>NC_061819.1:21894403-21900918 GCF_019202785.1 Penaeus chinensis | reverse complement strand
CCCCTCTCCCTCTCTTCCTCATTCTCCTCTTTTCTTCATCTGAGAATAAAATCATCCGTGACCTTTATCTTATGACAGGGACTTTGGGTGGATTAAAATTGCAAAGGCAGCCAAATACCTTGCAAAATACACACGACTCGCAAATGCTATAAATCTCTGCAAATCCTCAACGTACACAGCCAGCGATAAATCCAAACAGAACATTATCACGTTCGTCTTCTGCCATTTTCGAGAAAAAAATAAAATAAAATAAAATCTGAACTCTGTAAATCGTATTCTCAACGCCATCTTCTGACAGAAAATCTGACCCGTCTCCGAAATTCCAACATTACCTATAATCGTATGCAAATGATTCAGATTGGTGATTACCTGTGAAATGCCATTTGCCAAACGTAGGCCTACACAGCAGCTCCGCCAATCCATCGTCCCCAGGCCTAATAACCTCCCCCCCTCCCCTCCCCTCCCCCCCTTGATCGGCCATCCAACTAGCCAGAGTGGATTTCTGGTATTGACATATGCCGATTCATTCCATACATAGAAGGGGAGCTTTCAGACCGATGGGGCATGTTTATGTTTTCTGTTCCTTCCTCGGTCTCTGTCTGACTTTGTATTTGTATCTGTCTCTGTTTCTATCTGTCTGTCTGTCTGTCTGTCTGTCTGTCTGTCTGTCTGTCTGTCTATCTATCTATCTATCTATCTATCTATCTATCTATCTATCTATCTATCTGTCTGTCTGTCTGTCTGTCTATCTGTCTGTCTCTGTCTATCTGTCTGTCTCTGTCTCTGTCTCTGTCTATCTGTCTATCTGTCTCTGTCTCTGTCACTGTCACTGTCACTGTCACTGTCACTGTCACTGTCACTGTCACTGTCTCTGTCTCTGTCTCTCTCTCTCCCTCGTGTATACACGAGTCTTCGCTATCTCAGTCACCTTAATTAAACGCCAGTTTTTCTCTCCCTGCTATCTCCCTATTACCTCGTCCCCTTCCCTCCTTCATCCCTCTCCGTATCTCCCCTCTCTGTCTCTCGCTCCCTCTCCGTTCTTCCCAAATTCCGGACATATTCGTGTCTCTCCCCCTCTCGCCCCGCCTCCCGACGCCGTTCCTATAAAGATGCCGCCTTAATTACATCCTTCGCCTCACGCCTCGTTGTATGCCGGGGTGGAGGAAGGAGGGGGGGGGGGGGGTCCTAAGGGGCTGTGAGGGGAAGGGGGAAGAAGGGAATCAAAGGGTGGGGGTGAGGGGAAGGGTAGGGCGAAGTTGGGCCCAAGTCAATTATTTCGCGCTTAATCGAGACGAGACCGATTTACATGATGCGAAATCTAGTCGACATTTGTATTTTTTTTTGGGGGGGGGAGGTGTTTACGTACCGGAACCTATTTTTCCCTCTATCTGATTATATATTCATTCGTTATATTTGTAGCTGGTGGCAGAGGAAATGTAATCCTTAGGGAGAAAACAAGTATCCCCCTATCCTGTCCCTCTATCCTTCCCGCCATCCGCCTCCCCCTCTGGCACTACCCATAGACATGGCACTGTGCCTCTCTCCAATTCCCTCAGCTCATTCTCACCCCCAGCACTACATAAGCCTTTCCTTTCTCGATTTTCTTGTCCTGTTTTTCTTCTTTTATTTTCCTCCATTTGGCATATTCGGTTCCTCCTTCCCTCCAGATTTAAGTCATCCTTGCTTTCTTCCATTTTCTTTCCCCCTTCCTTCGCTTTTTGCTAGTCTCCACGAACCTCCCCCCTTCTCCCTCCACCCCCCACTGAGTTGCATCGTAGCAACACGATTTACGAGTAAATAAATCCCCTGCCTTGCGAAGGTCCCCCGTAGGCAATGCCCATTATTTTTGTACCTGCCCCGATCGCTGCTTTCCCCATACTTACAAAAGAAATGCTTTACATGCGCAGGCACGCAACGTCCCCATTTCCCTCCCCCGCCTCCCCTCGCTCTCCCTCATCCTCTCACCTATCTTGCATTTTTTTCCCCTCTACAACGCACCCACCTGCTGTTATAAACACGTACGGTCCACTCACCTTACATACCGTATGTGCCCCGTCGCTGGCTACCGGGATCCTGGTACATAAGCCTACATGCATTTGACACATGCAAATGGCACTCCCCTCTATTACATGCTTCATCTCGCACCCCATTCGCTCTTGCGTTCCGTGCTATCTGTGTCACTCTGCTCACTCTTTATCCGTGCATTCATATGTCCGCCCCTGCACCCTGTCCTCTGCTGTACACAAGCGTCCATAAAACCTCTGCTGATGTGGACGCCCCTCGCTGAACGCCCCTCACTCACCTCCGGCCGGGTAACCTCCCACAACACATTGTATCTCACTTGCCATACAAAGCCCTTCCTGTTATATCATGGATATCCCCTTTTCCCTCTATTTATTATACTCGATCTTTGTTACCTCGCGTTTTATATATGTCTTTCCCTTGCTCTTTCTCTATCCCTCTCTCTTTCTCTTTCTCTCTCTTTCTCTTTCTCTTTCTCTTTCTCTTTCTCTTTCTCTTTCTCTTTCTCTTTCTCTTTCTCTTTCTCTTTCTCTTTCTCTTTCTCTTTCTCTTTCTCTTTCTCTTTCTCTCTTTCTTTCTCTCTCTCTCTCTCTCTCTCTCTCTCTCTCTCTCTCTCTCTCTCTCTCTCTCTCTCTCTCTCTCTCTCTCTCTCTCTCTCTCTCTCTCGCATCCACCACTTTTCTCCCTTTGCCCGAGCACATTTCATGCTGCCCACACCTCGCGCCCCATGCCCCTTCAATCTCGGCCTCGCCCTCACTGCCATACACGCCCCCGTAGAGGAGGGTCAGGGGCCGCCCCCAGCAGGACGCGGGCGGGAGAGGAGGAGGAGGACGAACAGGGGAAGCATTGTGTGCCCCCCCCCCCCCCAGCTTCCCCTCCCTCCACATTACCATAATCTTCCACTGCCCCGACCATCTCTATTCACCCCCACCCCCTACCCCCTCCCACCCCCCTTCCCAATCCCTCCGGAGCCTGATCTGTTTTGTCTCAAAGTGTCTGTCTGTGTTAACTTCACAATTCTTTTCCGTCCCTTCTCTCAACACAGCTTTGCCTTTGAGAGATTTACCTGTTTGTCTCACATCCACTTCCCCCGTTGTTTCATGCCGTTTGTTGTCTCTGTGTTTATGACTCTACTTCACCCCCTGGTCCGACTAGATTATGCCTAATTAATAATTCAATCATATATATCCATATTTATATCTATATCAATATCTATCCATCATTCCCTTTTATCTAGCAATCTTCTATCGATCTAAGTCTTACAATATATATGTGTATCGTGCTGTGTGCCTTCTATCCGTTTGTCTGTCTGTCTCTCCATCTATTTATCTATATATCTGTCTATCTTCGTAGGCCCATGGATTTTAGGTCACAACATTAAAGAAAAATCAAAACAAAAGTCGCCCTCCCCCCCCCCCCCCCCCCCGTTTTCGAACTTCCCTCGTCCTCAAGCCCTTCGTGTGGCCCTTAGAGTTCCTCCGCCCTTCCATTCCCGCACGATTCTCGACCTTGAGGCACCCTCCCCCCGTCCTTCTGATGACCCGCGCAGGACTCTCTCCCCCCCCTTCCCCGACCCACGCGTCCTTCCACACAGGGTTCCTGCCCCCTCCCCCCCTTCCCCCTGAAACGTCCTGTAGGAGAACTAGGTCAGCGTCTTCGGCTTCCTCTCCGCACGGGACGAGGAGGATAACTCACCCGAAGACGGCAGGAATCTTCATCCATCGTCTTGGTCCTCCTCATCCATCATCCGCAGATGGAAGGGCTCGCTACCCCCTCGACCCCCTCTCCTCGCTCCACACGACGCCTTCCCCCTTCCATATCCTTTCTCCTTCTCTTTCTCTCTCGCTTTCTCTTTCTCTTTCGCTTTCGATCTCGCTCTTTCTCTTTCTCTTCTTCTCTCTCCCCTCTCCCATTTCCCTCTCCCTCTCCCCCTCCCCCTCCCCCTCCCCCTCCCCTCCCCCTCCCCCTCAAAATCCCCCTCCCCCTCCCCCTCAAAATCCCCCTCCCCCTCCCCCTCAAAATCCCCCTCCCCCTTCCCCTCCCCCTCCCCCTCCCCCTCCCCCCTCCCCCTCCCCCCTCCCTCTCCCTCTCCCTCTCATACTTTCCCTTTAATGCTTAATTAAGAATACACAATCCGGTGTTTCATCTTTCAGAGTATTATTAAACGCTTTATTTGTTTATTTCCCTAAAATAACACACTCCAGTTAAGCCTGTTTTTGTTTTTGTTTTTCCTTCGTCCCTCCCGAATCCTCAAGTACAAAAATAGATAAAATCTTCACTAAAATAAAGTAAAAATGTCGCCAAAAATATGAATGTAAAAATAAATAAATAAATATAATAACGGTGATGGTGATGGTGATGATGATGATAATAATGATATTGATAATGATAGTATAATAACAACAACAACAATAATAATGATAATGATAATATTAATAATAATAAAATAATAATAATAATACTTTTAATAATAATAGTAGTAATAACAATACTTGATGAAATACAAGAAGCACGGAACATGAAATCAAAAGAGTAAAGAGAGAAAACTGAGAAAAGGGCAGATGAAGATGTGTGTAATAGGACATAAAAAAGAAAAGATAACGGAGAAGGAAACCGAAGAAAACGAAGAGGAAAACCGAAGAAGAAAACGGAAGAGCACACCAGAAGATAAAGGGAATAAAGAGAGAGAGAGCGAGGAGGCGCGGGCGGAGCAAAAGGCGGCACGAAGGATCCCCAAAGGAAGCTCCTTCAAGAACTCGAGCAACAGCCAAGTGGCCCGCCCTCACCCCCTCCCCTCCCCTTCCCTACTACCCACCCCCCACCACTCACTCGTTTGTTTTGGCTGGGTCGCTCCGTGGGCGTGCGGGCGTGCATTGGCGCCAGTGGGGGGGGGGGGGATTGGGATAGAGCTCCAAGACGTTGCGTTATAATAATTAAAATATTTCGTTTTCCCTTTCTTTCGATTTCATTTCTCGATCTTTTCCTTATCATCACTGACCCCGGGCGAGGGCGTCGAGAGTCTACGGCCTCAACGTAAACACACAGATCCCCTCATGATCCCAGCCTCATTTTACGAGCGGAGGCCTGCGTCACTCTTTACGATAATTAACACGGCCTAAAGACACCGCCCGATACACAATTAATCGCTATCGAAGCCGATAACACCTTATCTTATCGCCTGGCGGTGAACTCGTCGCGCCAGCCGAGACCCGCAGCCTTTGGAGGTGCCGCCTGGAGACCCCTTACCCCCTCTCCCTCTCCTTCTCCCCTCTCCTCCTCCTCCTTACCAACTCTCGCCTTCCCTCCCCTCCATCCCATTCCCTCCTCCCCCCCCAGTCTCCTCTCTTTCCCTACTCATCTCACCTCCTTCTCCTCCCCTCCCCACTCCTCTCCTCCCCTTCTCCCCTCCCTCTCCCTCCCCTTCTCCCCTCTCCTCCCCAACTCTCGCCTTCCCCCCCCCTCTATCCCATTCCCTTCCCCCCTTCTCCTCTCCTCCCCTACTCTTCTCTCCTCCTTCCCCTCCCTCCCCCTATTCAGCTCAAAAATGAGGAGGAGAGAAAGAGTGTCTTTCGGTCGAACTTCACTTGTAAGGTCTATCTACTTTAATCCCTCATTTTTCCTTCCTCTCCTCCCATCTTCGCGTCTATTTTTATCTTTTCTTTTGTACTTTTTTTAGATTTCTCTTCGCTTTCGTCATTATACATTCAGGTTTTCTCCCGAGTCTTTCCTTTCTCTTATCTTGTTCTTCCCTCTTCTTTAATCACTCTCATTCTGCCCTTCATTCTACTCTCCTCCCCTCCTTCTTTCCCTCCCTCCATTCTTTCCCTCCCTCCCTTCCTCCCCCAATCCCTTCCTCCCTTCTTTTCACCATTCCTCTTGCCTCCCCCCCTTCCTCCCTCACTCCCTTCCTTCCCCCATTCCTCTTCCATTCCCCTCCCCCCCCTCTTCTGAAGGTGTGACAGGTTTCCAGCCGTGATAAGGATGAAGGAGTGAGGCGGGGGGAGAGGAGAGGGAGAGGGAGAAGAAGGGGAGAGGGAGAGGGAGAGGAAGGGGATAGAAAGAGAGGGCGGGGGGGGTAGTGGAAGGCCAGCCCCCGCGGGCAAGTTCCATCACCATCCAGTGGGCGTGGAGCCTTCCCGAGGCGTGGGCGGAGGGCTGCATGATTCATGGGTGAGTGCAGTGGGCGTGTTGCGATGAAATGGGCGTGGAGTAATCCCCTCCGCGGAAGGGATAAGGATGGGCGTCCCTGCTTTTTACGCTACTCTATTTTACTCTATCTACACCCTATCGTTCTTCATTAATTTGCTTCTTTATTCATTGACCTGTCTACACTAGCTTTCAGAGGGAGTCTAAAATACCAATTCCCTAGATAAAACACCTAAACTACATCCTCTTCCTGCTCTTCCTCCTCCTCCTCCTCATTTACGTAACAAAACACCATGTTCCATAACCACCAACATATATACATTTTCAGGCATTTCCTCTACAACCTC
>NC_061819.1:21860708-21868208 GCF_019202785.1 Penaeus chinensis | reverse complement strand
GACTCTGCCTTGAGGGGTCGGGAGGGGGGGTAGGGGGTAGGGGTAGCTTGAAGGAGGGGAAGTAGGGGGGGCTAGGAAGGAAGGGTAAGGGGGAGGGGAGTAGCTTGAAGGAGGGGAAGTAGGGGAAGGGCTAGGAAGGAAGGGGAAGGGGGAGGGGAGTAGCTTGAAGGAGGGGGAGTAAGGGGAGGGCTAGGAAGGAAGGGGAAGGGGGAGGGGAGTATCTTGAAGGAGGGGGAGTAGGGGGGGCTAGGAAGGAAGGGGAAGGGGAAGGGAAGGGAAGTAGCTTGAAAGAGGGGGAAGAATAGATGGAGGAGAAGTAAAAGTGGGTGGGGGGCTAGGAAGGAAGAAATGGGGGGGGGGGAGTCGAAAGAGGGGGAGGGTTTGGTTGGATGGAAGAAAGAGGGAGGAAGTGGGGAAGGAAGAAGGAAGAAGGATGGAAGAGGGGAAGTAAGAAAGGAAGGAAAGAAGGCAAAGAAAGATGAGAAGGTAAGTTACGACCATATCCTTACCTTACCTTACCTTACATGCCCTTACCTCCTTTACCTTTCTCGACCCATCTATGTCTCCATCTACACATCTCTCTTACTCACAGAAAAAAATAGACACCAGCCCCCCAAAAAAAGTCTCCTTGTTAACACCTTTGATAACACACGGCCATCCCCCTCCCCTCCCCCCCCACCCCCACCCCCTCCTCTTCGTTATCTCGAGGTCGTCCCCGTGTTCGCTCTCCCGAAGCCGCCGGTCGCACATGGACAGGGCGCAGCGGGTCATCCGGACGGGTCGGTTAATGTGTCCGTATTCAATCCTTTTTCTCCTTGTAGGGTCTGTACGTCTGGACACAGCTGGGAACACCTATATACTCGTGTACTGTATTTATAATGTGTTTACGCTACGATATGTACATTCTCTTTTATGATTAAGGAGAGAATGGTGATAAAGATATTACCGATACTGCCAATGATAATGATAAGTGTTGGTATTATTATTACTATCATTATTATCAAAATACAGGGATGATCTGTAATGACACCTACGCAAATAACAATAACTAACAAAGATACAGTAGCATATACATTCATAATACTAGCAATAAAAACCGGCACTAATAATAAAAAAACGGAACAGTGCTAACACCGATCCTCCTCATAAAACAGTGCCATGCGGGGACTATGACCACCCTCTTGGCACCGGCAGTTCGTACAGAGCAAAGCGTCCGTCACTCTCCCCGTGGCTGGAGGGAAAGCTTGCGCGGCGAGTCAGCTGTGGGATGGTGAAGAATTTCGTCATTGCTGTTATTATTATTATTATTAGGCTGTCATCATTATTATTAGCATTATTATCACTGCTATCATCATTATTATTACCATTACTGTTATTATTATTTATTTAATTATTATTATTATTGTTATTGTTATTGTCATTATTATTATTGTTCTTATTGTTGTTATTATTTTTTATTATCATTATCATCATTTTTATTATTATTATTATTATTATTATTATTATTAATATTATTATTGTTATTATTATTATTATTATTATTATTATTATTATTATTATTATTATTATTATTATTATTATTATCATTATTGTTATTACTATTATCATTATCATTATCATCAATATCATCATTATCATTATCATTATCATTATTATCATTATCCTTATTATCATTATTATTATTGTTATTATTATTATTATTATTATTATTATTATTATTATTGTTATTATTATTATTATTAATTATCATTATGACAATAATGATGATAATAATAATAACACTACTAATAATTATAATGATTATGATAATAACAATGATAATGAGATAATGATAGTAATAATAGTAAAGTATAATGATAATAATAATAATAATAATAATAAAAATAACAATAATGATAATAATAATAATAATAATAATAATAATAATAATAATAATAATAATAATAATAATAATAATAATAATGATAATTATTATTATTATTATTATTATTATTATTATTATTATTATTATTATTATTATTATTATTATTATTATTATTATTGTTATTGTTATTATTATTATTATTATCATTATTATTATTTTTATTATTATCATTATACTTTACTATTATTACTATCATTATCATTGTTATTATTATAATCATTATAATTATTAGTAGTGTTATTATTATTATCATCATTATTGTCATAATGATAATTAATGATAATAATAACAATAATAATAATAATAATAATAATAATAATAATAATAATAATAATAATAATAATAATAATGATAATAATAATAATAAAAATAATAATGATAATAATAACAATAACAATAATGATAATGATAATAATAGTAATGATAATAATGATAATAATAATGATAATGATAATAACAATTATTATTATTATTATTATTGTTATTATTATTATTATTATTATTATTATTGTTATTATTATTATTATTATTATTATTATTATTATTATTATAATTATTATTATTGTTGTTATTATTAGTAGTAGTATTATCATTGTTGCTATTATTGTTATCATTATCATTTTTATTATCATTATAATCATAATAATAACTGTTATCATTGATATTATTATTGTTATTGTTATTATTATCATTATTATTATTATAATAATTATTATTATTATCATTATTACTATTTTTATTATTATTATTATTATTATTATTATTATTATTATTATTATCGTTATTTTTTTATGTTATTATTATTATTATTATTATTATTATCATTATTATTGTAATAATAATAGTAATAATGATGATAATGATGATGATAATAAAGATAATGATAATAGCAACAATAATGATAATGATAATATTGATATAATTATTATTATTATCATTATTATTATTATTATTATTGTTGTTGTTGTTGTTGTTGTTATTATTATTATTATTATTATTATTTTTATTATCATCATCATCATCATTATTATTATCGTTGTTGTAGTTATAATTTTAATAATCGTTATAATAATGATAATGATTATTATTATTGTTATATTGGTGATAGTGATAATAATAATAATGATAAAAATTATCACAATTATTTGTCATTTTCATAAATATCATTATTATTGTAGCTGTGTTATTATTATTATAAATTTTGTATTTTCCGTAACTGTATTATTGCCATCATTATTATTGGTCACTATGACAATTATTATCATTATTATTATCTTATTATTATCATAATTATTTTTAGTGGTGTTGTTCTTAATCTCGCCGATAATGATAATGAAAATGATAATAACAACGATGACAGTAATAATGATAATGAAATGCTGAAAAAAATCCTAAAAAAGCTGAAAAAAGTAATTCCTCAGCAGCAAGCAGGCAAGCGGACAGCAGGAGCGAGAAGCAGGTGAAGCGGCCAGGCAGCTGGAGCGACGGCAGGCAAGCAGACCCAAGCAGATCCCCCCCCCCCACCAGAGCTTCTCGCGGGGGGGGGGGGGGGATGGCGCTGGAAAGGGAAGGGGAGGGGGGATGGCGCTGAAAAGGGGGGGGGCATGGGGGGAGGGGCAGATGGAGGGGGGGGCATCGTAATGGAGTCTTTCCTCTCCTTTTCGACTTCACATTTTTTTTAATTATTATTTTCTGTCTTGGTGATATTGTTGCTTTTATTTCTTTTTTAGGCTTTTTTTGTTTTTATTGGTTTCTTTGTTTGTCTCTCAATATCTTTGTCTGTCGTGCGTGCGTGTATGCACACACACACACACACACACACACACACACACACACACACACACACACACACACACATATTTATATATATTCATATATAATTATGTACATACATACATACATACATATAGATATATAGATAGATAGATAGATAGATATACATACATATATATTTATACGTGTATAAACATGCGCATACATATGTACATACACGTATGTATGTATATATATATATGCATTTATACATATATATATATATGTGTATATATAGATAGATATATGTATATATATGTTTATATATGTGTATATATACATACAAATACATATATATATATATATATATACATATACATATACGTATGCATGTACATACACATACATTTACATACATACACACATATATACATATATATATATATATATATATATATATATATATATATATTATGTATATATGTATGGATACATATGTATATATATATATACATATATATAAATATATATATATATATATGTGTGTGTGTGTGTGTGTGTGTGTGTGTGTGTGTGTGTGTGTGTGTGTGTGTGTGTATGTATGTCTCTCTCTCTCTCTCTCTCTCTCTCTCTCTCTCTCTCTCTCTCTCTCTCTCTCTCTCTCTCTCTCTCTCTCTCTCTCTCTCTCTCTCTTTCTCTTGTTCTCCTTTTTTCCCTTTCACCCTCCCACCCTCTACATCTGATTATACATTTCTCCCTTCTTTCATCTGATATTTTACTTATGTGACGCACCAAACAAAAAATAAAACAAAGCAAAATTCTCATGCACACCGCCATGCACGCCATGCACCAGAATATATGCACGAGAGTTCACTCCGTGTGCAAAACGGAACCGACAGAGAAGGGTCAGCGACCAGTGACCTGATTTCCAGGTCAGAGGTTAAGTTTACCAATATAATATTAGGTTTAGTAATGTAATATTAAATTTAAGAGGTTTGGACTTTACTTTCTGTAGTTACTGATAGTAATGGTTGTATTTGATGTGTATTCGTCTATGATCATCATGGATTTTCTCTTTTCTTCTTCCTTTCACGCCTTTCTTTGTTTTTGTTTTTACGTGTTCAATATTTGTTTCCATAATTTGCTTTCCGGTTAGTACGGAAAATGTTTTTGTTATTTTGGGGAAGGATAAATTATTTTCCTGGATATGCAAAACTTCACTGACGTTTTCAGAGGAAGCGAGGGAAAGAATTATGAATTGTATGATAGTTACTTTATTTTTTAAGAAAACCACGAGAGAGAGAAAAAGGAAAAGGATGAAATTCATTTAATAACTTCTGTTGCAAACAGGAAAAGTATGTTTATTTTGGGTTCGCCATACAATGTAAATATTTTGACCAGGCTTAAACCATTTCGCAACTCTACAAGGGTATAAGTACATCATTTTTTCCAGCCTTGAATGGGCAATTCAAACCATTTATTGAAATTTGATATCGTGATGTTTTTTTAATCATCGCAAGCAGCAGAAGCGCCATCATCACCATCACATTTGCCGCTGTCTGCAGAATCATTATCATAATTCTTATGATTACAGCCTGAAATTAGCTGAGCACTTTGTATATTAGCTCCTGGGTATTAGGGTGAAGTGGATAGTGTGGGTCAGACCGGAGCATGCTTGCAGAATATTGACACTCGAAACTACTCGCGTAAAATAGGATATAAAAACTGTGAACGGACTGGGGGAAAATACTCACAAAAAAGTGTCCGATGCTTGTAGATAGGAATATGAAATTTCTAGCTTGTTATATCTCGTTACTCGGCTAAATGAAATGGGCTGTGTAACAGACGCGGAAATAACTGTACAATCAACGACATTTATTTCCGCGGATCAAAACGGGTAATCAGCCGTGAGTGTGCCGAGAGCTTCTCTATATGTGAATATTCGAAACTTTTCTATTAGTAATATAATAGAATCATTCCCCTGTCATGAAAAAGAGATAAAAGCAACTTTTTATTGCAAATAAAAGCGAATTGACCCTTTCCCCTTTTCTCCTCCTCCTCCTCCTCTCCATCCCTGGCTTGATCTGAGGCAGCCCGTGCGCGGCGTGGCAGGACAAGCGCCAGGACACAGTCAGGCATCGAGCGTGGACCGCGTCGTACGTCTGGAAGCGCGGCCCATCAACTCCCGTCCACCTCGCTCGAAATTCCCGTTTTCAGTTGGAGATTGACGGTAGTGGAGAGTACCCGTGTGTCGCAGTCCGCGCGGGAGCCCTAACTGAGGCTGACTGCACCGACCCTTGTGGAGTTCTTGGCTCGATCTGTGCGACAAAGTTCGTGTTTTCTCGGTGTTATCTGGTTTGACGTTAGAAGGAACAAGTGTTGCGTTGGTTACGATTTTTACTCATGAATTTACTGAAGGAGAACGACATTACCCTTTGAAAACGGCGGAAAAATGGAAAGTTATCTCTGAATGCACCATGTTCGCAACTTTGACCTGTGGATAAAATGCGCCTGTCAACATGTGTTGAGTGAATAATTCATCGGCAGTCCACATCAGTGACTTTACCAATATGGATTTTATCATTCAAAAGGTAAGCTACAATTTATTGCGAGACGGATAAAGTTTTATGAATAAAACTTCATAGAACTTTTTCTTCTACCTGTACAGGGGGCCTTTCATAATTTCGCTCGGCCGACTGTCAGCTTCCCCTGATCCTTGCATTTCCTCTGCAATGACACACTCACCATTCACCTGGCGCGCGTGTCTAGGGCTACTCCGAAAATGGAATAGACAATCCACTCCTTTTACACACCAGTTCACCCTCGACCCTTTTTTCCACTTCCATTTCACACTGCATTTAGTCGGTACATTTGAGGCCCCATCATTAACGGCCAAGAACCGCCGTGCTAGACCCAAAATTCCGCACATGTGAAAAAAAGGCCTCGTCGCTCCATAAGGCGTATCGGAGGATGATCTCCGTAACCAGTTTGGCGGCGAGGCTGGACCCGTGACAGGAGGAGGAGGAGGAGGAGGACTCTGGCGGAGGAGGAGGAGAAGAGGAGGAGAAGAAGAAAAGGGGGGAAGAAGAAAAGGAGGAGAAGGAGGAGGAGGACTCTGGCGGAGGAATAGGAGGAGGAGGAGGAAGTGGAGGAAGAAGAAGAATAGTAGGAACAGGAGGAGGAGGAAGAAGAAAAGTAGGAGCAGGAGGAGGAGGTCGACTCTGGCTGACTCTGGCTGAGGAGGAGGAGGAGGAGGAGGAGGAAGAGAAGTGAGAATAGGAGGAGGAAGAGAAGGAGCAAGAGGAGGAGAACTCGCGGGGGATGCGAGGAAGGACTTCGCACTCGCTCGCCTCTTCCAATCTGCTTGAATGCCTCCCTGTCAGTTTGTTTGTCTGTCTCTTTCTGTTCCTGTGTGTCGCATTTCCTTTTTATTTCTGGCCGTCTCTCTCTCTCTCTCTCTCTCTCTCTCTCTCTCTCTCTCTCTCTCTCTCTCTCTCTCTCTCTCTCTCTCTCTCTCTCTCTCTCTCTCTCTCTCTCTCTCTCTCTCTCTCTCTCTCTCTCTCTCTCTCTCTCTCCTTCTCCTTCTCCTTCTCCTTCTCTTTCTCTTTCTCCTTCTCTTTCTCTTTCTTTCAATTCCATTCCTTTTGAATCCCTTTGCATTTTCGAAGCCTGAACAGAGAGACTTTGTGCTCGGAGGAAAATAAGTTCTCCGGATTGAACTTTTTCATAGTGATGTTGGGATTTTTTATTTATTTGTTTATAATTTACTTGATTAATCTATTTAGCAGCTTCTTGCGCGGAATTGTTGATTGGAATATTTTGGA
>NC_061819.1:21839865-21842365 GCF_019202785.1 Penaeus chinensis | reverse complement strand
ATTCCTCTACCTTCACACTTCTCTTTTTCGTCCCCCCCCCCCCCCCCCCCCCCGTCTTACTCTCCAACACCAACCCTCGGATTTTGAACTCCTCCCTCTCGTCCTCCCCCCCCCCCCCCGCAATGTTTTAACCATACGTCTTGTTACTCTATGACCCTCTCATATGTTTTTTTTTTATCTTTTCTTTTTGTTCTTCATTTCTTTTCTCTCTTTCTTTCTTTTCTCTCTCTTTTTTTTCCCCTCTTCTTTCCTTTTCCTTTTTCTTGGTTTTCTTTTATTTTTATTTTTCTCTCTTTTTTTTTCTTTTTTTTTTCTTTTTTTGTCTTACATACAATTATATTCATTTTTCTCAAATATTTCGTCACATTTCACCCCTTTCCTCCCCTTTCTCTGATCTTCCCTTCTCTCCTTTTCTTTTTCTTTCTTCCTTCCTATTCTTTATTCCTGTTTTTTTCTTTACTGTCTTTTTTTTCTTTTTTTTTGTCTCTTACATACAATTATATTCATTTTTTACGTTTATCAAATATTTCGTCACATTTCCCTCCCTTTCCTCCCCTTTTTCTTATCTTCCCTTCTTCCCTGTTCTTTTTCATTCTTCATTGTTTTTCTCTTTCTTTTTTCTCTCTCTCCTATCCTTCCTTTTCCTTTTCTTGGTTTTCTTTCTTTTTCTCTTTTTTTTATCTCTTACATACAATTATATTTTTTTTTTTTTTTACTTTTTCAAATATTTCTTCACATTTCCCCCCTTTCCTCCCCCTTTTTTTTTTTTTATCTTCCCTACTCCCCTTTTTTTTCTTTCTTCGTTTCTTTTCTCTCTTTCTTTTTTCACTCTCTCCCATCCTTCCTTTTCTGTTTTCTTGGTTTTCTTTTTTTGTCTTTTTCTCTTTTTTATCTCTTACATACAATTCTATTTTTTTACGTTTTTCAAAAATTTTGTCACATTTCACCCCCTATTTTTGCGTATTTTTATTTATTTAGTAGACGGCAGCAGACCTCTATTTAAGTCTTTTTAACGTCGTACGCCACTCTTTGGCATTCTCTATCTTCCCCTCTCTCCTCATTACTCAGGGATTTTCTCTCTCTCTCGTCCTCACTTCTCAATTATTTCCCCTTTTTCTTCCTCATTTTGCAAGTATTCCCCTTCTCTCCTCTTTATTTCTTAATTATTTCTCCTCTCTCTTCCTCATTCCTCCTCCTCATCATCATCATCATTATCATCATCGTTATTGTTATTGTTATTATCATCGTTATTATTATTATTCTTGTCATTGCTGTTACTATTATTATCATTATTATTGTTGTTATTATTATTATTATTATTATTTATTTATTTACTATTTATAGCCACAGTTATTTTTTTCCCTTGTCGCTTGTTGCTGTGATATTTCAACCGTCGCGATTAACTAATGGCAACAGCTTTGCCAGAGCCGCGTTGGACCTCCCTCTCCCCCTCCCCCCTCTCCCCCGCCCCCTCTCCCCCTCTCCCCCTCTCCTTCTCCCCCATCTCCCCCTCTCCCCCTCCCCCTCCTCCTCCCCCTCCCCCTCTCCTCCTCCCCCTCCCCCTCTCCCCCTCCCCCTCCCCTCCCCCTCTCACATTGCGTCCATAAACTGCCCATTAAAACAGCGCCATTTGCTCACTCTATCTCTCTTAATAATTAGGTTATCTCCCCCTAAGTAAGTAGGTCCGGTACTTAGGTAATCTTTACGCAAAGTACTCAGCGTAGTGTTGCGTATGCAGGATAGAGTGGGGGGGAGGGGGTGATGGGGGAGGGGGAGGTAGGAAGCAGCACGGGCGTAAGTTGTTTTTGGGCGTGCTCTGTGTGTGTGTGTGTGTGTGTGTGTGTGTGTGTGTGTGTGTGTTGTGTGTGTGCGTGTGTGTGTGTGTGTGTGTGTGGCGTGTTTTTATGTGTTATATATGCATGAGATCTGTATAGTAACTTGTATGCAAACCCACATTGTTTTTCCAAGTTACTAAATAAACAAAACTGAAAGTAAATTATATGCAAAATACATACACAAAAACATAAGACGCAAGAAATGATCACAAACTGAGATTCTATCTTATCATCGTAGAAAGGACTCCATCTTGATTACTACATTTTCTCTGTTGTATATGATTTAAATATGTATGTATTCATTCAAACACACACACACACACACACACACACACACACACACACACACACACACATATATATATATATATATATATATATATATATATATATATATATGTATGTATATATATATATGTATGTATATATATATATATATGTATGTATGTATGTATGTATGTATGTATGTATGTATGTATGTATGTATGTCTAAAAACATATATTTTTTTCTGCTATGTATATATATATATATATATATATATATATATATATATATTTCTGTTTTGTATCTCGTTATCCCTTTCTCTACCTGTCTATCTAGATTCATCTCCCCCCTATCACTTGTCCTCGATCCGAGCGAATGTATCAGCCAAACAAATATCCCG
>NC_061819.1:21807991-21822991 GCF_019202785.1 Penaeus chinensis | reverse complement strand
TCCTTCTCTCCCCTCTCTTATTGACGACTCCTTTCTTGCATCTCTTCATCCTTACCTCATACTTCCCCTCTCCTCATCTCCTCTTAACACAGTTCCTCGCCTACTCCCTCGCTTCCTTCTCTTTCTGTCTGTCGCTCTCTCTCTCTCTCTCTCTCTCTCTCTCTCTCTCTCTCTCTCTCTCTCTCTCTCTCTCACTCTCTCTCTCTCTCTCTCTCTCTCTCTATCTCTATCTCTCTCTCTCTCTCTCTCTCTCCCTCTCCCTCTCCCTCTCCCTCTCCCTCCCCCTCCCTCATTCACTCACTCCCTCCCCTCCCCTCCCCTCCCCTCCCCTCCCCTCCCCTCAAGTCCGCCTCTCCTACCTCTCTTCTCTTCAACCTCCCCTTTTTTCTTTCCTTCTCCCATCCCCCTCCCTCCCTCCCTCCCTCCCTCCCTCCCTCCCTCCCTCCCTCCCTCCCTCATCACTGTCACACTCCCCGTCCTCACTATCAGTCAACGCGTCACCATTGTTACCTTGGCGAATCCGTGGCAGGAAAGATATCCGGCAAAGGGTGAGACGAGAATACAGAAAAGGAATATTTCTTAGAGGTGGCTCTACTTGTCGAGATCAGGACCGTGTGATCTCTTGTAGGGAGATGTGTCGTGTACCGTTTTTACCCGGAAGGAATAAACCTCCTCCTCCTCCTCCCCTGTCTGTCCTCCTTTTCTGTCACCTCCCTCTCCCTTATCTCTTATTCTCTGTTTTGCTCCTCTTCCCTCCTTCCTTCTTGCTGTCCCCGCCCCTCCTTACCTGATCCCTTCCTCCCCTTCTCTTATCCATATCCGCTTCTCTTCTATCTCATCTATCCCCTCCCTCCTTCTCCTGCCTCTCCTTTCCCCTCCCCTTTTCCTATCCAATCCCCTCTCTCCTCCTTTCCCCCTCCTCCTCCTCCTCCTCCCTCTCCCCTCTCCTCTCCCCAGCTCCCCTCCCCTCTCCTCTCCCTATCTCCCCCTCCCCTCTCATCTCCCCATCTCCCTCTTCCCGGCTTTCCTCCTCCCCTGTCCCCCTCCCCCTCCCCTCTCATCTCCCCATCTCCCTCTCCCCGCTTTCCTCCTCCCCTATCCCCCTCCCCCCTCCCCCCTCCCCAAGGCTAGTCTGGTGTCGCTTGTTACGAGCCCATTCGACGGCCATTTATCACAGGCTTACTACGTGGCGTGACTTTCTTATCAGAATATCTACCGGACTGGTGTCGAGTGTGAGAATCAGGTTATCATTTCGTAGTTTATCGTGAATCTCTTTGTTATTTCTCTGTTTTATTGCGTGTTATTTGGATTGTCCGTTAGTTGCTGTTTTTGTGTTGGTTTCGAGTGGTATATTTTCCTATTCTTTCGTATGTTAATTTATTTGTCATTATTATTTTCTTTTCACGTGTTTTTTTTTTTCTCCTTCTTCTTTGTCATTTATATACTTTTGTTATTGATGAGTTATTGATAACATCTGATATTTATATGAATATTAATCAGCAGTAAGGCTTAACATTAGGATGTTATTTGTACATTATTCAATCGCATAATGAATGGTCTCAGGACACAGACGCCAGACACATTTATAGCTTGATTAAAAAAGATAATGGAGCAGGCGAGGAAGGGGCACTGCAAGATATAGTTAAAAAATATATAGTAGCGTAGTCTCGTTGTTCGTAGCGGGGGGAGGTGGAGGGAGGGGGGAGGGGCCGTTGGTGGAGGGGCGGTGCGTGTATAACGAAGGATTTGGTGTCGATAGCGAGTGATTTATCGTTTCGTCTCGTAATTCGCCCGATCCGTCACTCGATTTAAATGAGTAAATCTCTCTCTCTTTCTCTCTCTCTCTCTCTGTCTCTCTCTCTCTCTCTGTCTCTCTCTCTCTCTCTGTCTCTCTCTCTCTCTCTCTCTCTCTCTCTCTCTCTCTCTCTCTCTCTCTCTCTCTCTCTCTCTCTCTCTCTCTCTCTCTCTCTCTCTCATTATCACTCTCACCGTCACTCTTATTCTCACTCACTCACTCAATCTCCCTTCCGACCTCCCTTTCTGTCTCCATCTCTCTCTCTCTCAAAATTCGTACATATTCCCGAGTACATAAAAACACATACGCACATACACACGCACAAACGTACCCTCCCTCCTCCCCTCCCCTCCATGCCCTTCCTCCCTCCACACCATCCACGGATCCCCCTTAAGGTAAGGCGCTCCCTTTAGGTCCCTGTCCCTCCCCCCTCCCTCCCCCTCCCTTCCCCTCCCCTCCCTTCCCCTCCCTCCGTGTGCTTGCCCTGAAGGGTCACATGGAGACATATAGAGACGGCGGTGGGGGAGGAGGGAGAAGTGGAAGGGGTGGGGTTGGGGGTGAGGGGGTACGCGGGGAGTTTTTGAATTGTAAATTAATCGCTGTATAAATCATAGGTTTTATTCTCTTGATGCAAACGCTTAGACTACGGTTGGCGGAAGGGGCGAGTGGGGGAGAGGAGGGGGGGAGGGAGAGGGAGAAGAAGGGAGGGAGGGTGATGGGAATGTTGTATGTATGTAAATGCGTTATGGTGGAGTTTTTCTTGAAGTTTTCTTTTCTCTCCTTTTTGTTATTTTCCCCCCTCTTCCTTTTTGTGTCTTTTTTGAGGTCTGTTGACGTTGATTAACATTTTTTTCTCCGTCCCTCCCTTCTTCCCCCTCCCTTATCTCCATCTCTTATCTCTTCCGTTTCTTCCCTTTCCCTTTCTCCTATTATCGTTTCATTCTTTTTTCTTTTGCTATGCCCTTCTCGTCCCTTCCCTTGTTCACTCGTTTCTACGTCTCTATATCATATTTATTACTTTATGCGCTCTACCTATTATTACCAAACGCCCTTTTCCATACTCATTTTTTCCACTGACGTTCTCTTAATGATTACCTTTCATTATTCTGCATTTTTCTTATTCCCAGTTTTTTTTATGATTTATTTATTCATTTGTTATGTCCATTTTCTCTCTTCGTATCGTAGAGTTCATCTCACAGTTCCCCATTTTCTGGTTCATTCTCTCTCTGCTATCGCTTTTTGTCGTCCAATTCTCTGTCTCTTTCTTCCTCTTTTATCTGTATCTTCAATTCCCTCGCATTCTCTTCCCTTCCAGTCTCATGTCGTTCTTCCCTACCTTTCTCACCCTTTCTCCTTCTTCCCCTTCCTTCCCCGTTTCCTTCTCCCTCTCCCTTTATCCTGTCTAGTTTCACCCTTCCTCCCATTCTCTCTCTCTCTCTCTTTTCTCCCTTCTCCTCCCCGTCTCGGTATCACCCTCCCTGCCCGTGTCTCTCGCTCTCTACCCCGCTCCAACAACACCCTTCCTCCTTCATCCCAATCCTTCCACCCCGCCCTCATCCATCCTCATCACCCTTTCTCCCTCCCTCCTCTCCCTCTCACCCTCCGACGCCCCAACCGCCCACCGCCCTCCGCCTCCCACGCACCCACCCACCCACTCTCGACCCACTCCTCACCCCCACTTCTCTCCTCCCCATTGCCCTACCAACCTTCCTCACCCCATCCCCTCTCCCTCTCTCCCACTCCCACTCCCACTCGCCCTTCCCCTCCGACTCCCGCCCTACCCTCCTGTCCCCTCCTCAAAACAAGCGTGGGCGTGGCGTGGGCGTGAAGAGCCTATCTGTGATCACGGGTTTGTAAGTACAAGGCATGGCCGCGAGTGTGGCTGCGAGGCGTCCCTGAACTCCTCCCTCGTCCTCTTCGTCCTCCTCGTCCTCCCTCGTCCCTCCTCGTCCTCCTCGTCTTCCTCGTCCCCCCTCGTCCTCCTCGCCCCCCCTTGTTCTCCTCGTCCTCCCTCGTCCTCCTCATCCTCTCTCGTCCCCCCTCGTCCTCCTCGTCCTCCCTCGTCCTCCTGATTGCGCGATATCAGGAGGACGAGGAGACGCGGCGCTGGCTGTTGTGCTGTTGCCGTGGTTGTTGCTTCGTCTCGGGATGGGAGGCGGTCTTTGCTGTTCGTTTTTCGCTCGTATTTTCGTCCGTTTTGGGTGTGTGTGTTTACGGCTTCTTTTTTTTCATACTTTATTTGTCTATGTCGTTTTCTTTTTTCGTTGTTCTTCTGTTCTTTATTTTGGGTGTTTTACGCTTTTCTTTCGTCTTTTTAATGTTGTTTCTTATGTAGTTTATCTTTTCTTTATTTTTTGTTTATACTTCCATTTCCCCTGTTCTCCTATTCCTTCCTCGCCTCTTTCTTTCTTCTGCATTTGACTCTCGCCCCCCCCCCCCTCTCTCTCTCTCTCTCTCTCTCTCTCTCTCTCTCTCTCTCTCTCTCTCTCTCTCTCTCTCTCTCTCTCTCTCTCTCTCTCTCTCTCTCTATCTATCTCTCTCTCTCTCTCTCCCTCTCTCCCTCCCTCCCTCCCTCCCTCCCTCCCTCCCTCCCTCCCTCCCTCCCTCCCTTGTTTTCCACACACTCCCCTTTTTCATTGTACTTTTGTAGCCATTAATTCCTCCGGACTTTATTTCTCCTAATCACTCTGATCACCCAGCGTCTTTATCGGAGTTATCCTTCTCCTTCGCTCGTAAGGGGAACAGGAGGCTATTAGACACAAGAGGAGGGAAGAGGGCGAGAAAATCAGATCCACACTAGGGAGGGAGGGAGGGAGGGAGGGAGGGAGGGAGGGAGGGAGGGAGGGAGGGAAGGAGGGAGGGAGGGAGGAAGGGAGGGAAATGGGAGGGAGGAAGGGAGGGAAATGGGAGGGAGGGAGGGAGGGAGGGAGGGAGGAAGGGAGGGAAATGGGAGGGAGGAAGGGAGGGAGGGAGGGACGAAGGAAGGAAGGAAGGAAGGGAGGGAGGGAGGGAGGGAGGGAGGGAGGAGGGAAGGGGGGAGGGAAGAACGGAGGGAGAGATAGAAGGACGGAGAGAGAAAGACAGAGAGAAAGAGAAAGAAAGAGAGAGAGAGAGAGAGAGAGAGAGAGAGAGAGAGAGAGAGAGAGAGAGAGAGAGAGAGAGAGAGAGAGAGAGAGAGAGAGAGAGAGAGGGAGAGAGAGGGAGAGAGGGAGAGAGGGGGGGGATAAAAAATAGGAAAAAGGGATGATAGAGGGATGCCGATGCCCAGAGTATCGAGGGAACCCAATAAAAGACAAAGCAGTTTCAATTAAATGCCTCGAACATCTCAATTAATTACCCCTCCTCCCCTCCCCTTCCTCGCCCCTTTCCCCCCAGGCTAAAGGGTCAGAAAATTATAGACAGCGTATCATTTGATAGTCTGGCCGCCGTCCTCACTCCCCGGCGGCCGTTACCTCGCCTCCAACTTCTCGTTCATTCTCCAAATCCTTGATAAGCTCATCCAATTACCCAAAAGCGGGCCCGCTAATTGCCAATAAAGACAACTAACCAATTTAACTGGATTATCCCGAAAATTGGTGGTTCGCTCGATCGACCCCGGAACAAACTCGATGACACTCGATGCCTAAAAAATGGAGTCGGGGTTGTGGAGCCTCGCGAGACCGCGTATGGGAGGCGCTTCGGAGGGGCAGGGGAGGGGAGGTAGGGTGGGGAAAGGGTTGTGGCAGGGTTCTTTGTCCTTCCGAGAGGGAAGTCCGTGGCATGAAAATTGCGGTGCCAGAACCCCGCAGCGTGGGGTAGTCCGAGTGCCGCAGAGAGTCAGAGTCCACATTGTTGAAGACACTGTTTGAGGGAGGCCACAGTGCGCCGCGAACCGCCGACGACAAGGTTCTACAGTGCAGCACTGAGTGCCAGGGACTTGCACTGCCAAGGCCTGGTAGTAAGGCAGGTCCTGGCACAAAGGTGCCGCGGTCTGGCTCCACACACGTGATTTTGCTATTAGGCGTTCCCAGGGGGGGTGGAGCTCAGGCACCCTCTGTGCTCCCTCCCCCCTCCCCTCCCCCCGCCTCGAACACACTACCCGCCTCTGCCCTGTGGCCTTTGCATACCTCAGTCCTCTTCTCTCGCTCGCCTTTACTCCAGCTTCCTCTTGGTTCTTCATTCACGTTTCACATTTATTTTTTGTATATATTTTTTTTTTCTGTTTTGTTCACATTGTCTGTTTGTGTTAAATGTTTTCGTCTAGTGCGGTCTTAATATCCCGAGCTCGGTTTACCTCAGTGATTATATCTTTCTCCATTGGAAAGTTCCTCTGGTCATTCCTATGCACTTCTGACCTACCTTATGGAGAAAGAAGGGAGGGTGGAAGAAGAGAGAAAGAGAGAGAACGGTGGTCTTAACCGCTCCGCTGTCCTCCTTTTTCTTCCTTCCCTTCTTGCTGCTGATAACCTTCCTCCTCCTCCTCCTCCTCCTCCTCCTCCTCCTCCTCCTCCTCCTCCTCCTCCTCCTCCTCCTCCTCCTCCTCCTCCTTTTCTTCTTCCTCCTCCTCTTCCTCCTCCTCTGTGTTTTTTTTTTTTTTTTTTTTCTTTCGTTTTTTTTGCCTACTCCAGGAGACAATAAGAGCGTGCGTATACCATCGTGAAAAGGCGAGAGCATCCAACGCTCCACCTCTGCCCTTCATCGCTACCAATTACTGGCTTAATCACCTCTGGACCGCCGGTATTTCGCCAAGTTACTCGTGTGAATTCAGAAAAGACCTTCCTTGATTTCCCTGCCGATACCAGGCCTTCGAAAATAAAGCTATTGATGTTGCAACCTCGTGTCGGAGGACTTTGGGAAAACGTCCGTCCATACGTACATGTGCTGGGTTGTTTATTCAGCAGTTTCAGCTTATCAGTCGGACTTCAGTGACCGAGCTCGAGATTTTTCGTACTCTGGTCCGACCCGCAAAGTCGAGCCACAAATGAATGGTATATCCTCTCGCCCCTCCCCCCCCCCCTTCTTGCCCTCCTTTCCTCCCTCCCTTCCTTCCTTCTCTTTCTTCCTTCCCTTCATCCTTTACCTGACTCCCTCTCCTCTCCTGCCCTCTCCCTCCTCCCCCAAGAGGTATATTTACTCAAATTGCCTAACATTTGCATTAGTCTGTGCCCCTTTCCCACCGCCCCCTCCCCCCTCCACCCCCTCCCCCCGAAATGTAGTGATTGGTAAATGTCAGCAGTGTTACCAACTGCCGGCCTGCAGTTTTCCCGGGCGCGGCGTTTCAAATCAAGCTAATCGTCTGTAGTTTGCAGGGTAAATAAATGAGATGGTTATCGTAACAGCGTTTCGACGTATGCACGCGCGCGCACACCCCCTGACTTCTCTTTCTTTAAAATTCTTTTTGAGGGATATGAAGGGAAGGAAAACAGAAAATGAATGATTAATATTACGTCGAGTGATCGGCCAGGCATTGAAAACAAGCAGGGAGAGAGAGAGAGAGAGAGAGAGAGAGAGAGAGAGAGAGAGAGAGAGAGAGAGAGAGAGAGAGAGAGAGAGAGAGAGAGAGAGAGAGAGAGAGAGAGCAAGAGAAAGAGATAGAGATAGAGATAGAGATAGAGATAGAGATAGAGATAGAGATAGAGATAGAGATAGAGATAGAGATAGAGATAGAGACAGAGATAGAGATAGAGACAGAGAAAGGAAGAGAGAGAGAGAGAGAGAACAAGAGAAAGAGATAGAGACAGAGAAAGAGAGAGAGAGAAAGATTCCACTAATCTCTCTGCAGGTATGCTGGTGTGATTGCATCGAGCGCGGACAGTCGTATAATAGATACACTTTTTATCTAACGTTTAGACACTGCCCTACTTTAAAAGGGGAAAAAAAAATTATCGTTCCCCAAGTCACAGTCGTGGTTCGCCGGTTCCCCGAGTGACGTTCCTGCGGTTCACAATCCTGGTAATGAACCGGCCAGAACTCAAATCCGTTTCCATCTTTGATCTCTCTCTCTCTTTTTTTTTTTTTTTTTTTTTTTTTTTTTTTTTTTTAAGCGCGGCATCCAGGTCCTGGCAACTGGGTATTGATTTTAAGCGTTCGTGTGTATTTTCTATTTGATTTATGTATATATAGATTTCATTTTTTTTTTTTTTTTTTTTTTTTTTGTATGTGTCTGTTTGAGGGAAGAGGAAGAGAAGGGTGGTTGGGGGGGGGGGAGTAGGGGTTGTTGTAATCTTTGAAACCCCCAATACCCCCCCTCCCCCCACCCTCAACCCTTTCCTTGCACTTGTCTTCTGTATATAGAGTGCTTTCGCCTGATAGATTATTCTCTCTCTCTCTCTCTCTCTCTCTCTCTCTCTCTCTATATATATATATATATATATATATATATATAAAACACACACACACTCACACACACACACACACACACACACACACACACACACACACACACACACACACACACACACACACACACACACACACACACACACACACAAAGACACACAGACACACACACACACACACACAAAGACACACAGACACACACACACACATACACACACACACACACACACACACACACACACACACACACACACATACACACATATCTCTCTCTCTCTCTCTCTCTCTCTCTCTCTCTCTCTCTCTCTCTCTCTCTCTATATATATATATATATATATATATATATATATCTTTCTATCCATTTATGTATTTATCAGTCTATCTATCTCTCTATTTATCCCTGCCTCCCTCTCCCTCTTCCTCTTCCTCTCCTTTTCCGTCTCTCCCATCCTCCCCTTTCTCTCACTTTCTCTCTTTCCCTCTCAATCTACCAATATTCCGCTTTGTCTCATTCTCATTCCATTTCGCGTTGTGTATCTGAGTTGGTAATGTAATTTTGCGGGGAATCACTTCTTCGCAAAAAAAAAAAAAAAATCACTTTAAAAAGGCGTTTGCAAGAAATGCTGCATTTCCGATATTTTTACGTTTATATTCACTTGTTTATTTGTTTCATTAATTATTTTGACCTGTATATATGTATATTAATCTTACATAGTTCAGTGTTTGCAATATTGCAGCTCTTGCATGAACTTGCAATTATAAAACATTCAAGGTCTTTGATGGACAGAGGATTTCAACATGGCGTCCGGAGAGTGATTTTTTGGGGGAATTTTTCTTCTTTTTTTTATCGTGCAATGTTTCGCAATACATAAACAGCGACTTTGATTGCGAGGTTGAGTGCTGGCTGCTTGATGGATTTGATTGATAGCTGACTGGATAAATGATTGACCCAGTCACTAACTCACTCGCTCACTCTCTCTCTCACTCATCACACTCTCACTCGGGCGCTGCCTCATTCACTCGTTCACCCATGAGATTATGTATTTCTTAATTATTTATGCGCACATGCACGTTTACACACGCGCGCGCGCATGCTTGCACACACACACACACACACACACACACACACACACACACACACACACACACACACACACACACACACACACACACACACACACACACACACGCGCGCGCATATGTATACGCACGCACGCACGCACGAACACACGAACACACGAACACACACACACACACACACACACACACACACACACACACACACACACACACACACACACACACACACACACACACACACACACACACACGCACGCACACCTTCCCCCTACACTTGAGGTGAGATGCAAGTACTGCAACCGCCCCCTCCCCCCCACCCCCTCCCCCTGGATGGCAAAGCGCCCCGGGAGGTGTTAAAGCTGTACAGCCTCAACATAATACGTTTTTTGTGCTCGGCGCCTGTGTCAAGATGCCTCGCTTATACCTCGTGCACGTGGTGTCGCGCGCTCTCAGGGAGGTCGATATGGCACTGGGGAGGGGGGGGGGGGGGGTGCTATGGTGCTATGGTGGTTGATGCTATGGCGGCTGGAAGGGAGGGGGGCACCAGGCGCAAGGGGGTACTATGGTGCTATGGTGCTATGGTGGTTGATGCTATGGCGGCTGGAGGGGAGGGGAGCACCAGGCTCGAGGGGGTACTATGGTGCTATGGTGGTTGATGCTATAGCGGCTGGAGAGGAGGGGAGCACCATGCGCGAGGGGGTACTATAGTGCTATGGTGCTATGGTGGATGATGCTATGGCGGCTGAAGGGGGTACTATGGTGCTACATGGTGCTATGGTTACCCTCTCTGGCTCAAGTGTTTTTTCTTTTATAACTCTTGTATGATTATTTTTTTCTTCGTGTCGACAGGCGTGGGTGTTCGTGTATTGTGCTTAGGGTCCCGAGATTGTGTCAGTCGTGTGTGTCTGTGTGTGTGTCTGTGTCTGTGTCTGTGTGTGTATGTAAGCATATGTGTATACATATTTGATGGAATAATGTAAGAATGCTTGCTAATTGGTGATTAACGTCCTCTTTTAAATCTTAAAGATAAGGGATGCATTACTTTAGAACTTTTAATGGTGAAGAAGAAACATTGTTGGCGAGGAAACCGGAGATGAGAGAAGGAGAGAGAAAAAAAAAAGAGAAGAAACCAACGAACGGGAAGAGTGGTAGGAATAACATATTGAAGCTACTAAGAAGAGGATCAAAGTGGAAGGGAATAAGAGGGAGTGAGGAGACAGTGAAGAATAAAAGAAGGTGACATGGGAAAGGAATGTTGATAAAGGGTATGCAGAGGAGGGGAGAATAACAATATTTGAAACGGAGAGAATGAAGGAATGAGGCGAAGAGAGAGAGAGAGAGAGAGAGAGAGAGAGAGAGAGAGAGAGAGAGAGAGAGAGAGAGAGAGAGAGAGAGAGAGAGAGAGAGAGAGGGGGGGGGGGGGGAGGGAGGGAGGGAGGGAGGGAGAGAGAGAGAGAGAGAGAGAGAGAGAGAGAGAGAGGAGAGAGAGAGAGAGAGAGAGAGAGAGAGAGAGAGAGAGAGAGAGAGAGGGAGAGAGAGAGAGAGAGAGAGAGAGAGAGAGAGAGAGAGAGAGAGAGGGAGAGAGAGAGAGAGAGAGAGAGAGAGAGAGAGAGAGAGAGAGAGAGAGAGAGAGAGAGAGAGAGAGAGAGAAGAGAGAGAGAGAGAAAGAGAGAGAGAGAGAGAGAGAGAGAGAGAGAGAGAGAGAGAGGTGCCGCGTGTGTGTCTCTTTGTGACGACGGCGCCCTCCGAGAGTCCCACAGGTGCATCCTCCCCGCGGTGCTGTTGGCTGCGAGTTTTGAATGTGAGATATTGCGAGAATGATCTCTTAGTCTCTCCGTCCTTCGCCTCCTTCTCTTTATTAAGCTCTTGCATTCCCCCTGCTTTCTTCCCCTCCTACCCCCCCCCCCCCCCTACACACATACACCCCCGTCTTGTAATCGTACTCGTGTTGGTTCCTTTGTTTTTTATTTGTTTATTCCGTTTCTTTGATCACTACTTTCCGTAACGTGACGAACGCGGAAGGGGGAGGTCGAGGCAGAGGAGGCAGAGGAGCCCCCCCTCCCCCCCGCTCTTCGCCCCTGTTAACTCCGGCAGGGGAGCGACGCAGGGGAGCAGCGTGTGTCCGAGCCCAGCCGGAGACGTCAACACTCGGCCACGTAAATTATTAATATATTCCTCTCCTCGTGGCGATCGCCCTGAACAATGGCTCCTCAACCCTAGCCTCACCCTGCCGCCTCACCTTGTCGCTTCACCCTGCCATTACTATGTCAGCCGCTCCCATGCCCTCGCCTCACTCTCTCTCTGGCCTGGGCTTGCCTCTTCTCCCTAAGGGTGATTGAGGGTGAGGATCTCCCTGCCTCTCCCTCCTCCACCCATCGCACACCCACGCACAGACGCACACACACACACGCACACACACACACACACACACACACACACACACACACACACACACACACACACACACACACACACACACACACACACACACACACACACACACACACTTAAAGAGAGAGACACAGACAGAGACAGAGAGGCACACAGACAGAGACAGAGAGAGACATCAGCTGATATAACGGTCTCGTGTCAAACGGTGTCACACTCTGCCTCGCGCGTGTCAAATTGTGTCACGCCGCATCTGCCATGGAGGAAGGAAGCGGGAGGGCGAAAGAGGGAAGGAGAGAAGCGGAAGGGTAAAGGGAGGGAGGGAGAGAGGCAGCGATAGACACACCGGACCCAGCGCTGTCAAATTTCTTACAAGGAAGGAGATAAAAATGACGCCCGTCTTGTCAGGAGGGGTATGACGCGACGGGGGGAGGGATGAGGAACGAAAATACAAACGATGCGGAATAGAAGAAATGGAGTGGGAGGAATTAGGAACGAAAAGGTAAAAGACGAGAAATGGAAGAAATGAAGGAAGAGGGGAAGAAAAAAGAATGGACGAGCGAAAATAAACGACGAACATGTGGAAAAAGATAGAAAATATAAGAGAACGGGGCAAGAGGGATAGGATAGGGATAGGGAACACAAGAAGGGGCAAAAGGGGCGGAGGGGATAGGGGAATAGGGGATGGAGGGGGGAGGGGGGCAAGGCGAGCATCATCTCTCACATGATCGTCGGCTGTTGTGATCAAAGAGAATATAAACATGGAGTAGTCATAAGGAGATGTGAATATATAATGAGCAAGCTTGTAGCGACTAGGATCGGTCTAGCAGCTTTATTTCCCGGAATTACTTGGCCTTCTGATTACAAAAGAGAGGCTCGGGACGTCTTGCTTATAACGAGAGTTTACTGTATCTCTTGACTCGTCGCGAGGTCGTATAAAAAGGACACACACTGTATTCGTAACCGTTGTTGGTGGGCGCGACTGTAACTGTAGCCATGCCAGAGACGAGATGAAGTGGACTATGACAATAAATCCATAAAACTGAGATGGAGGGAAGAGAGAGGGGGAGGGGAAGGGAGGAAAGGGGGAGTAGGAGAGATGGGGAGCTACGCATGGGAGGGAAGGAGGGGGGGAAGAAGAGGAAAGAGAAGGGTAAGGGAGGGAAGGAGAGGAAAGAGAAGGGTAAGGGAGGTAAGGAGGGAGGGAAGGAGAGGAAAGAGAAGGGTAAGGGAGGTAAGGAGGGAGGGAAGGAGGGAGGGAAGGAGAGGAAAGAGAAGGAGGGAGGGAAGGAGGGAGGGAAGGAGAGGAAAGAGAAGGGTAAGGGAGGGAAGGAGGGAGGGAAGGAGGGTGGGAAGGAGAGGAAAGAGAAGGGTAAGGGAGGTAAGGAGGGAGGGAGGGTGAGGGGTGGTAGAGAGGAATGGAAGCAAGGAGGGAGAGAGGAAGGAGAGATGGGGATTAGGGGGGAGGGGAAGGGAAGGGGGAAGGGGAGGGTGAGCAGGGAAACCATAGGCGTTAGGGCGTGAAGCTGTAGCCGCTTCCTTCCTTATTATCTTCATCTCCTGCTTATTCTTCCTTAGGTTTTATCTCCCTCCCATCTTTATTGCCTCCCTCTTTCTCCCCTACTCCTCGGGAGTTTCACGGATAATGTTACAGGTGAGATCGTGCCGGATTATTTTTAGAAATGAAACAAAGTGGAAAGGAATTTTTAACCATATTTTGGTGACATTTTTTCCTAGACAAGTGTATCATCCGAACTGTCTTGGTTATTTCCTCTCTCCTCTCCCTTCCATCTCCACCTCTCCCCCTCTCCTCCCATGCCTCCTCCACCGTCTCCTCATCCGCCCCCTCATCCACCCCCCTCTCCCCCTCCCCTCATCCACCCCCCTCTCCCCCTCCCCTCCCGTCCGTCATCCACCCTCCCCTCCTCCGCCCCCTCCCCTTCTTTCCCTCCACCCCCTTCCCTCCACTCCGACCCCTCCCCCCGCCGGCGCCTGCGTCGGGGTCGTCTTTCATTAATCTAAATTTACTCCTCGACTTCAAGGGCCGAGATATTAATCACCGCCGCCAGGTAATCAGTATCAATAATGAGGTGTAAGCCCGCGACGACTTTAAATCTCTCTTTATCAGTATCTTTTTTTTACTCTTTCTCCTCTTTCACTTTCTACTCATCCTTCATCTCCTTCGCCTCCTCCTCCTCCTCCTCCTCCTCCTCCTCCTCGTCCTCCTCCTCGTCCTCCTCCTCCTCCTCCTCCTCCTCCTCGTCCTCCTCCTCCTCCTCCTCCTCCTCCTCCTCCTCCTCTTCCTCCTCCTCCTCCTCTTCCTCCTCCTCCTCCTCCTCCTCCTCCTCCTCCTCGTCCTCCTCCTCCTCGTCCTCCTCCTCCTCCTCCTCCTCCTCCTCCTCCTCCTCCTCCTCCTCCTCCTCCTCCTCCTCCTCCTCCTCCTCCTCCTCCTCCTCCTCCTCCTCCTCCTCGTCCTCCTCCTCCTCGTCCTCCTCCTCCTCCTCCTCCTCCTCCTCCTCCTCCTCCTCCTCCTCCTCCTCCTCCTCCACCCCCTCCACCATCCCCAACTCCTCGTCGTCCACCGCCTCCTTCCCCTTCCCCCTAACCTCCTTCCTCCTTCCACCTCCTCCCAACCTCCTTCGGTCGAGGTTTGACACTAATTACGTCATTTTTAGTGGACGCCATAAAGAAAAAAAAGATGACGGTAGGGCAGCATCGGGCCTCCTCCTCTTGCCTCGTAAACCCGGGGCTGACAAAGACCTCGGCTGGAAAGACAAATTAGAAGCAAATTACAGCGGTTTACAAAAGACAGGGGGACAAGGAGTGGGCGTGGAGGGAGGGAGAGAGAGGGTGGGCGCGGAGTGGGTTGAGGAAGGCTCGTGGGTAGGTGGGTTTCTTGTAGGCTGTGAGAGGTAGTTGCGAGAAGGGGGAGGTTTGACACTTTCTTTGGGTGTTTGTTTGTTTGTTGTTGTCATGGGGATTATTATTGTTGCATTGTAATGGTATTTTATAGTTGTTGTTATTGTTATTGTTATTTATTTTGTATCTTTATTGCTGTTACATTTTAATTTTATTCCAGTTAGCCTAACGGTATTCAGAATTTGCCTCTAATATTAAAGGACGGGTTTTTGCTGACAGCTATTAATTTCACATAAAGACAAACGATAATATGAATAATGTTAATGAAGATGATTAATGAATTGATGATGACAGACGATGATGGCTACGAAAATACGAGACATTAGCGATCACGAATTAAAATGGCGCCCGGTCCATCGCGGCCTCCCTCCCCCCCTCCCCCCGCCCCATCCTTCTCCGCGGCGCCTCCCGTCGGATCCCTCCCCGACAGGACCTGCGGGAGAGGTGAGTCATCCCGAAGGATCCCCAAAAGGACAGGCGCGGGCGAAGGAGGCTGGCGA
>NC_061819.1:21775491-21780491 GCF_019202785.1 Penaeus chinensis | reverse complement strand
AAAGAAGCCACAAAGCGTAACCTCCGGCCATTGTCTGGGGGGACGGGTTATGACGCGGGGGTTGGGGGGTTGGGGTAGGAGGGGGGTTGACATCACGTTCTCAGGACTCGATACTCTAATCTAGGTCGCTTCGTGTGTGTGTGTGTGTGTGTGTGTGTGTGTATGTGTGTGTGTGTGTGTCATTGTGTGTGCATTTATGTATAGGTGTGTAATGTCTGCGAGTGTGTATGTGTTCGCACAAGTATATCTCTACGTCCAGACATGGGTTTATCGCCCATTACTGAACTTATGCACGTTCGTCACCTCGTGCGTCAGCGCAACCCGAGAGGCCCGCAGAGCAGCGCCTCTAATCCCTCGGAACATCCCTAAAACAATTAAGACGCACCGAAGGGAAACAGAGGCGCAGCTGAGGCGATCCGGCGCAGTAACTCGAGCCCGGGCATCCAAACGCCATCCAATCCTTTAGTCCCTGAAGGAGAGTGGCCATCACGGCGCGGCTGGCTGGCATAGGCCTATGTCACGGCGTCTGCAAGGAGGTGGGGGGGGGGGGAGAAGGGGGTTAAGGGAGGGGGGACGAGGAGGAGAAGGGGTTAAGGGAGGAGAGGAAAGGGAAATGGGTAATGACGGCAGGGAGGAAAAATGGGGAGAAAAGGGTTGAAAATAGGGTATAAATAGAAAAGGGGGATAAGAAAAGAAGAATAAGGACATTAGGGAGGAAGAGAAAATGATAAAGATTTAAAAAAAGCTTTAAAAAATAACGAAAATATAAGAAATCACACAGAACGATGCCATCAGAATTAAGAAAGCTCCCGGGATATATATGTCGATTTAAGGGAAGGAGAGGGGGGGAGGGAGGGGGGAGGGATGAGGAAGGCAGCTAAAGAATCCTGCAGGAGGCCATCAGCAGTGACTCCTCCAGTGACATAGCGCAGGAAGAGGAAGCTACTGCAGGTGAGAAACTGTGAGGCGAAGGAAATATTAGGAAATGAAAAATGCAAGGAGGAAGGAGGAGGGGAAAGAGGGGCGGAAAGCGAAGGAGGCGGCGGGGGGTGGGGGTGGGTGGGGGGGTGGGGGGGCTAGAAGGGAAAAGGGGTAAGGAATGAAGGTAAAGAAGTAGGTTGAGCACAGAGGAGAAGGAATAACAATGAAGAAATGGTGATAATGCCGATAACTATTTTTATTATTATCGTGAGGAGGGCAATGAGGATGACAAATGAACCGTATAAGGAAATATGATGAATTACGAGCAAAGGAAATGATAAAACAACGGAAAACGTAAAAAAAAAAAAAAAAAAAAAAAGGAAAAAACACGGAAGCTGATAGATGGCACAGAAAGGAAGTAGAAAAAGGCAAGCCAAAAGGAAAAGAAAGAGACGAAGAAAGAGGGAAATGCAGAGGAGAAGAAGAAGAAGGAGAAGGCAAGATGTCACACGGAGTGGGAGGGGGGGGGGGGGGCAGACGTCGGGGGTGAGCTGCGTTGTGATGCTGGGAAAGTTAAGGCCGGTCGTCCGTACGTGACTTTCTAGGGAGTCCGTGACGATTGTGCGACCGGGAAATATGGGCTCCTGGCAGCCATTATTTACGGGTTGCGGAACGTCGACATGATAGCGCGAGCGTTGTTTATACGTCCTCGAGGCGACGCGACCCTGTAATTGGGCCTGAGTAATGTTCGCGTCGCATCGAATTACATGCATTTTTACCCTGTGATAACGCCAACAGGGCCGTCATCCTCGTCACCCGGTGCAACGCTTGCAATATAGCGTAATGTTAGCTTGCAACGCCGCGACCCGCCACCAATCACCGCAATCACCGGCTGGCTTTAATGTAATTGCAACCATTCCGGCTTTATAACGTCATTTGTAAGATTTCGAGAGACAGAGACGAGGGGTCGAACGAGGGAGAGGTGAGAGGCTGCCTCTGCATCTCCCGAAGCGACGGCCTCGGGCTCTCGCTCTCGCACTCTTGCTCTCTCCTTCTCGGCCTTTTGCTCTCTCTGTTTTCTGCTCTCTCCTTCTCTGTTTTCTGTTCTCTCCTTCTCTGTTTTCTGCTCTCCCCTTCTCTGTTTTCTGCTCTCTCCTTCTCGGCCTTTTGCTCTCTCTGTTTTCTGCTCTCTCCTTCTCTGTTTTCTGCTCTCCCCTTCTCTGCCTTTTGCTCTCTCCTTCTTTGTCTTTGCTTTCACCTTCACTGTTTTCTTCTCTCTCCTTCTCTGTTTTCTTCTCTCTCCTTCTCTGTTTTCTGCTCTCTCTTCTGTATCTTTTGCTTTCTCCTCTGTCTTTTGCTCTCTCCTTCACTGTTTGTTTTATCTCTCTTTCTCTGTTTTCTGCTCTCTTTTCTCTATCTTTTGCTTTCTCCTTCGCTGTTTTCTGCTTTCTCCTTTTCTGTCTCTTCCTCTCCTTTTTGCTCTCTCTTTCCTTCTCTCTTTCTTTTGGTCTCTCCTTCTTCGTCTCTTCCTCTCTCCTTCTCTGTTTTCTGCTCTCTCCTCTATCTTTTGCTCTCTCGCTCACTCAGTCTTTTGTTTTCTTGCTTCCTCGTACCTTCGTTCTCTTGTTTTCACGATCTCCCAACCTTCCACTCTCTCATTTTACTGTTTTCTCTCTTTCTCTTTCTCGTTATCTCTCTTGTTTGCTCTCTCTCTCTCTCTCTCTCTCTCTCTCTCTCTCTCTCTCTCTCTCTCTCTCTCTCTCTCTCTCTCTCTCTCTCTCTCTCTCTCTCTCTCTCTCTCTCCCTCCCTCTCCCTCTCCCTCTCCCTCTCCCTCTCCCTCTCCCTCCCCTCCCCCTCCCCTCTCTCCCTCTCTCCCTCTCTCCCTCTCTCTGCCTCTCCCCCTCTCCCCCCCCCCCCCCCTCTCTCTCTCTCTCTCTCTCTCTCTCTCTCTCTCTCTCTCTCTCTCTCTCTCTCTCTCTCTCTCTCTCTCTCTCTCTCTCTCTCTCTCTCTCTCACTCTCCCTCACTCACTCTGTCGCTCTTTTGTTCTCTCGCTCTCTTGCTGTCTCCCTCCATTATCTGTCATTCCTCCTTCTAGTACCTCTTATCTTCTATTAACTACTTCCTCTTTCTCGTCCTGGGGGAGATTGCAAAGTGTCGTGTACTCCTTTTTCTTCTTCTTCTTCTTTTCTACTTTATTTTATCTGCTTGTTTCGTTATGAGAATAAACAAGAAGAAACAAAGAACGAAAAATAAAAGGAAGTGAGGGGGAGGTGTGGATAAGAATGAGTTAGAAATAGGGAAATGGAAGAGCGTAAAATAAATACGAAGGGGAGTTAGAAAATAGGGAAGGATAGGGATACGAAGATTGAAAACTGGAAGAAGAAAATAAAGTAAATTTGAGAATAAAGAAATTTATAAGAATAAATGGGAAGGCTAAACTGAAAAAAATGGGAGAAAAGATGAATCACGAGAAAGCAGGAAAACCAGAGGGAGAAGAAGAAGAAGAAGAAGAAGAAGAAGAAGAAGAAGAAGAAGAAGAAGAAGAAGAAGAAGAAGAAGAAGAAGAAGAAGAAGAAGAAGAAAGAAAAAGAAAAAGAAAAAGAAGAAGAAAGCAGAAGCAGAAGCAGAAGCAGAAGCAGAAGCAGAAGAAAAAGAAAAAGAAAAAGAAAAAGAAAAAGAAAAAGAAAAAGAAAAAGAAAAAGAAAAAGAAACAGAAGCAGAAGCAGAAGCAGAAGCAGAAGCAGAAGCAGAAGCAGAAGCAGAAGCAGAAGCAGAAGAAGAAGAAGAAGAAGAAGAAGAAGAAGAAGAAGAAGAAGAAGAAGAAGAAGAAGAAGAAGAAGAAGAAGAAGAAGAAGAAGAAGAAGAGGAGGAGGAGGAGGAGGAGGCAAGTGACACAGAGAAAGGGAGGCAGACCATCGCCTGCTTCACCTGACTGGTATTGTTCTGGCACGCCCACACCCGCCCACAAGGCCCCCGCCCACCCCCTGCCTCCCCGACCGTGGGCGCGCGCGTCTCACAAATACATATTTACAAAGTGATGAGCCTTTGTGCCGAAGGAAGGCCCACCGACGCGTTTCCCCTCTTCTTGGTTTGTTCCTTCCCGGCTTCTTGTTTTCCTTTCGTTCCTATGTTTGTTGGGCTGTTTCTGTGTTTCTGTTTTATATTCGTGTGTGTGTGTTTTATTGTTTTTTGTTTTTTGTTTTTGTTTATATAAGTTGGATTTTTTGTTGTTGTTGTTCTTGTCTTGTCTTGTCTTGTGTTCACTTCTCTATCTTCTCTCCTCTTCTCTTTTCTTCTCTCTTCTCCTCTCCTCTCCTCTCCTTTTCCTTGTCCCCTTTCCTATCCTCGTTCCTCCCTCCCTCCCCTCCTCCCTCCCCTCCCCTCCCCCATCCCATCCCATCCCATCCTCCTCCCTCCCCTCCCCTCCTCCCTCCCATCCCATCCTCCTCTCTCCCATCCCATCCTCCTCCCTGCTCCCCCTCCCTTTCTTCCCCTCCCTCCTCCCCCTCCCTTTCTTCCCATTTGTCCCCCTCCCGCCTCTCCATCCCAGCTCGGTCTGAGGGTAATGATTGCACTCGATTGAATTCCCTGGTTTGGGCGAGTGCGGTTGCGGCCGGAAGAACCTCGTTTTAAAAGCGCCTTCGAGTTACTTGCGGCGTCTTGAAGGAGGGGTCCGGAGGCTTCCTTCTTGGGCCTGGGAGTATTGGGCGTCGCGGGGGGGGAGGGGGGGGGGACGGCAGCAAGGGATGTGTGGGGCTGGTGAGGGGGGAGGGGGGCAGGGGGAGGGGTGGAGAAGGGGAGAGGGGGAGGGGAAGGAGGGAAGTGGCGAGGTTATGGGAATGGCTGTTGCGAGGTTCATGCGGTATTGTGGGGGAGGAGAGATAAAGCGGGGGGGGGGGCGGGGGGGGGGGGGGGGGGGCGGGGGGAGTGAAAGAAATAGATGAGGAGAAAGAGTGAGAAAGATAGGTAGACAGACAGACAAACAGACACAGACACACACACACACATGCTTACATGCATTCATACATACATACATACATACATACATACATACATACATATACATATACGTACAT
>NC_061819.1:21767991-21772991 GCF_019202785.1 Penaeus chinensis | reverse complement strand
CTGTTCTTGTGACGTCATTAAATTTTCACACTAAACCGTAACAACACTCAGGAGGTTAGGTAATACAATCACGTCGTTTAATATGCAAAATAACGACCACACTGACATCTAGCGGTGATTGAACCTAAGAAATGTTCACATTGTTCCGACGCGCCTTTATGTATGCAGATATTGCGTGATTTCGCCCCCCCTCCCTTCCCCCCCCCCCCCTCTAAAAAACAATAATAAATAATTAAATAAAAAGATGTAGTGTTATGGGTAGAAAGTATGAGGTTGAGACTTGACTTCCTGGTGGGGAGGATTGAGGGGGGGGGGGTTGTAGAGAGGAAAGTGTGGGATGGGGGGAGGGGGGGAGCTTCTAGTGCAGTGGTTCTTAATACTCTCTATCTTGCCTTCTTAAAGAGTTGTTCCTTCCTGCCTTCTTCCCTCACAACAAAATAATTAGGGATCCCTCATGAATTTCCAAGGGAAAAATACGTTTTCTTTTCATTTCTTTTCTTTCTTTTTTCTTTGTCTTCTTGAGCATAGGAACGCCCTTCCCCTCCTCCCCCCCCTCACCCTCTTCCTCAGTTTAGGAACGACTATTCTAGAACATTCTTAATCCTCCCTTCCTTCTTCTTATCTCTGTCTCTGCAGAGTTCACCCTTGTCCATTTCCTTCTACATTCTCTTTCCCCATTTTCTCTCGTGGATTTTTATTTTGCTTCTTTTGCCTCGACCTGGAGTCACTTTGTCACTTTAAGTTGCTTAATCCCATGATAATACATGTATGGATGGATCGCCACGATTATTCTTTTTGGCTCTCTCCTATTTCTCTTTCTCGTTTTCTTTCTCTTTTTTTTCTCCTTTTCGTCTTTCGTCTCTTTCTCTTGCTCTTGCTCTTGGTCTTGCTCTTTCTCTCTCTCTTTCTCTTTCTCTTTCTCTCTCTCTCTCTCTCTCTCTCTCTCTCTCTCTCTCTCTCTCTCTCTCTCTCTCTCTCTCTCTCTCTCTCTCTCTCTCTCTCTCTCTCTCTCTCATTCTACGCTGTATTTATAATTGACTGGTAACGTAAGAGGTGAATGGGGAGGAGGGAGAAGGGAGAGACAGACACAGAGGCAGACAGGGAAACAGACATAAGCAGGGGGGGGGGGGGGTTGCTCCTTGACACAAAAGTCTACCAAGAGAGGATAAGACACGGTTCGATCCGCCTCCCTCTCTTTCCATTATACGGTTGTGCTGATTTACATATAAGTCTAGATGTACTCATGGATATGCGACGTGATTCATGAGAACTAGTTACTTTCTCAGAATGTTAAACCACGAGATGAGCTTATAAAAAGTTAATTGTTTATGTTTGTGTGTGTGTGTGTGTGTGTGTGTGTGTGTGTGTGTGTGTGTGTGTGTGTGTGTGTGTGTGTGTGTGTGTGTGTGTGTGTGTGAGAGAGAGTGTTAAGTGTCAGGAAACGTAAAATATATCAGTAATTGACACGAGATTGATATTGAAAGTGTGTTTTGCTGGTTTCGATTAAATAGAAGGATTAAGGTTGAATATGGAACTTTATGGCAAGGACATTATGGCGGCTGAGGATCGCTGAATTAAATGCACAGTTTATCCGTATAAATGCAAGCAAAATCACATAAAAAAAAAAAACACGGTACTACCGAAATCATTCATAACCCCATTCTCTATATTCAAATGATAATAATATTGTTGACTTCCCGACAAAAAGCTCAGCCCAGCTTTCCTTATCGTCGCAGGAGATCATCCTAGAGCGAGAGACGCCCGAAGAGAAATTGGGTCTCACCTTATACTACAGCAACGCTCCTGCACCCCCGCCCACGCACATGGCGGAACAGGACGAGGGCGTGGGAGTGGCGGAGGACGAAGGCGAGGGCGTGGAGGACTACAAGGGCGTGGTGACGGAAGTCCTTGTGTCCCAGATCGAGCAGGGAACCGTTGCCAGTCGGGACGGCAGGCTGAGGATAGGGGATCAGATCCTGCAGGTGAGATGCGTGTCCGATCGTCTTTAGGTTTGGATTCCCTTTGGCTGTTATGCCTTTACGTCTATATTTATTCTTATTATTATTTCTTTTATCCTTTTCTTCCTTCTTGTTCTTCATAGTAACGCTCTGATTATATATTTCGATTAATATGATTATTATTCATCGTAACGATATAAGTTGCACTGTTAGGAAGAATAGTTCTGATCGTCACAGCGAAGATGGCGCCTCAATTTCCTTCATCTTAAATCCCGTTTTTTATGTTGCAGATCAACGGCGTGGAGCTAACGACGCGGGCGCAGACGGAGGAGCTCTTCGCCGGATGCGGGACGAAGGTGACGCTCCTCGTCTCACGAACTCAGTATTACGTAAGTTCTTGTTGTCTTTTTTCTCCCAGTTAATGTTTTTCAATGTTTGTTTGATGTTAGTTTTTGTGGTTTATGTTTTTGACTTTATTGTTTGTTTTTTTTTGTTTTTTCATTTTTCCTAATTGCTTTCTTTTTGATCTGCAGGACGAGGATGACTTGGTCGAGGGCGAGGTTTTGGAAGACGTAGTCGAGGAAGACGAAGAGGTCGAGCTTCTAGACGCCAATTCTGAATTCCACACGGGCCGGTGTGTGTCCATTCCACGCTTTCATTATCTCTTTTATTTATTCATTTATTTATTTTGTCTGTCTTTCTATCTCTCTATTCATGGGAGGGATATTTGGGTTATAACTTGATAACTTAAGATTTGATGCCGGTTAACTGGAATGATATTTTGTGTGTACATTTTTTCTGTAGAACGCTGGACCTGATTTTGCTTTATCTTTTGAGGGGGGAGGGCTTCATCCTTGGATTTGCTTGATACCTTTGTGTATAACTCAGAATACTGATTTTCTGATGCGCCGTTGCAGGTCCCCCGCCCACTCCCTGAAGAGCAACGACAGCGTCGAAAAGAAGGAGGAGGTCCGCGTTAAGACCGGTCGCTCGTCGTCGTCATCATCGTCGTCGTCGTCGTGCGAGCGAAAGCCCAAGCGGTGTTCGTCGGCCTCGTCGACGTCCTCGCGCGGCTCGCAGGTGCGGGAGGCGACGGGACGCCCGTGCACGATAGAACGCGAAATGCACGCCCTCGACGCGCAGATGGCCGACATCGCCCACCAATGCGAACAGCTCGAGGCCAGCCACAAGACTGGGCCCAGATCACCCGAACCGGCCTACAAGGTTCCCCTTGAGCAGCTGCAGCAGCAACAGCAGCAGCAAAGTAAGGCTGTGAAAAATATGTGTAGCCGCCCGCCCGCCAGGACGCCCCTGCCGGCGGGCTCGGAGTCGGAGCACATCTACGAGTCGATTCCGGACGTGAGCGAGTCGGACGAGCCGATCTACTGCGTGCCGTACGAGCCCGGACGCACGAGGCGCCGCCATACGCCTGCCACGCTCATGCCAGCCACCAAACCGCCGCTGCTGCTCCAGAAGCCCACGCAGCCACCGCCACAGCAGCCGCAGCAGCAGCAGCAGCCACAGCAGCAGCAGAGCAGCGGGCGGGGCACCCGGGGGAGCGGCACAAGCAGCAGCAGCGGGGGCAGCGTGAGAGACCGGCGGACCGTGGAGAAGCAGCAGTCGGTGGAGAGATGGGTGAGAGAGAATCCGCACCCGCGCTCCCCCACGCACGCTGCACCCACTGCACCCACCGCGGCCCACACCCACGCCCACACCGCGCCCACGGCCACCACCACTACCACCACAACGCCCGTCACGAACTCCGTGAAGCGCGCCGACGCCCCGCAGGAGGAGAGGGACTCCTCGTCGGCATACAACACGGGTGACTCGACCGGCAGCACGCACCGCCCGCCGCCCACGCTCGAGCTGAGCCTCGGCCAGGATCCCGCCCTCAGGCAGTCCACCCTCACGCTCTGCCCGCCCACGCACGACCAATCCCTTCAGGTGAGTTGCCCAGAAGTCGCTTTCAGTAATACGAAAATGAAAAATAGTAAATGAATAAGTGTTATTTATATGCCAGCATGTATACACGCGCAGTTATTCTTTCATTCACTCTTTCATTTCATTTCACTTACATCAGTTCATCAGCAAAATAAGATATTCACTCAGTAAAAAGAAATAGCCGTTATGTGCACGCCTTAAGATTAATTCAAGAGCAAAAGCTATATAAAGATCAGTAAGCACTGCATGGCCTCAGCAATTAACGTGTTAGGGCAAACTGCTTTACATAAAACACGGACAGACGACTGACTGAACGTAAGCGTGCTGGCGGTGGTGGCGACCTGTTCCCGACCCCCCTGACCTGTTGCTTAATCTATACGCCCAGGTTAGCCTCGAGTCCGACACCTACTCGGCCATCTCCTGTGACAGCTGCCGCCGGTGCATGCGACTGCCGCCCCTCCAGCACTCCCTCCCGCAAAAGACAACCAATGGGCGCGGTCTAGAGCCAGACCACACCCACCCCAACACGCCCCAGCACGGCCACTCCCAGTCCTCCAGTCAAAAAGCTGAGAGTGAAAGTAACCGTAATTATGTCACCTTCCTGCCGGCACAGACGATGTACACCAACGCCGCAAACCTCCAGCAAACGATCTGGCTCCAGCAGCAGCTCTTCCGCCAGGCGCTCCACAGGGGGTCCACGGCGCCCTCCACGCCCACCGCCTCTCACCGGGGCGGCCTTCCTCCCAGGGCGCCTCCGAGGACTCCGCAGGACGAGCCCGTTAAAATGGAGTGGAAGGTAAAGGATCAATATTCATGTAGACGATTCTGTTGTTGTCGATTTAATCACTGAACATTGAGCTAATATTACAGATGTTAAATGACGTTCCATAGCAATGGCACTAACTCACTTTCCCAACAGGTGAAGCGGCGTCCAGACGGCACACGGTACATAACCCAGCGGCCAGTGCGAAGCAAATTACTGAAGGAACGGGCGCTCAAGATCAACGAGGAGAGAGCAGGTCTTACCACGGATGACGACGCCATGTCCGAGCTGAAGGTGAGTGCTTTCGCGATTTGATCTCCGCTTTCCGCTACGAAAGC
>NC_061819.1:21735491-21747991 GCF_019202785.1 Penaeus chinensis | reverse complement strand
GGACTGACATGCAGTTAACTTGGAGAAAAAATAAACGAGCATAGATTCTTAGTGACAAAAGGACACTACGTCGAGAAGACGTAGTGGTAGGCCTGATTCAGTATATAGGCTCTCAATTGGAGAGGATTGAAAGGTGCCTAGGGCTAAATGAAGACCGCAATGGTGGATTGTGGCAAGGTGTGTGAGAAAGGAGAAGAATATGCATGGTAATCATAATCAAGGGTGGAGATGATCAGGGTAGTATGGAAATGGAGGAGTGTTTGCGGTTTGAACTCCAGGATATATGTGAGAGAGTCTGTAAGAGTCGGAGGCAACGGCGGACTCTTTCTTTAACAGAAGGACCAGAGGAAAAAAAAGGCTAAATCATCTACGTATAGTGATGACCGAATTCTTGGTGATAGAGGTGAAGCAAATCCGTTTACAGCAATGAGAAATAATGTGGTGCTGAGCACACTGCCTTGTGGGACATCTTCGAATTGAGGGAAAGAAGAGGAAGTAGAAGGGGCTGATCGGACACAGAAGGTGCGATCAGAAAGGATTTTATGAAAACACCCATATTTCCATGGGAAGACACTTGATGAAGGATGTGATGCCGCCACGTGGTATCATATGCCTTTTCTAGATCGAAGAAGACCGCTAATACTGAATCACAGTGATTTGTGTTTCGAAGTATGCAAGAGGATCAGCCGTGCTTGGGCTGCGACGAAATGCAAACTGATTTAGAGAGATAAGGTAGTAAAAGTTCTAAGGGAGGAGTGGGATTGGGCAGGGATAGGCTTACCAATGAGGTCAACCAGGGTAGTGCATGGGCTTGGGACTCGGATGTAACTATGACAAGTATGGTTCCGGACTTTTTCAGGTTTTCGGTATATTTACATACTGTTTTTGAGGAGGGGGGGGAGGGGTACCGCTGCTCTGCTCATTTTGCGCCACTCGAAACACTTAAAATCCGCCCCGAACCATAACAAAACTGTCCGTTATCAAAGCCTACATACAGAAACGCCAATATATGAGGGAGTCTACGGACATCAAACCTACATTTCGACAAAATCCACGGGGAATACACAACGCCATAAATTTCTGCCAACCCCTAGCCGCCTAGCCAGGATAGACCACCAAAGATAGCAGGCACTTAGTTTTACAGAATTATTAATTTGCTTCTCTTTATGAAGTTGGTCTCTGAAAACCGCATATCTTTTGTGTAGCTACAATATTGCTGTAAAATCAGCCCATAGCCAACAGTGTAAACAAAGAATTTCTCACAGACACACGCGCGCGCGAGAGTGGAAGGGAGACAGAGGGAGATAATTTTCAAACTTGGTAATTATTCACATATTTCGTTTACTTAACTTTTTTTGCTTAAGGTTTAGGAGAGATAATAAGCACAATGATAATAATCATATTACTAATGATAATTCTAACATTGATATCAATGATAATACTAATAACTTAAGCATAATGAAAATGGAAATAACAGTCATACCAATAACTATATTGGGAATAACAATGATGATAATGATGATGATGATGATGATAATAGTAATAATAATAGTAATAATAATAATAATAATAATAATAATAATAATAATAATAATAATAATGATAATAATGATAATAATAATAATAATTATAATAACAATAAAAAATAATAATAGTACCGATAATAATAATAATAATAACGATGATCATAACAATGATAATAATAACATTAACCATAATATAACATCTCTCCCTCTTTTGCCTTTCTCCTTCTACTTCCCCCCCCCCACCCAACCTTTCCCCATTTTTTCAGTAAAAATATAAACGTTATTTCCCAAAGATTGCAAAACTGTCGCGCCAAAGTATAATATATAATTATGCCGACAATTTTGGTAAATTAAATATTTGATTTTCTGAGATGTTTAACGGTCATTAGCACGAGTCTTCACTTGAAAAACGTTTACGCTTTCGAAGTCTCTTTGGATGGCGGAGACACTTCAAAATATCTGGTGTATTATTAAATGTTTGACTTCTCTTGCGAATATTGTTTAAATTATTAATTTGCATTTGTTGCCTAATCATTTTCTCTTTTAGTAATTATTTGCCATCCACATAATATAACGACATATGCTTTTGTTATCGACGACTCACGATAGAAATTTATTTTTTTCAGATTCATTAAGTTCACTCAAATCCATTAAATCATTAAATCCTCGGAAAACAAAACATTAACTGCGCTAACAAATAAAGCTACCCTGGTATCCATGCCAGTGAAGAGGCTGACAAGTTAGGCGTCTCAACTGGTGATCGGGACCTTAGCATAGTCCGTGTAGAGCTCACGTGCTTTGTTTTCCTTGTAACAGAAAAAAAAACTGTAGCAAATTTATGTAAATCACTGTACATAACAAATAGAAACCCTTAATAGAATCGTGGGACACTGTGGAACACATACCACATGATATACACACCTTACTCCCTACATAGAGAGATTTCCCCCCACAATGCCCCCACTGTACACTCAACCTAACAAAAAAAAAAAAAAAACATATTTCAGCAACCTGCCACAAATTCAACAACAATAAACAACTAAAAAAACATTTAAAATTCAAAAACATAGACTTCACCATATCAAACATATTCACAGAAGAAGAAAGAATCACCAGTAAAGTAATCAGTTTTCTAAGGGAGACAAAACTGACCTTATCTAGATAAACAATGAGTACGATCCACTGGTTTCATGACCTTGGCCACATGCCGCTGGCTGAGAGCCAAGCAATCCAACAAAGCAAAACAAACAAAGCAATCAGTATTTCAGTGGACAATCAACGCATTTCATATTTCGCAGCAGTTCATTCTTATTAGGGTATTCTGTGGAATCAGTAATTGGAGGATCCGGGAAGTGAGCAGACTGACGGCGGAAGAAAAAACACCGTTCGGGTTGAAGTCAGGCAGCTGCTCAATCAGTGAGGACATCACCTTATATATATATATATATATATATATATATATATATATATATATATATATATATATATATATATATATACATATATATATATATATATTTATATATATATATACCTATATCGATAGATAGATATGAATATATATTTACATATACACACACACACACACACACGTATATATATATTCATATATATTTACCGTATATATATATATATATATATATATATATATATAAATATATATATATATATATATATATATATATATATATATATATATATATAGAGAGAGAGAGAGAGAGAGAGAGAGAGAGAGAGAGAGAGAGAGAGAGAGAGAGAGAGAGAGAGAGAGAGAGAGAGAGAGAGAGAGAGAGAGAGAGAGAGAGAGAGAGAGATAGAGAGAGAGAGAGAGAGAGAGAGACAGAGAGAGAGACAGACAGAAAGACAAAGAGAGGGAGGGGAGGGGATGCAACAAGAAAAGCAAACCGAAAGTAATGTACAAATACACACAAAATATGCATACACACATATTAATGTGTACACGAACACAAATATATATGTTGCCCCTAAAAATAATTGTTTTCTATGAAAATATTTTTGAAGTGGAAAGAAAACGATAAACATAGAGGGGGTAACTATTGAATATTGCCGGAGGATTCTCTCTTTTTTTTTCTGGCTTCGAGGCTTCTGTCTTTATAAATTTGATGTCACTTGACATGAAGAAGGAGTAAAACAGATTTCCGATTTTTCTCGAATACCCAGGCATATTGCTCATAATAATTTATGTCTAGATATACCCACACACGCGCGCGCATGTGTGTGTGTGTGTGTGTGTGTATACATCCATACATACATACACACACACACACACACACACACACACACACACACACACACACACACACACACACACACACATATATATATATATATATATATATATATATATATGTTTATATACGTTGTGTGTACATACAAAATACATGCATACACACACACACACACACACACACACACACACATATATATATATATATATATATATATATATATATATATATATATATATATATATGTATATATATATATGTATGCATGTGTGTGTGTGTGTGTGTGTGTGTGTGTGTGTGTGTGTGTATGTGTGTGTGTGTGTGTGTGTGTGTGTGTGTGTGTGTGTGTGTGTATGCATGTATTTTGTATGTATTTATGCGCTTATGTTATCTTCGTATGCACTGCACGTGTGTATCAGGAAGATCCCTCAACTTGACAGATATTTCCCTTACGCTCTAAAAAATCCTGTTGTCCATCGGTTCCTCTGTCAAGTTGTATGTAATAAGGTTCGAGATTTAAACACATACATCAACTATTTCGCTTTGTAGCAGATAACAAAGCAAGCGAAATAAAACGTACACGTGTGGTCATATACATTCCTCTGATTTACTACGACAAAGTCTGACCCATGTAACAACGTACCTGTTAGGACCGTATTAAAGCCTACCAACATAGGCGTTTAATGGGAATTTTGATAGCGAGGAAAAAAACAAATTTAGGTGGGAAATTGCCAGGAAATTGCAATATTTTTCTTGTATTGCGTAGGCGATAATAATACAACATAATGAATAAAACGAGAAATACACAGATTAAAGAACAAATATAGCATAGGTAAGAGACATATTTTCCTTCTACGAGCGCAATAATTTCAAACAGCAAATGCGTGATTTGAAAGTTTTTTTACCAGATGATAACTGTTTGAAGAGTTTAGCTTTCCTAGAATCGAGTAGTCTAATTATTATGATTATAATAACACTGATGGTAATGAAAAATGACTGCTGGTCCTCTAACATTGTGATTTTATTGGTATCATTACCACTGTTATATTCACACAATATTAATTGCGATGATTATCCTCGGTACTATTATATGTATTGCTAGTGTTATTGCTATGTATTGCCAAGATTTTTATGATTATTATGCTACAGTTGCTACTAATGTTGTTCTTACAATCATTTTTGGATTATTACACAGGATATCATCGGCTTTTATTGGGTTCTCGTTATTATTGTCATAATCATTATAAATATCAATGACACTGTCTTTATCACTGTTATCATTATCTTCATTGATATTATTATTGCTGCTGCTATTGTTTTTGTTCTTAGTGTTCTACATTTTACATTATCATTTTTATAACCAGTTATAACAGTTATTCTCATTCTGGTAATAACTATGGCAATTATCAGTATGACTGTCGATATAACTATTATTGCTCTTGTCCTTATCATTAAAATTATCATAATTACGAATGGATCAGTAGCATACCGGATGCCGCCTTGGGTTAACTGCTTTTTGATAGAACAATATTGCATTTTTTTTTTTTTTTTCATTTTGCACCTAGATTATGGAGTGACCACATCAGTAGGCTTAAATATTCATTTACTCATAACATTGTATCCCTTTTAAATTTTGAACGTGTGCCAAAGTTAACAAAATAATCTGCATGTAGAAACGCATTTAACTGACAGTCATTCCCACTGCAGAACCACACCATGTATTGTAGCTATGTTAATTTTCATCTTCAGGGTGTCATCGGAAAAGCTTTCCCGTTAACCGTGAATCGCTTTATACTTTTTTTTTTCTTTTTTTTTTCGGTATCCTGTGCAGAAACCCACAATAACCATTAGATGTCTGTAAATAATGGATGCAACCCGCAGATAATTTATTCCATGGATAATCTCCCTTGTGATGTACCTTTCACGCCCGATGTACTGTGGAGGGGAGGTTGAAACTGTCCGGTTCTCTGCTCTTAATTCCATATTGCGACCACGCGTCCGATTCCCTTGATAGAAGCTTCTCCTACACCATGCGTGAGTCTGCTGCTGAGAACTTATTATGATGGTTATTATTGTTGTTATTATCGGAACATTTATAATCTTTGTTATCAAAAATCTTGTTTTAATTAGATTGACATAAATTATTTAGCGAGTTTATCATCGTTAGGTTTGTTATCAATTGTATTAGAATACTACTGCCATTGATGTTAATATACTCATTATCTTTATAATTATAATAATAGGTTATGAGATTTTAATTACTTTTTTTCATTATCATCGTTGATTTGGCGATTTTCGATTTTTTCTTATGGTGTTTTTTTTTTGTGGTTTTATCATAATGACTACCATCTTCATTGGTATTATTATTTTTATCTTTATTACTAGTCACTGCATTGTGATTAATATTACTACTGCTATTCCCTACTATTATCAGTATTATCATGATTGCCATCGTTATTATGATTGCCGTCACCATTAATTCTAGTACTGATATTAATGTTATCATAATCATTATCATCATCATCATTGGTATCAATACGGTTGTCATTATCATTGATTTTATTATCATTATCATCATCATCATCACTTTTATCATTATCATTATTATTATTATTATTATCATTATTATTATTATTATTATTATTATTATTATCATCATCATTATTATTATTATTATTATTATTATTATTATTATTATTATCATCATCATCATTATCATTATTATCATAATTATTATCAACATTAGTATTACTATTACCATCTTTATTATTTTACCACAGCTATCTTTGATCCATTCACAATCCTCGAAAACCTGACGGAGCCTGTCTCTCTGTGGGATTCCTTCAGGCTCGAAATACTTGCCGCAGTCCATTAGCGAACGCCCGAGAACAAGGTAGAATTTCATCTTGCTGGAGACACTAGGGGCCGCAGATATGAGTCGCGTGGCTCGACTGAAGGTAATACGGATTGGCGCCGTTCTCTGGTGCGCATCACTCGGGAATTGGCAAGGAACAGTAAATCGGGAATATTGCTGAAAAGGTAGAAGGCCATTTCTTGGTAAATAACCTTCGTCCTGCCTACCAAGCCTTGAGAAAACTGAACTCAAAGCCCATTTCACAGATATGGGCACTCCGCTCAGTGGATGGACAGATCATCTCTGATCAAGTTAAGGTTTATGAACATTGGGCTGAGTATCTTGAGCAGCTCTATCAGGTAGAACCCTTCAGCGGTTAGTTTAGACGCAGGTGGTGTTCCATTCCCTGTGCTGGATCCACCCATCAGCGAAGAACCTTCTACGATAACCAAAGTAAAGATTGATTGCTTAAGCTGAAAGGTGGTGAAGCAGCGGGCATATGCATTATCCCTATGGTGTGGGACTTGCATGTTTCCTAGCAGTCTAGTACCATTTCCCCTGACCTGTTGAAGATTGTGAGTTTCTAGCTCAAGAAGGCGTTTGCCTTAGTGCACTGCGAATCGCTATTGGAGATCCTGAGACTTAGGAGAATTTCAACAAGGATTATTGTACTTATATAACAAACTTGTGTACTGGTGCTGAAAGCGCTGTGAAAGTGTTGTGGTTTTGTCGAGTTATTTCCCTGTTAATTCAAGAGTGAGGCAAGGCTGTGTCCCTGCACCAACACTTTTCAACACTTGCACGGACTGGATAATGGGCAGAGGTACTTTCCAAAGTCACTGTGAAGCAACACTAGGCAATATCAAGGTCACCAGTCTTTCTTTCCTGACGATGTTGCTGTCCTATCTGAGTCTCTGGAATCGCTAGTGGCGGTTCTTGATGCATTCAGCAATGACGTCAGTAAATGGATTGGCCTTATATCAGGAAGCCATTACCTCAGTCAACAAGAGTATTTGGGGATGCTGGTACCTGTGCAAAGGGACCAAACAACGTTTCTTCAAAGCCCTGACAATGCCAGTTTTGGTTTAAGGAAGTGAAAACTGGACGCTGTCTAGTGCCTTGGAGTTACGTCTTGATGCATTCAGTAACGGATCATGGCAGAACTATGTGCCCAACTGATGGTTACGCCGTGAACCGGAACAGGACCTATTACTTGCAGAATCCGGGACCACCAACTCAAGCTATCCGGGCACCTAGCTCGCTTCCCTGTGAATAACCCTGTCCATCAGGTTGTCTCTTCATGAGGGACGTTTGTGGTTGGAGGCGAAGTTGGATGCGGTCATTCGCCCCCGTCGAATGATTGATTGATTGATTTTTATCATTATTACTAACCTTGTAATAATAATGATAATAATAATAAGAAAAATTATGACAACAATGATTATATTAATAATGATGATGAAAAAAAAAGTAAAAATGATAATAATGATAATAATAATAATAATAATAATAATAATAATAATAATAATGCCAATGATCATAATTACTGTTATTGTTATTAGGATAATAATATTATTATTACCATTATTATTATTATTATCATTATCATTATTATTATTATTATCATGAGTGTGTCTGTGTGTGTGCATATATAAATATATATATATATATATATATATATATATATATATATATATGAGTGTATATATATGTTTATGTATATATATACATATATATATGTATGTATATATATGTATATATATGAATGTGTGTGTGTGTATGTATATATATATATATATATATATATATATATATATATGTATATATATATGTATATATATATATATATATATATATATATATATATATATATATATATATATATATATATGTATATATATATGTATATATATACATAAATACTGGTCATCCCAATCACCACTAAAGTATTCTTTATCAGAAAGCGAATGAAGCGAAGTTGTGCGAGAAACGAACGGCATTCATAAGCGGCGGCGGCGGAAAGTAGCGCCAAGCTGCTCGTTAGCTCCGTGCAACAATACAGTTCATTTCAACTCCGGCACAACTTTGCAGCGACAATGACGCGCTTTTAAGTCTTCGCAAAGGAAGACAAGGCTTCAGTCGAGAAGCTGTGGAGGAGAGGTGGAATAAGGAGAAGGGGAAATGAGAGGAGAGAGGCAGTGACGAAAGGAAGAATTTAGTGAAAAAAAACAAAAAAATTGGTGTCAAGAAGAATCCGGCGAAAAAAATCTTGCTGGTGTATTTACTTTACCTGAATAGCACGTGTCATCTGGGAAAGGATTAATATTCACTTTAATATAAATGGGAAATACAAAGAAAAAATGTACACGACTCCCTCTAAACTTTACACCTCAGCCAGAGACTGCAGATGTCGAAAATAAGTAACTTTTCCTTGCTGTTGAAATATTCGTTTAGTTTGTCGGGAGAGGAATCCACGGGGGGGGGGGGGGGACTCCAAGATAGCGTAAGCCTTATAGAACACTTTCTGCACACTAATAGATTACGTACTTTGACGATGAGTAATGGCATAGTTGAAAGGCAAGTGCAAGTTGACACAACTCAAAGTCTTCATTCCTTTGTCTCCAAATAACCTCTGACGAAGACCTGCTGGCTTATTTCTGCTATGCTTGGGTAAGTTAGCGTCTTACCTTGTGTGTGTGTGTGTTTACATACATACATACACACACACACATACACACACACATATGTATATATATACATATATATATATATATATATATATATATATATATATGTATGTATGTATGTATGTATGTACACACACACACACACACACATACACACACACACACACACACACACACACACACACACACACACGCACACACACATACACACACACACACACACACACACACACACACACACACACATATATATATATATATATATATATATATATATATCACCGATGCAGTGTTTGACGAACTACTTGGAGCCATGTTTCACGTTGTCGAGTTCTGTCCCAAAGGCATCGACGTGTATGTATACTGAAATTGTCGAGGAACGTTGTTATTCTCGCCTACCTCGAGCTTGCTTGCCTTCAGTTTTACCGTCCTCTATTGTGCCTTTACGGACTGCATGTCCGAGGAATTTGAGTCGTCGTGCTCGGATCAATTAAAGAATCTCGCGTCCCTGTCTGATTTTTCTGAGGATCTCCTCATTAGACACTCGGTCACTGTAGTGGGTGTGCAACATCCTGCGGTAGAACCACATCTCCGCGGCCTCTATTTAGCAATATGGGAGAGTCGACCAGACAAAGGTTTTAACGAGTCTGTTTTTTATTTGCATTGAGAGCTTGCGGTTTGTTAGGAGGTTTCGGAGTTTGGATAACGTATCTTTTGCTAGTCCGAGTATGCGTCTAATTTTCTTCTAGCAACGAGCATCTGAAGTGGCAAGAGCTCCTAAATAATTGAAGGAGGAGACCTGTTGGATCTCCACTTTTCCAGGGGACAAGTTGGTGGGACCTCTGACTTAAATTACCATACAGTTTGTGTTCTTGCTGTTTACATATAAGCCAAGGTGCTCGCTGGTTTCCACAAGAGCATCAAAAAGTTTTTTGGGGGTCATTTGTAGATGTGGCCATAAGAACTATATCATCTGCATAACGAATGTTGTTGATAACGATTCCCTTCTGGAGATCTCCCGCAGGATATATAGTCTACAGAGTATAAATTAAAGAGGTCAGGTACCATCACACAACCTATCCATCGGATAGGCAGATTGCTGCAAATTGATCTTTGTAGACTGATTGAATTAGTCTCATATATTTGACATCTATCCGGATATATGCGAGGATTTTGAACAGTTCTAAATGCCGAACTTTATCAAAAGTTGTTTGATAATTAATGAAAACCAAGTAGATATTTTGCTGGTGATGGATGGCTCTCCCGGCAAGCATTCTCATGACGAAGACAGCATTTCTCGTACCTTTATCCTTCATAAGCCCAAACGGGGTGTCTGGGATTTCGAGTACTTGTCTTCTGATCCTCTGTAGGATGATTTTATTCCGTTTTAAGAATATGCGACATTAGACTAATAGTGCAATGTTGTGAGCACTCATGAATACTGATTTCAGCTTATCTTTTGGTAATTTACCTGTTTCATAGATATAATTTATGCAGTTCCTGATGAGATCAATACCATTTTTTCCTAAGGCCTTGAACGTTTCGGAAAATACGCCGTCAGGACATTTGCTGTAGGGACCAGCTCACTTCAGACTTCAGAATTAGTGGGCCAGATGTGACACACTCGCACACACATACACACACACACACACACACACACACGCACGCACACACACACACACACACACACACACACACACACACACACACACGCACGCACGCACGCACACACACACACACACACACACACACACACACACACACACACACACACACACTCACACACAACATACACACACACTCACACACACACACACACACACACACACACAAAGAAAAAAAAAGATACATATATATATATATATCTACATACATGAGGGGCGCTCATCAAAGATTTCCCTTGACCCTCTTCCAATGGACATACAGAAATGAAACGTCGTATAGCTGTTCCTTTTCCTCTACACAGGTCCCACCAAGAGTGACACACTTATCCCATCTTGGGAATGTTTGAGAATAAGGATGATGAGGAAGGATGTGAGAGTTGTGAACAGGCGCGTTGTCCTGCAGCAGTGAAGTGTAGCAAGCTGCTGTAATTGTAGTATCTTTTGCCAAGAAACCCATCATTGCTAGTCTCAAAAGACTACGAGGATGACTTTGCCTGCCGAGGTTGTGATGCATGCCTTTTGGGGGATGGTGAGTTAAATTGCTTCCATTGTTTTGACTGGACCTTAGTTTCTGGATCATAGTGATGGGCCCAAGTTTCATCGTGCGTAATTAGTCTGTCAAAAAAGGGCTCCTGGTGTCCTTGGCACATGGCCAAATGAGCCTTGGAGCAATGAACTGGTTCCTGCTTCTGGAAAGGTGTGAGTAGCCTGAAAACCGATTGAGCAGACAACTTTTGCGTATGTAAATGGTCACGAATGTTTTTGTCCACAGACCCAACACTAATCTTGATATCTTGGGCTAGCTGACGAACAGTAATCCGGCGCCCTTCCAAAATGGCAATCTCCACTTATTGGATGGTGATCTCATCACTGGAGGACTGGGGTCGCCTGGGATAGTTTCCACAGATCTCCGACCACACCTGAACTGGCATTACCAATGTTTAACAGCGTCATATGATGGGGCATCCTCCTCATAAGTTGCTTTCATTTCATTGAAGGTCTCTTGTGGTGAACGGCCATTCAAGTAATAAAAACCTGATCACTGCACGATACTCCACTGGTTTCATTTTCTCACACACACACCCACACACACACACACACACACACACACACACACACACACACACACACACACACACACACATATATATATATATATATATATATATATATATATATGGACACACAAACACACACACACAAGCACACACGTGTGTGTGTACTGTACACATATACGTATCTACAAACACACACACACACGCAGATATATAACGCTTAAATAAACCCAAAACTAGAAATTACAGAAAAAAAAACACAGGTAAATGCATAAAACAAAAACAAAATGAAATATCAACAAACCGCCCATACGAAATAACACAGTATTCGAAAAAATAAGTAAAACTAAAATAATCGACAAAGCGACTTAGGCAAATCAAGGTCTTGGACTGCAATTGCAAGTCTGCGCAAGCGGAGCGCTCTCTCGACTCCCGGGGACGCTTCCGCTCCACAGACCCGCATTA
>NC_061819.1:21730491-21732991 GCF_019202785.1 Penaeus chinensis | reverse complement strand
GGTCTTTCGTTCTGCGTTGTAACCATTTTTCTCTATAGCAGCTGTATGTTTTGAATTTTGTGTATCTAATGGGTTTCATCAATTAACGAGATGACAGTCTAAGGTAAACTTGTGATGTGTTTACAGGAACGTGATGGGGAAATTCTGAGAACAAAGCAGTTCTGCGAACATAAATTTCACGCTACTTAGGCAGTAACCCTAATTAATGTCAGAATTCGCTGCCGCACCCCAAGTTCCCTGGAAGTTAGGTGCAAAATCTAGAGTGAGGTCGTTTGGTCCTAAGGGAACACGCTTGTAATTTCTCGTTTTTCATGGCAGTGTGGCATGTGATCTTACCTTGCTGCTGCATGCTAGCAATTATAATACTCATGCAACTCCATTAGAGCAGGAATATATGTTATTTTATTCTTTTAAAATAAATGGTCCGTATATAATTAATAATTCCAACTATATGGTTATTATCTTAGAAGATAATGTGGCAATTTTATAAAATAAATGTTCGTTCACATGACATTTTACCATCGCTCAGGTGTCACTAACGAGCCCTGAGTTCTGGCAGGTGAGCAACAGCACCTCATAAGGCGAAGGGTTGTGTCTTGCCTTTCTTATCACAGACAGAATCCGTCATGCGAGCCTTGTCCGGTATGGCCTCGTAACCTTTTTTATTAACAACAAATTTCGTATACTTACCGAAATAGAATCGAAATATTCCAGTCATAGTAACCCAAACCGAGAACTTAAAGTTTTAACAACACTGCTTTTGATATTTCTATCTGCGTCCCTCGCATCTCATTAACGTGTGCCAGAGAATTCCGCTGTGTCATTCCTATCCGGTGGCAGCAGCGAAGTCCTTTACACGTCACACGCAGCGTCAATGTTGGAGGGTTGGGGCACGCGGCCAACAGCGCTCCATAAACCGCCGTTGTATGTGTGGGGGAAACCCCTTATTCAACACAGAAGCCGCACAACAGTGAATTGATATATTAAAACACGTATAAAAGAAGGGTTAAACTTTATATAAATTCACGGTATATCAACATGAGGTTGTAGAATCGTATAAATGTAAAAACATGGAAATATGTGGAAAGGTTTATGTAGTTAGTGACGTACTTATCGTTGTTAGTGGCTGCAAACAAATTGGTATCTGCTGTGTTTTATGAGTTGTCGCGGTGGAAAAGGAAATATATACGTCATTATTCCTAACATAATCATGAATTCTGTATGGAATTAAAATATGTACGAGAGGAGTCAGTGTTCAAAAATAGTAATCACGATAATAATAACAACGCATTTGGACAACACAATATGATAACGATGATGTTAATAAAAATTATTTTATGAATATTCGTGTTGTTGGTGGTGACATTAACTCGAAAACAGAAAAATAAAAACATGACACTGCATTTTGAATGGCCGCAACACATTTACTGATAAAATAGTAAAATAATACCATACTTATTACATGTTCTCTATTGTATAAAACGAAAGCAAAACAGACATTTATAACAACGATAACACTATCACTAGCAGCCAGATAATAAGGTGGTTAATCCGTTACACACAAAAAAAAAAACGCTGAACATTCATACAGAAAATGTTTTCTCTTCCTGAACTTCTCTGTCACGTTCAACTTTTATATTAAAAAAATATAATCTCTAGTAATATTTCTACTTCTTTCGGAAACACATCTGATTTCGCAAACATGCTCTCCATGATAATGATAATGATAATGATAATGATAATGATAATGATAATGATAATGATAATGATAATGATAATGATTATAATAATGATTATAATAATGATTATAATAATGATTATAATAATGATTATAATAATAATTATAATAATGATTATAATAATTATTATAATAATTATTATAATAATGATTATAATAATGATTATAATAATGATTATAATAATGATAATGATAATGATAATGATAATGATAATGATAATGATAATGATAATGATAATGATAATTATAATGATAATCATAATTGTAACAATAAAGATAGTAAAAACAATAATGATAATAATAATAATGATAATAATAATGATAATGATAATAATAATTATTATTAGTATCATTATTATTATTATTATTATTATTATTATTATTATTATTATTATTATTAATATTATCATTATTATTATTATTGTTATTATTATTATCATTATTTCATCATAATTATAATTATAATAAATAATAACAATAAAAATAATAATGATAATAATGATAATAATAATAATGCTAATGATAATGAAATTGATAATGCTAATGATAATATTAATGATAATATTAATGGTAATAATAATAATGATAATGATAATAATAATAATAATAATAATAATAATAATAATAATAATAATAATAATAATAATAATAATAATAATGACAATGGCAATGACAATGACAATGACAATGACAATGACAATGACAATGGCAATGGCAATGACAATGACAATGGCAATGACAATAACAAAGACAAAGACAAAG
>NC_061819.1:21715491-21722991 GCF_019202785.1 Penaeus chinensis | reverse complement strand
TTCATGGTCCTTACTCTGTTTATCAAGGATTTTCACTCTCAGATCTGACGGCAATGGCTGATTTAAATTATGTATGCATATTAAACGCACATGCACATACGTACACTCTTGCCCCACAGGTAAACACCTATATGTACACAGCATGTAAAAAGAGAATTGAATATATTAGCACATGGATATATAAACACACATAGTACGTTTAAAACATACATATACGCTCTTGTTCATACAGATTATGTATGAGCACAGAGAATGGGTTATGGTTACAGAAACGCACACATGTACACACACACACACACACACACACACACACACACACACACACACACACACACACACACACACACACACACACTCACGCGCGCACGCACGCACGCACGCACACACACACACACATACACACACACACGCGCGCGCGCGCGCGAATATATATATATATATATATTTATTTATATGTATATTTATCTATCTATATATACATATATACATATATTCATATATACACACACACACACACACACACATATATATATATATACATTTATACATATATATATACACACACACATGTATATATATATATATATATATATATATATATATGTATATATGACTACCGCGATAGTCCAGTGGTTAGAACACTGGACTCCGACCCTCGTGGTTCCGAGTTCATTTCCCCGTCGCGGTGGTCGTAAAAAGGCTTGAGCCCGATCTCACGGCGAGAAAACGCTATATCGCCTTGAAAAGTCAAACGCAGGTGTCGTAGGGAAAGTAGTGTTAGCGCGCCGAACCGTGGTTGATTAGGTAGGGCATCTAATCAAGCAAGGGTGGCACTGCCAAAGGACTTCTCAATAGTGAATTGAGAGAGGCCTATATTCTGCAATGGAATAAATGGCTGTGTGTGTGTGTGTATGTATATATATATATATATATATATATATATATATATGTATATATGTATATATATATGTGTGTGTGTGTGTTTGTGTGTGTGTGTGTGTGTGTGTGTGTGTGTGTGTGTGCGTGTGTGTATTGATATATATGTAAAGACATACATATATAATGTGTGTATCTGAGTGCGTGTGAACATGCACACTCAGATAAAAAGAAAGTTAGAAGGAATAGCAACAAAAGACGAGAGAAAATGGTTCCCGGCCTCTCTGCTCTCACAGGAGGAACGTCACAAGGAGTGGAATTCAGGAGATCGTGCTGGTGACCAAGAGAGTGCGAACTGTATAATCAGACGGTGCGAGGAGGGAGGGGGAGGGGGAGAAGGGAGAAGGGAGAGGGGAGAGGGGAGAAAGGAGGAGGGAGAAGGGAGTAGGGAGAGGGGAGAGGGCAGAAAGGAGAAGGGAGAAGGGAGAGGGGAGAGGGGAGAGGGGAGAAGGGAGAAGGGACAAGGAAGAGGGGACAAAACCCCAACAATACTTCGCTCTAATTTATGGTTTTCGGCCTTCCTTCTTGCTCTTACGGAATGGAGGGAAAAGGGAAGAGGGGACGCGGGACAAGGAGGAGAAGGAGCAGGAGGGAGGGGAGGCACTCGACAAAAACGCGTGTTATTCATCTCCGTTGGTTCGTCGTCTTTGAGAGTAAGCTGCGTCTTGAGAAACGTAGTGAAAGAAGGAGAAGTCGACCCTCGGCATTTCAGCCTGATTGAATTAAGGCTGGTTCACATAAATACCTCTTGTTTAGCATCCTGTTCCTATTTGTATCCTTATTTCACTCTCTTTTTCTCCTTTTCGCTGCTTCCCCTTCCTACGTCCCTCCTGTTAGTGTTTCTTGCGCGTTTTCCGTCTTCTATTTCTTCTTTGTTCTTATCCCCTTTGTATCTCGCTATGCGATTTCTTCTTTTTCTACACTCTTCCTCTTCCTCTTTCTTCTTCGTCTCCTTCTCCTTCTCTAACGTCTCCTCCTCCCCCTCTTCCTCCTCCTCCCCTTCTTCCTCGTTCTCCTTCATCTTCCTCCCTCTCCACCTTCTCCTCCTTTCCCCTTCTTCCTCCCCCCTCCCCCCTCCCCCCCTTCTCTTTACCTCAGGGTGTGGGTTGGCAAAAGTATAGTTTTAGGCAAAGTTTACGCTGTAGTTTTGGAGGCGGAGACTCACTTTGACCGAAGCTCCATCTGTAGAATTAGTTCGCAAACTGAGGGCGTATGATGGCGGGCTACCGGAACTTAGATAGGGATTTATCTACAGCGTATTCGATTGGATCTCTTTGGTCTATGACAGTTCCCTTGTTGGAGAGAGAAAAAAGGGAGGAAGAGAAAACAAAAGGAAAGGGAAAAAAGAATAAAAAGAAAAAAAAAAGAGAACAAAAAGGAAATTTAGAATAGGAAAAAAATGAAAAAAGAAACGAGGAAAACAAGGAAAAAGGGAAAAAGAAAAAGAGGGAACAAGAAAAGATAAAAAAAAAAAAAAATGAAAGAGAAAAAAAAAACTCCCTTTGCAGGATAAACTATATTTGTCTTTGGATGGGACATGCGTCTTTGGGAGAAGGTTCTAGAAGAAAAATGGGGGAAATTTCTGCTACGAAAAGGAGAAAGACGGGGAAGAAGAATAAGAAAACTGAACAGAAAGACATGGAAAGTATAAAAGAATTTTCCCTGTTTTTCGAGAGAGACAGTGTGAAAGGAAGGAGAAAGGTATGCAAACTTAGGCGATTTTACTAACACCTTAGTCTTACGCACAAGCATACATGTACATACGAAAAAGCAATAGACATACCCATAAAGACACGCGCGCACATACATGTACGTAATGATATGAGCAAATACATATGTACATATGAATCCTCCTCCTCTTGTTTTTTTCTTCTTCTTCTTTGCCTCTTATTATTATCATTATTATTATTATCATTATTATTATTGTTATTACTATTATTATCATTATCATTATCATTATTATTATTGTTATTACTATTATTATTACCATTATCATTATTATTATTTTTATCACTATCATCATTATTATTATTATTATTGTTATTATCATCATCATCATTACCATTAATATTATTCTCTTCTTCTTATTCTTCTTCTTCTTCTACTGCTACTACTACTACTACTACTACTTTTTTTTTCTTCTTCTTCCTCCTCCTCTTCTTCTTATTCTCCCTTTTATTCTCCCCCCTCCCCTTTTTCTTCCATTTAATTTTGGGTTGCCGGAAATTAATGTATCACCGCGTGCTTTTATTTCTCCCTAATACATGAAATTATAAAACCCGCTTTATAACTTTTTAATGGGTTATTACGTCGTTATTACATGTTCTTTCATTTTCCTTATTATCGGTTTTCCTACTTCCGTTATCCTACAATTGCAAGGTAATAATGAATTTGACCTCTTTTGTCATCACACTATTACACTGCTATTAATGTCTTTCACGATGATGATGTGGATAACGAAGATAAAGATGGTAAGGATACTGATATTTTTTTCAATGATGATAACAGAACAATAGCAAAGATGAACATGATAAAGTTGATGGTTAAGTGGTAGTAATGATGGTGATGATAGTGATGATCTTGATCTTGATGGTAATAATGGTGATGATAAGGATGATGGTGGTGATGGTGATGATGGTGGTGATGGTGATGATGGTGATGATGGTGGTGATGGTGATGTTGTTGGTGATGGTGATGGTGGTGATGACGGTGGTGATGGTGATGATGGTGGTGACGGTGATGGTGATGATGGTGGTGATGGTGATGGTGGTGATGGTGATGATGGTGACTGATAATTGAAGATAATGATATTGATAATACTGACAACAATAATGATGGCAATCATAATTGTTGTCAACTATTTTTTTGGCATTTTCAGGCTACATAAACAAAAAATTCCATTAATGTACAATTGATTCAGGTTTGTATGTCGGGTACTGAGTAAATATGCAGTATAGTTTCGATCAAAATGTATGTATAACCATCATTCTCTTTTTCTCTTCGCTATGTCAATTGTTTCCTGTTTTTCCCATTTGCTGTGCCGATATCTTTCTCTTTCCTCTTTGCTATGCACTTTTTTTTCATATTTGGCATGTCTATCTTTTTTCTATTTTTTATTTGCTACGCTTTTCTTTTTTCTTCTTTCTCTTTCCTCTGCTTATATTTCCTGTGATCTTTTCAACCTCCCCCCCCCCCCCAACACTATACCCATCACCTATCCCCCCCTTCTTTGCCCCGATCCTTCTATCCCTCTCGTCCGCTTATTCGCACCCTCTTCCTGTCCCCTCTCTTTTTCTCTTCTCTCTCTACTTCCACGTTCGTTTCTCCCTCTTCTACTTGTTTTCTTTGCTTGTTCTATCTTTTATCTCTATCCCTAGACTATCCTGCTTCCATCCTATCCCTATCCTGCCCTGTATCCTGCCGCATCTCCCCTCGTACCCCTCTTATTCGCACCCTCTTCTTGTTCCTTCGCTTTTTTCCCCTTCCTTCTACTCCTACGCTGATCCCCACCTACTCCATCCCTTTTTCCCGCTTGCCTACCTTCCACCTTTAACCCTAACCTCTCCTGCCCCCATCCTATCCCTATCCTACCCAGCATCCCGACTGCATCTTTTTTTTTCTTTTTTACGTTTTTTTTTTGTTGTTGTTTATCTCTTGTATTTTAAGCTCCGTTTTATTTTTTAATGGTTACTTATTCGTCCTTTTTATTTTTCTTTAACAGCGAGAGAAAGTAACTTATTTTAAGATTTTTATTAATGAATCGCAGCAGATGGTTTTACGTATTTTTTTTTCTCCATTATTATGATTTTTAAAAATATTTCTTTTAACGTTTTATTGTGTTTGTTATTGATTTTATCTTTTGTATATTTCTTTTTATTATAGCAACTCTTATTTATTGTTTTACTCTATGTATGTGCTACGCTGTCGTCCGCGGGGGTTAATGTAACCTCCATGTTCACGTTAAATAAACGAAGTGGATACTCTGACTGTGCTATGACTACCCTTTGGATTTACCTGTCTGGATTCTACACCGTGGATGCCGAAACAAGGTTGTACTGCCCCTTTTACTTGCCCAGGTGTATTTATGCTTTACGCGCTATTTTACTATTTTACATATACTGTGAACCATGTGTGCTCCTTTGACTTTCAATTTTTACTTACTCTGGAGTTTGCTTACTTTTATCTTGTCCTTTTACTTGTTACTTTTATTCATGCTCATACCTTTTACTCGTCTTTTAATTCAGCTTTTACTTTTTCCCTCATTTTACCTTTTACTTGTTTTATTGTTTTATGGACCTTTTGGCATGCTTTCAGTTTTTCTTAAGCCCTTCAGGCGTATTTTTATTCATTCTGAAACCCTTCGGGCACTTGTCTTTTTACGTGTTAACTTGTTTTACGTTAGTGCTTTCTGTACGGTTCTTTTTGTTCATTTTAGATTTTGTATTTTACTTATCATGTATCTTCGTATTGGTCACGTTCCTGGTGGGCTTGCATCTCCGGGGATGGTTGGCTTGTGAGGTCGTGTGCGGTCTGAGCCTTCAGCTTGGTCCCCTCACCCCCGTTCCTTGGCCCCTAAGCCTGAAGCCTCCCGCCTCACGGATGGTCTCTTTTGGGTTCCTCTTTCACATAACCTTACATTCCCTTTCCCCTTTTGCTGTGCCTACCTTTTTTCTTGTTCATCCTATCTTTTCTTCTTTTCTCTTTGCTATGCCTATCCCCCCCTTTCTTCTTTATTATGCCTATTTTTTCTCTTTCCTCTGCTATGCCCATTTTTTCCTTCTTCTTTTTTTTCATTGCTATACATACCTTTTTTTTTTTCCTTTCCTACTCTGCATATCAGTAATCTATATCGATCTTTACGCAAATATAGAAAGCCACGGATTATGTACATCTGTCAGATAATGGATTTACACCAATCCCTCTCGCACCTTGGGGTAATGTTACGGAATTTCGCGACGTGACATAAACTGGATATGAAATGACTGACCATGAAAGGGGGAGAAACAGACACGTTATCGTAAGATATTTTCTTATCGTGTTCATTCTAACTTTTATGATTATGTAGGTTAAATAGGAGGAGGAGGAGGAGGAGGGGGGGGAAGAGATGAAGAAAAAGAACAAGAAAAAAGAAGTTGTAGTCATAGACGAAGATGAATGAGAAGAAAAAAAGAAGAAGGATGAGGATAAAGAGGAAGAAGAAGAATATGATGATGAATAATGAACGATGAAGAAGAATTTAAAATGAACAACATGAAAAAAGAAAATGAAAATTAATAAAACTGTAACAAAACAAATCTAATTTTAGTCTATGTACACTTCGACCATAATCAGTGACATAAACAGCAAAACAAGCACTGACACTTACAGCATTTTGGTTTTAGTGTTTCAGGTGCACTAATTACGGACTCATTATACACCGTGGCTGTTTGCAGGCGGACTTGGGAGAACAGATTCTTTCCCAGCGTGAAATAAATAATTATTGTTCAACGGTGCTCATTGCGACAAGTGTAGGAGAGATATGAATGTGAATGCATATCTTCAGAGTGCAAGAGATGTAGACATTCATTCATTCTCATTCAGACTCTTTCTTCAACTATCATTGTTGTTTTTTGTTATATTTTTTCTTTCCTCAACTATCATTGTTGTTTTTTGTTATATTTTTTTATCATCATCATTCTCATCATCATCACCGGTGTTAACGTCTATTTTATTACTTAGTATTAGTATTAGTATTAGCATTAGAACTAGGATTAGGATTAGGATTATCATCATCGTCGTTATCGTTGCAACTGTTCTTGCTATTCCAATCATTACATCAATACTGTTATTGTTATTGTTATTACTGTTATCTTTATCATTGTCATAATAATCATTGTTACTATAATTACTATTATCATCATATTATCATTAATACTATCATTGTTATTATCATTATTATTATTGCTGTTCTTGTTTTGTTAGCATTATTATTACTGTTATCATTACTATGAATTCTTATTCTATTCTTATTCTTATTCTTATTTGTATGCATTAATATTGTTATTATTATTATTATCATTATCTTTATAAATATTATTTTGATATTATCATCATCATCATCATCATTATTATAATTATAATTATTTTTACTTTCCTTATTAATGTTACTATCCGTTATCATCACCATTAGCATTGTTATTATCATCATTGATATTGCCTTCAGTATTGTTATCATAACTGTTGTTGGTCAGTTAAGGTATTTTACTCTGATGGTCTGTGGGATTTTACTGATATAGGCTATGCAGTAAAATATATATGATTTATAATAGTATGATCTATCGAAATAAGGACATTACATCGCCTAATTTTACCTAGGCTCCACAAAGCAATTACGATTTCTTAAATATACAGTTTATCATTATTTTTACTTGATACATTCACTAAAGCTAGTCTTGACATCAACGTAGCCAGAAATACGGATGCAATTGTGCGGTCCCTAGCGTGTCTCCCTCGCGTTGCAAGTTATCCGAATTCACTTTACACCCGCCTGAAACCGGTGAAGGAGACGGGAACCTATCCTTTAGA
>NC_061819.1:21685491-21697991 GCF_019202785.1 Penaeus chinensis | reverse complement strand
AAAGATAATTTCCTATCAGAGCCGGAGTTAGAGGGGGGGGGGTATAGGAGACAATTACCCCGGGCCCCCCTGCCAGAGGAACACTCAGACTGAGGACGTCCTATATAGAAAATGAATAAATACATAAAGTGATAACCGTAAATTAGATTTATTGTTAAATATTATCATAGCATGTGAGGGAACCAAAAAATAGAAAGGCAAGGTGTCCATCCTGTCTTGGAATAGCTTGATGAATTGATTAAAGTAAAATATTGAAAAAATAGAAGTGTTAATCTAGAAAATGTAATCATAAATGTGTCTATGATACCATGATGATGCAAAAAAATGTATGTACGGTAACATACATTTATTAACGCCAGGTAATTATTGAGATATAAGATTAATATATCACTACGGTCTATATTACAAACTGAATCTTGCAGACAATGTTATTCCTACTGGCAATTAAATTTAGAAAAATAAAATAAGTTTTCGTCGGCAGCTAACATATTTTTACGAGGAAATGTTCTTCATAATTTTAGTTAAATTATTCAATTGCCATGTAATTTAATATTTAAATTGAAATTCCACGGGTCTCACTTAGAACTAAATGCAGCCCTATTCCCCATACTACTGCCTTGCTTCAAATATTACATATTCAGACTAATGAGAAATGAATTGCACATGTCATACATCACTGTTCACGACCAGTCTTTTCAACCACAAAAGCCAGGTTTTTCCGTCATGACACCCATGAAATCAGTCATGCGAACGCCGAAAATTCACATGACCTGGGTTATATGGGGGTCCGCTGTTCCCCAGGCGGTAAGGGAGCGATTCTGTGTGGACTTATCATCATCTCACCGCTGACTGTCAGTCCTTCGGTACTTATATCTGATTCAGATTGCGTAAAATAACTTGTAATAATTACAATGATTATAATGATAATGGTAAGGATGAGGAGATTACTGATAATAGTAGTAGTAGTAGAAGTAATAGCAGACGTATTATTGATACCAATAATGATAATGATAATGATAGTCTATTCTTCTCTTCTCCATCCATATATATGCACACACACACACACACACACACACACACATATATATATATATATATATATATATATATATGGTTTAAGTTATAATATTTATTTTTCAATATATATTTCATTAAAGTCCAATACACTTCTGCAAACGTTGATTCCAGCCGTCTGAGTCCGTCTGAGTAAAACTGAGGGTCATGTGATCTGAACCATGTCAAAGCCGCTCTCTTTACATCTTCAACCCATGGAAAATTGGTTCCTTTCAATGATTTTTTAAAGTTCGGAAACAAAAAGAAGTCGGATGGGGCTAAATTGGTGGATGTCGGACGATTTCCCTTCGAAATTCACAGCTCTTGTCTGCCGAACGCCGTGAGCGGGTGCTTTGTCGTGGTGGAAGAGAACGCGTTGATGCAGCTTTGCAGGGTGATTTATGTGGACAGTTTTCTCAAAACGCATTCATAATAAGTAGAAGTATTTGTTTACTTGCTCTCGAGGAAGTCTTGAACGCTAAGATTTTGCTTTGACTGGTCCACTTCCACCCCACGGCAGCCACTGCTTTGATCGAAATTTGTCCTCGGGATCGTTTCTTCCAATTTCGAACTGACTTATCCATTTGTAGTTGTTGATTTCTCGGGGAATTGTCACCATAAACTTGTTCCAGAGCATCAATGATGTGCCTATTCTCCCAACCGAGTTTCACGATGAATTTAATGTTTGCCCTGGCCTCGAATTCGGTGGATTCCATGTTGCTTGAATGGTGCCTGACTGCCAACCGGCGGCGATGCGTTACTGCCTGCATTTAAGGGCTCATGTTTGGACACGTTATAACACATTGGTACAAGAATGTTTAGGTGCATTGAAATCAAAATCCCTCCGTATGATTTTTAGTTATGAACTTTTTCCACGCACTTTTTTTAAGCTCTCTCGTGTGTGTGTGTGTGTGTGTGTGTGTGTGTGTGTGTGTGTGTGTGTGTGTGTGTGTGTGTGTGTGTGTGTGTGTGTGTGTGTGTGTGTAGATGGATTCCATGTTTACATTTTGAGCCCTGAAATTTGCGCATGTGCCATTGCTGGCAGGCAAGATTCACTCTGGCAGACCACAAACATGCCCGACTCGTGCTGTGCCGTTGGTTATACGAATCGAAGAAGACCTGGTGGAAATTTGAGCTTTTATCGGATTCATTTGGAAACAATTAACAGTCTCTTGTGTTACGAGAAAAAATGGATAGCTGCCACCAGATGTGAGAACTGGAGCTCAAAGAAAATTGACAACGCACGCATTTGCAAAGCTCATTTTATATCAGGTAACTAAAATGCATTCGCCTATGCAAGAGCGAATGGAAATTTCAGAGTTAAGTTACTTCCAATTCAATCTTGTGTCACTATTAGATCAAGTCGTCTCATTGAAAGTTACCCTCTCAAAAATGTGAGTAAAACAAACAATGAGCATAAAAAATGCTATAATTTTCTGTTCTGAATAAATGAATTGCTGTTGGTAAAGTTTTGATAAACTAAAACTAAAAAGATTCACTGTACCTCAGACTTAATAACACAAAATTACTGCTCTTGTCGATTCCATGGTAAAAAACGTCTTGAATATGCCCACAAATGAAAAAAAATGTAGGCTTCCAGAGACTTGTATGCTTTACGCGATTCATTCGTGAAAGAGCTTGGCGTATTTATCAAATGATTGTAAACACCAGGCCAGGTGATATCAAAGTAACATCGTTCTTCCATTCTTCTTGGAGCATGTACGGATCAGGGAGCGTATGTCCATCTGTGAGTGAAAGCTTAGATTTATACCATTTCTGATCTTTTTCTGACAATGCTGTGTAATACTTGAAGCTGGAAAACATGGCATGGAATACCAAATGAAAAATAAAAACGAAGATGTACTTTCAGCGAGGATCAGCTGATCAAAATAGTTATTGTTTTCCGATCGTTGGTTGTTGCGCTTACCACGCCGCCGCAACAAGTTGCCTGCCAGCTCCTGCGCAGTGGTGAAAAATGTGACGTCATCTGGAATCCATCTATATATATGAAAACACACACACACACACACATATATATATAATGTGTATATATATACACAAATATATGTATACATACATATACACTTATATGTATATATATACACACAGACACGTGTGTGTATGTATATGTATATACATATATATATATATACATATATATATATGCATATGTCTAGATGCACATTTATCTACTTCACTCCCTTTGCCTTTCTCCCTCTCTTCTCTATTCTCTCCCTATCTCCTTTCATCCCTTTCTACCCCCCCCCCCCCCCCCCCTCTCTCTCTCTCTCTCTCTCTCTCTCTCTCTCTCTCTCTCTCTCTCTCTCTCTCTCTCTCTCTCTCTCTCTCTCTCTTATTTCTTTGCTGACGTCCCGCCCGGAGAAGGATTTATTTCCCATGAAACTGTCGTGGGGTTGCATTTAAAGAGAAGTTAATGAGCGTTTCATGGGATCTGCTGTGTCGGCCTCAATTTCATTTATTGCTTTGTGTTCAGGTTCAACTTATTATACCTTTTTATCGTTGGTGATTGAAACGCTGGTGATAATGATCGGTGTCTGTGGTAAGTGAAACATTAATGCCTGTGGCAATGATGGTAATGTGGTAGTAGTAATTAATGTGAAAATAACTATAAAGGTGATGTAATGATAATGATGATTACAATAATAAGAATAATGATTATCACTATTTTTAGGATTATTATTGTTATAATAATAACAATAATAATATTACCGAAAACTTACCAGGATTATATTATACTGATAACGAAAATGATAATGATAATCATAATGATGATTATGACAGCTATAGTAATAATGTTAACAGCAATAGATGATGTAGTAATGATGATAACATTACTACTAATAGTAGGGATGATAATGATGATGAGGAAGAGGAGGATAACACTGATGGTAGCAATGACGATAATGGTTATAACAAAGCTTCCATCAATCATTCTGATAACAATCACTACCCATACCCTTATCTGTCTCCTTAACGACCACTGCCAACGAACCCCTTCCACTAAATCACTGAGCCTCAAAGTTCCAAGGCAGTTATTCCTCCCTGAAGGCTTGTGCTGCGGTGGGTGAGTCTCAGCGATGAAGTGCGGCGCTCGAACGGGATGGATAACGTGAGACGGATAGACTGCACGAGGATGCTGGCGTAAGAAGCCGCTCGCTCGCTTGTCATGAATCCGGAATGAAGAGCGCGGGTGGAGTGTGACTGAGGCTTCGAGATAAGTTCTCCTCCTTGATACTCCGATGCAGTTCTTGCTTTCTATACTCCGCTTCAGTCACTCCAAGAACCTACAATTGTTGTTAATAGCGCACTGTAATCTTCAGTGGGTTGATCAGGGAGGAGGCACTGGCGCTAGAAAGTGTTGCCTTCAAGGTATTGCATCCAAACCCGAGTCATGGGCTTCTCAAGCTCTATTCCATGGGGATGGTCTTAAGTACAGAGGGATCACAGTGTATATATATATATATATATATATATATATATATATGTATCATAGATATTTGTGTGTGTGTGTGTGCGTGTGCGTGTGTGTGCGTGTATGTGTATGTGTGTCTGTATATGAATAAATATGAATACGTGTATATGTGCATGTATATGTATGTTTATATATGTGTATATCCATATGTCGTGTGTGTGTTGGTGTGAACTCGCGTGTGCGTATGTGTGTCTCTGTATATGTATACCTATATGTGTGTGTGTATGTGTGTGTGCGCGTGTATGTGTATGCGTGTATGTGTATGCGCCCGCGCGCGCGCGCGCTTGTGCGTGTGTGTGTGTGTGTGTGTGTGTGTGTTTGTATGCATGTAAGTATATACAATATGTACCTATGGGTCTATGTGTATTAATTTCCACCGGCCTGCTATGACATCTGATATCTGAAAATTGATCCCGAGCTTCATGCACGCTGAGCCTAGTAAAAGGGTACATGACGAGGTACGGGCGAAGCGAGGAAAAAAAATACCCGAATAATTAAAATTGCCGTTGAAACAATAGAATCTTTGTTTCGGGGAGCCATGTTTGCAGTCCACTTTGCTGACTATATTTGTCCTTTTCTCTTTGCACGAAAACTTTGGCTCAAATCCCGGGCCACTGAGAGAGAAATTTACGTCAAGCAACAAACAAACAAACAAACAGACAGGATGTTGGGAGCTCATTTTACACGCATAAACATCACACGAAATTATTGTTTGAACAATTTGTTTTATAACTGCGTCCTTTTTTTTTTTTTTTACTGTATTGTTCTTGCTAAGTTGGAATGTGCCTGCATGTTGACCTTGTGAATGTGAAATTATGTTTGTGTTTGGCGTGATTGTTTAGCTGTTTTTGCACTGGAGTTCACGGGTTAGAACATTTATCTTTTCTGCAATCCGTGTCCGGTTAATGAGTGTATTATTTGTGTTGCAATCTTGCTCGTTATTTTCGTTTTAATTATTTTCATTGTATTATCCCTATTATTCTAGTATCATTATCATTTCTGTCATCGTCATCATTATTATCATTTACGTTATTTTTTATATTATTGTTATTATCATTATTGTTATTATTGTTATTATTATTATCATTATTATCATTATCATTATTATTATCATCATCATCATAATCATTATCATCGCCGTTATTATTATATTACTTTATCATTATCATTGTTAGCATTATTGCTATTATTAACATTATTATTATTATTACTATTATTGTTGTTGTTATTGTTATTGTGTTTATTGTTGTTGTTGTCATCTTTATTATTATTATAGCTATCACCATTATTATTATTATTATTATTATTATTATTATCCTTATTATCATCATTATTATTATTATTATGAGTATTATCATTATTATTATTATATTGTCAATATTATTATTATTATTATTATTATTATTATTATTATTACTATCAATATTATCATTATTATTATTATTATTATTATTATTATTATTATTATTATTATTATTATTATTATTATTATCATTATTAACATAATTATCATTATCATTATTGTTATTACCTATATTATTATCATTACTATTATTGTCGTTATCATTGTTGTTGCTGTTTTTGTTGTTGTTGTTGATGTTGTTATTATCATTATCAATATTATTATGATAATTATTACTATTATCATTATTATTATTATTATTATTATTATTATTATTATTATTATTATTATTATTATTATTATTATTATGTTTAGCATTATTGTCATTGTTATTATATTATCATCCTCATTATTGTTGTCGTTGTTGTTGTTATCATTATCATCATTACTGCCAGAATTATCAGTATGTTTATCATGAACATGATGAACATCATCATCACTTTTATTATTATCATCATGATCATCATTATTTTTAAAATCATTATTTTCATAATTATTGTAATCATTATAACTTTTACTATTAATACTTTACTATCACTGTCATCATCATTGTTATTAATAATACCATTATCACTGCTATCATTATACTCATTAGTTTTATCAATCCTATAATCTTTATCACTGTCATTATTGGTATCCATATTCTCAATAAATAAATATATAAAATAAATTAAGATAAATAGATAAAAATGAAAAGGAATAATAATTAAAAAACACAATTATAAAAAATATATATAAAATAGAAATGATAAATAATAGAGAATTATGAAAAATAAAAAGAAAGAAAAAAAAGTAAATTTATAAATATAGAAAAATACACATAAATAAATAAATATAGAAAAATACACATAAATAATAATAATAAAAAAAAACTCTTTCAAGAATCCTTTTCGTTGCAAAACAATAGTCATAAAGAAGAGGAACGTAACCTTTGCATTAAGGTGATTCATCATTTCAAGATTTTATAAACTGTGGGAGAAAAGTTTGCTGTAAACTTATGAAGTGAATTATGAAGGAAAAAAGGAAAAAAAAAAAAAAAACACATGTTATCTATTTTTTATTTATATCTAAATCATCAAGTTTTTTTTTTTTTTTTTTTTTTCTTTTTACTTTTAAAGCGGGATCTTTCTATCGCTGCTAATTAATGTTTCTAAATTTAACTTGGCAAACAATTTTTTTTTTTTTTTTTCTTTTAGGATGGACACGAGAGAGAGAAAGAGAGGTAGAAGGTTTATTTTATGCCAAAGAGCCGGTTCTCAATATAACATCTGCAAAATGTATCAGACTTATAACGAGTGGACAAATAAAGTGATTGAATCTGAATCTGAAGGAGGGAGGGAGATGCAGAAGGAGGAAGAGAGAGAGAGAAAGAGAGGTAGAAGGTTTATTTTATGCCAAAGAGCCGGTTCTCAATATAACATCTGCAAAATGTATCAGACTTATAACGAGTGGACAAATAAAGTGATTGAATCTGAATCTGAAGGAGGGAGGGAGGAAGGAAGGAAGAGAGAGAGAATGAGAGAGAGAGAGAGAAAGAGAGGTAGAAGGTTTATTTTATGCCAAAGAGCCGGTTCTCAATATAACATCTGCAAAATGTATCAGACTTATAACGAGTGGACAAATAAAGTGATTGAATCTGAATCTGAAGGAGGGAGGGAGATGCAGAAGGAGGAAGAGAGAGAGAATGAGAGAGAGAGAGAGAAAGAGAGGTAGAAGGTTTATTTTATGCCAAAGAGCCGGTTCTCAATATAACATCTGCAAAATGTATCAGACTTATAACGAGTGGACAAATAAAGTGATTGAATCTGAATCTGAAGGAGGGAGGGAGATGCAGAAGGAGGAAGAGAGAGAGAATGAGAGAGAGAGAGAGAAAGAGAGGTAGAAGGTTTATTTTATGCCAAAGAGCCGGTTCTCAATATAACATCTGCAAAATGTATCAGACTTATAACGAGTGGACAAATAAAGTGATTGAATCTGAATCTGAAGGAGGGAGGGAGATGCAGAAGGAGGAAGAGAGAGAGAGAAAGAGAGGTAGAAGGTTTATTTTATGCCAAAGAGCCGGTTCTCAATATAACATCTGCAAAATGTATCAGACTTATAACGAGTGGACAAATAAAGTGATTGAATCTGAATCTGAAGGAGGGAGGGAGGAAGGAAGGAAGAGAGAGAGAGAAAGAGAGGTAGAAGGTTTATTTTATGCCAAAGAGCCGGTTCTCAATATAACATCTGCAAAATGTATCAGACTTATAACGAGTGGACAAATAAAGTGATTGAATCTGAATCTGAAGGAGGGAGGGAGGAAGGAAGGAAGAGAGAGAGAGAAAGAGAGGTAGAAGGTTTATTTTATGCCAAAGAGCCGGTTCTCAATATAACATCTGCAAAATGTATCAGACTTATAACGAGTGGACAAATAAAGTGATTGAATCTGAATCTGAAGGAGGGAGGGAGGAAGGAAGGAAGAGAGAGAGAATGAGAGAGAGAGAGAGAAAGAGAGGTAGAAGGTTTATTTTATGCCAAAGAGCCGGTTCTCAATATAACATCTGCAAAATGTATCAGACTTATAACGAGTGGACAAATAAAGTGATTGAATCTGAATCTGAAGGAGGGAGGGAGGGAGGGAGGGAGGGAGGGAGGGAGGGAGGGAGGGAGGGAGGGAGGGAGGAAGGAAGGAAGAGAGAGAGAGAGAAAGAGAGGTAGAAGGTTTATTTTATGCCAAAGAGCCGGTTCTCAATATAACATCTGCAAAATGTATCAGACTTATAACGAGTGGACAAATAAAGTGATTGAATCTGAATCTGAAGGAGGGAGGGAGATGCAGAAGGAGGAAGAGAGAGAGAATGAGAGAGAGAGAGAGAAAGAGAGGTAGAAGGTTTATTTTATGCCAAAGAGCCGGTTCTCAATATAACATCTGCAAAATGTATCAGACTTATAACGAGTGGACAAATAAAGTGATTGAATCTGAATCTGAAGGAGGGAGGGAGGGCGGGAGGGAGGAAGGGCGGGAGGGAGGGAGGGAGGGAGGGAGGGAGGGAGGGAGGGAGGGGGGAGGAAGGAGAAGCAGAAGGGAGAGAGAAGCAAAAAGAGGGAGGGGGGAGAGGTAGGATGGAGGAAGGAAGAGAGGGAGAGGCAAAAGCAGAAAAAGGGAGGGAGAAGCAGAAGAAGGGAAGGGGAGGCAGAGAGAGGGAAGATAAGAGAAAAAAGGGGGGGGAAGAGATATATTTGTTAAATTTGTGGAGGGCAAAGAGATTCTGCTTTTCCTCCGTGATCTTGGGTCGAGCTGAGTTCGATCATATTAATATAGAAAGAAAACATACAAATGGATACAGCTGGGTTTTATTTTTTCATCGATGCAGCTTGTAGGCTATTGAACATGCATTAATGTTGCAGTATCATATCTGCTGTGCTTTATAAACATGTTTTTGAGCTTTTCGCAGTTATCATATTATTGATAAGCGCATTAGAAAATGTTTAGAGAGCGTAAGCTTCTGCAAACGGACAAAATCTCTCTGCATCGCTCTGTCTGCCTGCCTGTCTGTCTGTCTGTCTGTCTGTCTGTCTGTCTGTCTGTCTGTCTGTCTGTCTCTGTTTCTGTCTCTGTCTCTCTATCTATTTATCTTTCGCTCTCGCCCGCTCTCTCTCCCTCTCTCTGTCTATATATATATATATATATATATACATATATATACATATATATATATATGTATGTATATATATATATATATATATATATATATATATATATATATATACATATATACATGCATGCATACACACACACACACACACACACACACACACACACACACACACACACACACACACACACACACACACATATATATATACATATATATATATATATATATATGTGTGTGTGTGTGTGTGTGTGTATGTGTGTGTGTGTGTGTATACAGATAGATAAATAGATGCATACAAATATTCATACATACATACATACATATATATGTATATAATCTATATAATCTCTCTCTCTCTCTCTCTCTCTCTCTCTCTCTCTATATATATATATATATATATATATATATATATATATATATATATGTTTTGTGTGTGTGTGTGTGTGTGTGTGTGTGTGTGTATGTGTGTATATATATAAGTGTGTATATATATATATTTATATTAATATATATATATATATATATATATATATATATATATATATATATATATATGTCTGTACATGTTGTGAATGTGTGAGTGTAGAAAGAGTTAGAGTGTGAGAGGCTAAAGGAAAGGTTTCAAAATAGGTATATATATATACACACTAGACATAAAATCTCCAGGAAGTCAATGAACTAATCTTTGGTAACGATTTTCTTTCTTTGAAACTGAATGGCACTAACTTAGCGCGCGGGATGTAGATTTGTATCGGTAATAGGATCTAAAGCACGACACTTGTTGATAACGATTTAAGACGAAGGTAACAAGAAAGGAAAGGAGAAAAGAGGGAGAAAAGAAAAATAAATTGGAATGAAGAAGGCGAAGAAAGAAGGGAAAGAAGAGGGAAAGGGAGAAAAAATGAATAAGGGAATTGAAGAAGGAAAAGAAAGAGAGAAAAGAGGAAGAAAAGCAACAGGGAAGAGAGAGAGAGAGAGAGAGAGAGAGAGAGAGAGAGAGAGAGAGAGAGAGAGAGAGAGAGAGAGAGAGAGAGGGGGGGGGGGAGTGAGAGAGGGAGAGGGAGAGGGGGGGGAGTGAGGGAGGGAGGAAGAAAGAGAGAGAGAGAGAGAGAGAGAGAGAGAGAGAGAGAGAGAGAGAGAGAGAGAGAGAGAGAGAGTTAGATAGATAGATAGATAGATAGATAGATAGATAGATAGATAGAGAGAGAGGGGGGGGTGAGGGAGGGAGAGAGAGAGGGGGGAAGTGAGAGAGGGAGGGAGGGAGGAAGAGAGAGAGAGAGAGAGAGAGAGAGAGAGAGAGAGAGAGAGAGAGAGAGAGAGAGAGAGAGAGAGAGAGAGAGAGAGAGAGAGAGAGAGAGAGAGAGAGAGAGAGAGAGAGAGAGAGAGAGAGTTAGATAGATAGATAAATAGATAGATAGATAGATAGAGAGAGAGAGAGAGAGAGAGAGAGAGAGAGAGAGAGAGAGAGAGAGAGAGAGAGAGAGAGAGAGAGAGAGAGAGAGAGAGACGTAGATAAACAGACAAACAGGCAATACAGAAGCAGTTAACATTCCACGCTATATAAAAACACAAATTTCTTCCAACACTAACGATCTAGCCACCCATTCAACAAACAACTAATTTTCTGGAACGCGAACAAAAATGGTTCCCTTATGCAGTCTCTCCACTAATGCGAGATGCTTTCCAATGGAACTTGGGAGGCCAGACATACAGCCACACAATGCCAAACAACTGTCACTTAACAGCTCTTCTTAAACTCCAAAGCACTTGACAATTTTGGGCGTCTTCATAGTTAACCCAAGTGTCATAGGAGTGATAGAAAACATAATACATTTAAGAGTATCGCTGTCTGCTTTCGAAAAACACTCCATGTACAACCAATTGAGATTGACGTAGTACAGCATTTTGTAATGATGTTTTTTCAATCTGGACAAGCACATTTGATGTTGTCCTCTTGTGTGCCTTTTGTAGCTACGAGATGACAATAGTTCACCAAACACGTTCACTTCTCGACCCACACACTAGACTCATTACTTGACCCTGTTGTCTGACTGAACAAGATGTAAGTTGTTCTTGTACGGAAAAAGTGGGCTCCTCTGATCACCTTCCTCTAATGAGCAAAATCAGCCTAAGACGGGCACGATAGGAGACACACAATCCTGCAATATTTGACAACAGCATATAACAGATTAGCAGGACATGTGTGATGCACGGACTGGAAGAATATTCTTAATGGTAATGTTAACAAACAAGCAATTGCTCTTACCAAGTTACTCGTCAAACAATAATCAGTGCTTGTGATGAACAAGGCATACAAGGCAAAACCTATGGATGTGATGTGGTTTGGCTATATGTATAACACTGCAGTTGACAAAATGAGAGCCTGAGACCGATATGAAGTTCTTCGAAGGAAAGATGTCCTCCGATTAAAGTTCTCTAGCCACCCACTGGAAAATTAAAACTGGTGGTGTGTTAAAACAAGGATTTGCCCTCGACGGATTAAACACACCTTCCAGTGGAATGGAAACTAAAGGTCTTGGTTTGTTCTTTTCTGAGCAGACGAAAAACAGAACGAAATAAAATCGAAGTCTGCCACTCATGACTCTCTCAAATCTCTGCACTTATGTGATCACCGAAGCAGAATTTCGGCAGCATTTAAGATGACGTTCAGAAGGCCGTAGGACTCGATAACGCCAGTCCTCTGACGCTACACTGGAGTGCGACAAAACTTACTGCTAATTTTGACCAAGGTAGAGAAAGTGGCATGATATATGGAAGAAAGCAAACAAAGAGGCAGTGCATACAGATGAGAGCAAGACATTATTTTCGACCATAGAAAAATATTTGAAAAAAAAAAAAATTGTGGCAATCAGAATGGTGAGGGGAATTAGGCATTATATTTTAAAACTCTAAG
>NC_061819.1:21647991-21662991 GCF_019202785.1 Penaeus chinensis | reverse complement strand
TGGCTGTTACAGTTGGGCTGTTATTGTTGTGTCTGTTATAGATGGGCTGTTATTGTTGTGGCTGTTATAGATGGGCTGTTACTGTTGTGTCTGTTATAGTTGGGCTGTTATAAATGGGCTGTTATTGTTGTGTCTGTTATAGATGGGCTGTTATTGTTGTGGCTGTTATAGATGGGCTGTTACTGTTGTGTCTGTTATAGTTAGGTTGTTATTGTTGTGGCTGTTATAGTTGGGCTGTTATTGTTGTGGCTGTTATAGTTGGGCTGTTATTGTTGTGTCTGTTATAGTTGGGCTGTTATTGTTGTGTCTGTTATAGTTAGGTTGTTATTGTTGTGGCTGTTATAGTTGGGCTGTTATTGTTGTGGCTGTTATAGTTAGGTTGTTATTGTTGTGGCTGTTATAGTTGGGCTGTTATTGTTGTGGCTGTTATAGTTGGGCTGTTATTGTTGTGGCTGTTATAGTTGGGCTGTTATTGTTGTGGCTGTTATAGATGGGCTGTTATTGTTGTGGCTGTTATAGTTGGGCTGTTATTGTTGTGTCTGTTATAGTTGGGCTGTTATAAATGGGCTGTTATTGTTGTGGCTGTTACAGTTGGGCTGTTATTGTTGTGGCTGTTATAGTTGGGCTGTTATTGTTGTGGCTGTTATAGTTGGGCTGTTATTGTTGTGGCTGTTATAGTTGGGCTGTTATTGTTGTGGCTGTTATAGTTGGGCTGTTATTGTTGTGGCTGTTATAGATGGGCTGTTATGGTTGTGGCTGTTATAGTTGGGCTGTTATTGTTGTGTCTGTTATAGTTGGGCTGTTATTGTTGTGTCTGTTATAGTTAGGTTGTTATTGTTGTGGCTGTTATAGTTGGGCTGTTATAAATGGGCTGTTATGGTTGTGGCTGTTATAGTTAGGTTGTTATTGTTGTGGCTGTTATAGTTGGGCTGTTATAAATGGGCTGTTATGGTTGTGGCTGTTATAGTTAGGTTGTTATTGTTGTGGCTGTTATAGATGGGCTGTTATTGTTGTGGCTGTTACAGTTGGGCTGTTATTGTTGTGGCTGTTATAGTTAGGTTGTTATTGTTGTGGCTGTTATAGTTGGGCTGTTATTGTTGTGGCTGTTATAGTTGGGCTGTTATTGTTGTGGCTGTTATAGATGGGCTGTTATTGTTGTGGCTGTTATAGATGGGCTGTTACTGTTGTGGCTGTTATAGATGGGCTGTTATTGTTGTGGCTGTTATAGTTAGGTTGTTATTGTTGTGGCTGTTATAGTTGGGCTGTTATTGTTGTGGCTGTTATAGTTGGGCTGTTATTGTTGTGGCTGTTATAGTTGGGCTGTTATTGTTGTGGCTGTTATAGTTGGGCTGTTATTGTTGTGGCTGTTATAGTTGGGCTGTTATTGTTGTGGCTGTTATATATGGGCTGTTATTGTTATTGTTTGGTAAGTCAGTATTATGTATCATCATCGTCATTATAATCATAATTATTTTTACTAGTGTTTATTATGACTGTAGTTGTTTTTGTTGCTGTTGTTATTATTATTATTGTAATTTTTATTGTTATTATTGCTATTATTATTATTGTATTGTTTATGTTATTATTGTTATTAATGTTATTGTCATTATGACGATTATTATTATAATTATGATTATTACTATTATTATTATTATTATTATTATTATTATCAATATTAGCATCATTATCATTATTATCATTGTTGTAATTTTTAATGTTATTTTTGTTATTAATGTTTTTGTCATTATGATGATTATTGTTATAATTATGATTATCATTATTATTATTATTATTATTATTATTATAATTATTATTATTATTATCATTATTATTATTATTATTATTATTATTATTTTTATTATTATTATTATTATTATTATTATTATAATTATTATCATCATTATCATTATCATTATTATTATTATTATTATTATTATTATTATTATTATTATTATGATTGTATTATTATTATTTTCATTATTATTATTATTATTATTATTATTATTATTATTATTATTATTATTATTATTATCATTATTATTATTATTATTATTATTATTATTATTATTATTATTATTATTGTTGTTGTTCTTGTTGCTGTTATTAATTACCATTGTTATTACCATTAAGATTATTGTTATCATTATGATTATTATTATAAATATTATTATTATTATTATTATTATTATTATTATTATTATTATTATTATTATCATTATCATTATCATTAGTATCATTAGTATCATTATTTTGATCATTATTATTATTATCATTATTATCCTTATCGTTATTAATGTTGTTGTTATATCATTATTATTATTATTATTACTATTATTACTTTTATTAATGTCATTATTATCATTGTTATTATTATGTATTATTACAAAGTGTTATTACTCTTGTCATTATCATTATCATTATTATTATCATTACTATTATTATTATTATCACCATTATTATTTTATTATTAATTATTATTATTATCATTATCTTTATTACTATTACCATTGTTACTATTGTTATATTAGTATTATTATTATTACTATCATAATTGTTATTATTATTGTTGTTGATGTTGTCATCATTATTTTCATCATTAATTATATATTATATTATTTATATTTTTCTGTTATTTTTATTATTATTATTTTCATCAACATCATCATTATCATCACTATTATTATTATTATTATTATTATTATTATTATTATTATTATTATCATTATTATTATTTTTATCACTATTACCATTCTTGTTTTTATTATTATTATTAATCATTATCATTATGGTTAATAATAACGATATTATCATTATAGCTATTATTATCATTATCATTATTTTCATAATCCTAACTTTTATTGTTATTATCATATTTGTTTCCATCATCATCACTTTCATTATTAGTAATACCATCAATATCGTTTTGTTATCATTATCGTTATTAATGTCATTACTGTCATTATTGTCATCATTATCAACATCACTGTCATAATCATCATCACAACTATTATCATTACTGCTTTTATGTTGTTATCAATGGTTCCTTTTCATCATCATCCTCATCATTTTTACTGTTATTGTTATCGTCAGCGTAGTAGTGCTTGTAGTAGTAGTACAATAGTAGTTATAGTAGTTTTAGTTCCAGTAGTAGTAATAGCAGCAGCAGCAGTTGTTGTTGTTGTCGTTGTTGTATATTGTAATTGAAGTAGCAGGAGGTTTAGTAGTAATAGTAATAGTACCAATAGCCATAGTAGTAATAGTAGCCGTAGTAGTACTAGAAGTAGTAGTAGTAATAGTAGTAGCAGTAGCGGTGGTGGTGGTAGTAGAAGTAATAGCGGTAATAGTAGAAACGTTAATGATAGTAGTATTACAAGTAGCATTAACGTCCCTCATTCTATCATTACCATCGTTGCAAAAAAAAATGATCACCATTAAATCATCCTCGTTGTCAACCCCCCCCCCCCCCCACACCTGCTCCTCCTTCTCATCATCATCCTAATTACTGTCGTTCTTGTCCTTGTTTATGATTACTAATATCATGATTATCATAATTAAGATTACCTTTGTCCTTAATCACTAAAAATTCTGAATTTCTCCACAATTACTATTATATTTTTGTAACGATAAGATTCTGCAAGCGGAAGGCAACACGGCCAATACTGATAAAGTTCATTAACGTCATTTATTCAAAACTAATATTATTAAGGTTTCCATTAGTCTGATTGCCCTTAGTCTTTAGTCATTAGAGAATGGTTCTGATAATTATACATTTGATTCGTGTATATATATATATATATATATGTGTGTGTGTGTGTGTGTGTGTGTGTGTGTGTGTGTGTGTGTGTGTGTGTGTGTGTGTGTGTGTGTGCGTTTGTGTATTTTTGCGATTGTGTGTGTGTTTGAGTTTATGTAAATGTGTGTCCGTGTTTACAGATATGAGCGTGTGTGTGTGTACGTGTGTTTGCGTGTCCATGTGTGTGTGTGTGTGTGAGTGTGTGTGTGTGTGTGTGTGTGTGTGTGTGTGTGTGTGTGTGTGTGTGTTTATGTATATATATATATATATATATATATATATATATATATATATATGTCTGTGTTTACCCACCCTTATAAACACTACTTTCGATAGTCTTCCATATTATCCTCTCCTATATCATCCCACTATTTTCACCCCATATCAATATTCAACAGAACCACATATAAAATGTAAAGCAAATTCATGAAAAAGGCTCCACCCCCGACTAAAAAAAAAAAAAAAAAAAAAAAAAAAAAAAAAAAAAAAAAAAAAATCTCATTATTTTAAACCGTCATCCAGAGATTTTGAACGGAATATCGATGAGAAATGGATTTAAAGTTTATGGCATCACTGAAGTTCGAAGCTTTCAGGTGCTCGTAAAAGCAAAGAAAACTGAAGAAGGAAAGAGAGAAAAAAAAAGAAGGGGGGAGAAGGTGAGTGGAGGCGAAAGGGGAAGGGGAGGGAGATATAGGGTAAGGGAGATTGAGAGAAAGAAAGATAGATAGATAGATAGATAGATAGATAGATAGATAGATAGAGAGAGAGAGAGAGAGAGAGAGAGAGAGAGAGAGAGAGAGAGAGAGAATGAGAGAGAATGAGAGAAGGGGGGGGGGAGGGAAAGAGGGAAAAGAGAGAGAATGAAGGGGAGAGGGTGACGGGACGCGAAAATAAGAGAAAGAGAGAGAGAAGGAGAGAGAGAGAGAGAGAGAGAGAGAGAGAGAGAGAGAGAGAGAGAGAGAGAGAGAGAGAGAGAGAGAGAGAGAGAGAGAGTGAGAGAGAGAGAGAGAGGTTGAGAGAGAGAGAGAGAGAGAGAGAGAGAGAGAGGTTGAGAGAGAGGTTGAGAGAGAGAGGTTGAGAGAGAGAGGTTGAGAGAGAGAGAGAGAGAGAGAGAGAGAGAGAGAGAGAGAGAGAGAGAGTGAGAGAGAGAGAGAGGTTGAGAGAGAGAGAGAGAGAGAGAGAGAGGTTGAGAGAGAGGTTGAGAGAGAGAGAGAGAGAGAGAGAGAGAGAGAGAGAGAGAGAGAGAGAGAGAGAGAGAGAGAGAGAGAGTGAGAGAGAGAGAGATTTGAGTTTTTGATATCTATTTGCCACAAATACAACACACTTATGACGCATAAAATTCCAGTACTTGACGAAATAATATGTTGAAGAAAGATCTCATAGCAAAGTTGATACAAAAAAAAATATATAAGAACACGAAATATATACAAAATGAAAAGCTTCTTGTAAGCTTCTTGTCTTCTTCTTATAAGTGTAAAATTCACGGCAAAAGAGAGAAAAATGTTGTACATCATTAAGAAAACTTGAGAATAAAAACCAAGAACCAGAGAAAGAGAGAGAGAGAGAGAGAGAGAGAGAGAGAGAGAGAGAGAGAGAGAGAGAGAGAGAGAGAGAGAGAGAGAGAGAGAGAGAGTATGTAGACAGACAGATAGATAGATAGATAGATAGACAGACAAATAGATAGAAAAACATGATAAGAATGAAAGATGAATCAAACTTGGTGTTAGAAAATCACAAAATTCTTGTACCAAGTATAAACATAAAAAAAAAACTTGCTCAGGAAAGAGGCGAAATCACAATGCCTTCATCAGACTTGAAGATCCAGCGGGCACCTCATGGCAGTTGGGTAGAGAAGGCCTCACTTCATATCATTTTTCCGATAACGTGGATATGACTGAGCCCTGATAAACGTTTTCCCGGAAATGAGGCAAGTGCAGTGCATTGTTCAGCGGGATTCAATATGACAGCTTACCCGAGTCTTCGAGGGGGAACTGCACTACGTAAGCCACGTCCGCGACGGAGGAGGACAAAAGAGCTTTTTCCCTCGGGGATCTTTCTCGAAAGAGCAATGCCTCTCTGTCTCTGTCTGTATATCTGTCTGTCTCTGTCTCAGTCTCTCTCTCTCTCTCTCTCTCTCTCTCTCTCTCTTTGTTGCTCCCCTCCATCTCTCTCTCTCTCTCTCTCTCTCTCTCTCACTCTCTCTCTCATTCTCTCCCCTCACTCCTCTCATTTTCTTTTCTCTCTCTCTCTCCTCTCTCTCTCATCTCTCTCTCTCTGCTCTCTCTTCTCCAACCTCATCCCATCCAGTCTCAACTCAATACCAATCATGTCCATCTCAGCCTTCCGATCTCGTACAGAAGACAACGACAAACTTCAATCCCTCATCCTCAATCTCCCTCGTGATACCTAAATCAAGAAAATCGCCAGAACAATCTCATCATAATCCATCGCCACATCTCAAGTTATCTCCCCCCCTTCGAGCTCCCTGATCTATCCTCTAACAAAGCGCGGGACTCCTAGGCACTTTCCAACCTCGTCCTCCCCCAGACTCTCAATAACACCTCTCTTCGAAAATACAAAATCTACCTCCATATCAAGCAATCCTCAATCGCCCATCAGCATTCGCTAAATTCTCAACAGGTATCTCAGCTCGCGAGCTCATTCTTAATCCCGTCCTCTCTCTCTCATCCTCTTCGGTAACTCTCAATCAACACCTCGCCTCCTTGCTCACCCTCCAACTCAAATCCAGAATCCCATCTCTCTCGTACATCCATCAACCCAAGCTCTATGACCACACACCACAGCTCACACGCTCTCCCTCGATCACTAACGATGTGGGCTCAGAAGAAAAAGAAACATCTATCAAGTCACTACAACTCCGATCCCCTCTCGGATCGGATCCTCGCCAGAGGTCAAACGCCAAACACGATCCCACTCGACAAACATCGTGCTCTCCGACACCTTCTCTCACATCTTCGTCGCCAGCCACCTCGGTACCTCAAAACGAAACCTTCACACATAAAGCTCAGTCGAACGAAAAGAATCATCTCACCACGTAACAAGAAGAACTCTCAAAATCCACATCTTCGGACCACAATACGCCTAACTACATCTAAGTCTACTCTGATAGTCCCCACACTCCCTCATCTCAGATAGAAAAAGGGGCCGTCTCGTCAAAACAAGTTTCTCCGAGCACATCTCCACAGCAACAACGCTCCACGAGTGACCTCAATCCGGCCCTGAATCTATACTCAATCTCTCACACAATCGCGGCCGAAGTTCGCGATACCGCCACATAGGAACAAAAGATCGCATCACAAAAAACACTCCTCCCATCAAGACTCTCTCACTCTCACTCTCACCGATATCCAAACACCAACTCTCCGAACCTGATGACAACTCGTTCTCCCGTCCGATCTCCCTCCCTCTCTCTCAAGAAACTAAATCTTCCCGTACAAAAACTTGCAAGTTCTGCGGCTCTCTCGCGCTATCGACCTATCCAGAAAAAAATACCAGCGTCCGCCTCTCTCACGAACAATACAGGCCGCCGAAAGCAAAAACACAGAACTCAGCTAAGCCAACACTTCCGCCGTCAAAAACTCAAATAAGGGTTTGTCAAAATAACTTCTCCATACGATCTCCAACCCCTATCTCCTACCCTTCATTGTCCTTCCTCGCCTCCCTTCGAAAAAAACAGCGGCGAAATTCAAAAGCTATGCCAGCTTCGGCTCAAGCATAAATCGCGAAGAACGACCCTTAAATCAGTCCTGTCAAACCAAACTGAACTCCTCCTACTATGCATCAGAATCATCAGGCTCGTCTCTCGTACAATTCCAGCTCACTAGCACGAGAGCATCGAACGATCCCATTAACAAACTCTCCACAGTCACTCTCCCTCCAACCTCAAGCCTGCACACTTGTCTCTGCCAATCCAATCAAAAATCTCATGGAAGCCAGGACCGCTTCATCTCAAAATACTGAGACGACGACTCATGACCTCCAAATCACCGTATCTCACATTCCTCAGTACATCAACGTCGATCTCTCGTACTCTCCCTATTACATACAGTCAAAGAAATAGCTCGCCTATTAGTCCATATCAGATCCAAAAGGAATATAACAGACTAAAGCGTAGCCTCCCTCAAAATTGTCAGACACAGCGCATCCCGACCCAATCTCGACCCGATCAACCAATCGAAAATTCATCCGAAGCTCTCTCTAAGTCAACTGTCTCAACGAAGGATATACTGGAGCAAGTTCAAGTTCTCATCCTCCGGTATCTCAGGAAACTACAGACAACCCCCGCTCAGACTTCCTCTTCAAAAATCGGGTCACCTAAATTTCAGACATTCCCATGTCTTCTATATTCATTCAAGATCATCATTCTCATCCACTCAAACTACCGCCATTTCAGTCATCTGTCGAGTCGTCTAAACCTCCGCTCGATATCCCAATCCCAACACACAGAATCAGTAAACTCGTCCTTACTCTGCACATCCTATCTCCCCTGTTCACAAGACGCATCATCATACTTCGGGAAATCACTAAGCATCCCTCGATTTAAACTAAAGACTCACATCCTCTACTACATTCCGTCGATCTAGTCCCTCTGCCCTCCTTCTAACAAATATCAACATCCTCTGGTGCTCGGATGGGTCCCCGACAACTCTAATCTAGCGAGCGAGGTCACAACAAAGACCCCTAAATAAGCCATCCAAAAAAAAACTCGGTCCCTTCAGAGGCGCAAGTCCCTAAACTATACAGCTCGACATCCTAACTCTCATAGTCTAATCATCCCACCACCGACATCAATTCATAATCTAAAAGAGCTTAATCCAATCCGTAAGTCTCACTCCGTTTACTCTACTCTCTCCAACACACATCCTCGCTCCTCCTCATATCTCTCTTATCTCTAATCTCTCCTCGTCCCCCTCTCCTTCTCAACTCTCAACGCTATCTCTATCGCAGTCAACTCAATCTCATGGTCACTCTCCTCCAATCTAATCGCTCAAGTCCCAAATCGTCTCCAGAAACAGCCCCCTTCGCTCCAATAAATACCAACATCGTACCACATCAATCTGAATCAGTCTCGTTTCTCATAACTACTCAAAGCATCACCTCGCATCAAAGCTCTCAGGTCATCAAGCCAACTAACTCCCCGATCACTCATCTCAAAATCTCTCCACTGCAATTCTCACACGTAAGATCCTCAACATCAGTCAATAATCAAAAATCAACCATAATCCGACTTCAAAACCACGGGCTATCGTCCGGACATCCCGATCAACACTCAGAATACTCTCTCCTCAACCCAATCTCTCTATCCAGTCCCTGCGTCAATATCACTTGATCTCTCTCAAGTCACTTCTCGCTTCGTCGATCTACTCACCACTATCCACCAAAACCACAAAATAATGTTCATCCCCACCACATCATCTGCCACCCACCACTCCTCACAACTAGGAACCAAATCTCTCCTCAAGTCCTACAATGATCTCAAGCGATGTCAGGGGACAAAAGTCGTCATCGTCATCAATCGTCCATCAAACCGTATTCTCCGCGTCCCCCCCCCCCCTCCCTCCTTCTCACGATTAGAAAAAACAAAGAGATCAAAATCTTTTCTCGGGAAGTATCTCATCCTCTCAATCATCTCTCTCTCAGCACCCCTATCAACACCTCTCTGTCCCCCGACACTTCACTCCAATCGAATCCCTCCAGTCAGATCTAGGTGGCTCATGACGGTCATCTCAAAGCCTGCTACAATATCCTCCACAGAACATCTCAGAACTCAACTCCGTCGTCTCGAGACAATCTCTCATCGCCCACTATCGTCAGCACCACTAAGACATCACTCCCTCTCGAAATAGCCCTCTCTAACAAAGCATCATCATCGCGATCTTGCGGTCTCAGCTCCATCTCTCTCGGAGGTCGCAAAACGAAGAATTCTCATCTCTAGCAGTACATCAGGAAAAGAATCGCAATTTATAGGTGTTCCCCTCTCTCTCCCTTTTTTTTCCTCCCCAGTTTAGCCTTTGTTCCTCCCCCCACGCCAAACTTTTCGTTATCTCCAACCTTGAACTTTGTCCCCTGCACTTATCCCCAGCTGTTATCTATACCTATTCCCCCCAGCCCCAAATCCTACCCCCTTTACCCCCCAAAACTCCCAGCCCCCTTGAAACCCCTTTTTTTTCCCCTGGAGCTTTCCCCTCCCCTCTTAAAGGCCCCGGGCCCCTTTTCCCCTTCCCCAGACCCTAGTCCCATCCTCTCCCCCTCCCCCACCCCCATCCTTTCCCCAACCTGAGTCCCTCCCGCCCCCTCGTTTTATTTTCTCGGTGTATCATGGCTTTTCCCGCCAGAAAATGCTTTCGTCCACTCTCGCGTTTTCGATTCCGCTTTCTTATTGTTTTATTTCCCGCCACCTTTTTTTATCTTCATTTTCTCAGCGAGTCCGTCTTGGGCATTCTTCCCAATTACATGCACGGCTGCTGTAAACTGTACAGAGTTCCATTATCAAGACTGATGGTGCATGAAAGCCCCGCATTACTTCAGGAGAGAGGGTGGGCGGGTCTGCATAACTCTCGCATTTTGCAAACTCTTGCCAGGGGCAAGGGTTGATGGGGAGGGGTGGGGGTGGGGCAGGGGGTGGTGGTGAGGAGGGTGTGGAAACGGGGAAAGGTGGGGTGGGGAGGGAATGATTCTGAGGAGGGTGGGCGGAGTAGGCGGCGGGGAGTAAGGAAAGAATAGGTCAGAGGTAAAGAAAGGGAGTGGAAGGGACGTAGGCAAAGGAGGGGAAGGGGAAATGGCAGGGGGGAGAGAGAGAGTGGGTGGGGAAAATAATGAATTTGCTGACTGGCCATACAGTTTAATGGGAGGATGATCCTAGCTAAGGATGTAGGAAGCAGGACAGGGGGAGGGGGGATGGAGCTATCCTTCTAGAAGCCCAAAAGTGAATCTTCCATTCGCTTTCTTTCGAATTCGTTGCTCTCGGTGTAAAGTGTGCATTAATGCCTTGTCGTGCGAGAGCTGGGAAACACTCTCCTAACTTCCCCGCTTTACAAGGCCGGTTACATTGGCGTATTGATTACCGATGGATATTCTGGTCCACCCATGACGGTGCACAGAGACACAAAAGATGATTATTCATGAAACAAAGAACTTGTTTACAAATACATGCGCAAATCCACAGTCTTTTTTTTTTTTTTTTATCCCTTTCTCTCATGTACACAAACACACACCGTGCTCGGATGTGTTGGTCCCATACCTCTATTTGTGTGTAGGAGGGCTACATACACATAAACACACATGCATTCGTATACAGATATATCATACACACACATAGAAACACATACACAGATATAGATCGATAGAAGATATGAGAGGGGCGCTCATTAAAGATTCCCCCTGACCCATTTCTGCTTATCCTAGGAGGCTAAAATTTCACATGTATAATGATACACATCTCTCTAGGTCATGTATAGATTTCCAGCCATTAACTCTCAACACGTTTTCTGTTACAGCGTCGAAGGTGTGACAAAATGTGAAAAGGGAACCAGTGGAGTATCGAGCCGTGATCAGGTTTTAACACTTGAATGGCCGACAAGAGACCTTCGATGAAATGAAAGCAACTTGTGGTATGGGGAGGATGCCCTATCATATGACGCTGTTAAACATTGGTAATGCCAGTTCAGGTGTGGTCGGAGGTCTGTGGAAACTATCCCAGGGCGACCCCAGTCTGCCAGTGATGAGAACACCATCCAATAAGTGGAGATTGCCAGTTTGGAAGATCGCCGTATTACTGTTCGTCAGCTAGCCCAAGATATCAAGATTAGTGTTGGGTCTGTGGACAAAAACTTTCGTGACCATTTACATACGCAAAAGTTGTCTGCTCAATGGGTTTTCAGGCTACTCACACCTTTCCAGAAGCAGGAACGAGTTCAATGTTCCAAGGCTCTTTAGGCTATATGCCAAGAAAACCACGAGGACTAATTACACAGGATGAACCTTGGGTCCATCTCTATGATCCAGATAATAAGGTCATGCTCAGTCTTCTGGGACCAACATGGAGTGGTGATGATGGATTTCTTGGCAAAAAATACTACAATTACAAGAGCTTCCTATGCTTCACTGCTATAGAAATTGCGGGAGGCTATCAAAACCACGATGCGCGGAATATTGACAAAAACAATGTCCCTTTTCAGAACTCTCACATTGCCGAGATGGAAGCGCGTTCATGTGGCTACGGCATCCTTCCTCATCCTCCTTGTTCCCCTTGCACCATTTGACTTTCCCTCCTTCCGTCCTTGAAGTCATTTCTGAAGGGCAAACGTTTCTAAGATGATGAAACACTGATTTCTGAGGTCACTTTACGGCTTCAAATGCAACCTGCGGACTTCTGCAAGCTAGGAGCCCACAGCTGTATAAAGCATATATGTGTGTGTGTGTGTGTGTGTGTGTGTGTATGTGTGTGTTTGTGTGTGTGTGTGTGTGTGTATATATATATGTATACATACACACACACACACACACACACAAGCACACACACACGCGCGCGCGCGCGCTCGCACACGCACACACACGCACACACATACACACACAGACACATACACACACACTTAACTGTTTGCGTGGGAGTCACCTTGTCACCGTCAGCTTGAAGTCATCTGGGTCCGCCTCGTGTTGGTGGAAACACGCTTACACACACACACACACGCATATATATATATATATATATATATATATATATATATATATATGTATGTATATACATACATATATATATATATATATATATACATACACACACATATGTATACACACACACACTTATATGTGTGTATGTGTGTGTGTGTGTGTGTGTGTGTGTGTGTGTGTGTGTGTGTGTGTGTGTGTGTATGTGTGTGTGTGTGTGTCTGTGTGTGTGTGTGTGTGTGTGTGTGTGTGTGTGTTTCTGTATGCATATATATTCATACTTCCCATTAGCACTGAAGCCGCAATAACTTCATTTCCCCAGTATCTGGGACAAAATTCAATTGCCGACCTCTCCAACACGCATCACGTACTTCGAATTTGCATATTTTGTAGATGTCACCGAGATACATGTGCACACGTACGGTTCGCCGGCCCGTGTATTGTGTAAGATCATTCTTTATGATTTTACGGTCATAAGGTAATGCTTCCTCGTAATATGGGAAAAGGAGTCCCATTTAAGACTTTTAAATTGTCACTATTCAGCTAAGCGAAACTTTCCCAATTCCAAGTTTTAACTAAAGTACCTCGTGAAGGAATTTGTCTAAACTTAAAGGAATCTGAAGGAATTTATCTCGACTCGAGCGTGTGTGAACCCAAACAGCGGCATCGAGTCTTGCTACTGGACAAGACTCCCAAATTTTGTGGCAGAGGAAATGACCTAACTGGCAGTCTGTTTGCGTGGGAGGTGAAAATGTTTATTTATTTTTTTTTTTTTTAACTTTTCATTCTCGTGGATATTTCCTTTTTTTGTTTTAGAGGTATTATTTTGTGTTTTTTAGATGAGATCCTTCAACGTTTTTTTTTTCTTTAGCGTTTTTCTATTTTGTTTATGTGTTTCTAGTTATTTTTTGAGTATTCATTTTTTTGTCTTGCGTTTCTAGGTATTTTTGTTCTTGTCTGTAGATATCAAAGTAACAGTGATAAAAGGAACGAAGTAACTACGAACCAATATTAAACTTTGGACTGTTCCTATGAGGACTTTCCACGCAGCCACCATAAATACCAGCTTGGAAGAAAGTCCTTTTTAAAGAAAATAACCGAGGCTCTACCAAAAGCCTAACAGTCACATGAGTATGTTCGAAGCGACGCGATAATGTGATAAAACCTGTGCTTAAAGGTATCAAAGTATCACCGTAACTTATGCCGCTTATCCTGTGCAGTTAGAGCCAAATATTTAATAACGCTGACTGCCTTTATAGTGACATAAAGGCAGGCTGCAACCTCTTGTGCTTAGAAGGGCTACAGGCATCGCGGAGCTGGATGGAGACACACACTCACACAGACTCACAAAGCATACACGTGCATGCTGGCGGACACGAAAATACACGAAAAAAAAACACTCATACACACAAACATATACACACACATATACACACAAAAATAGACACACACACAGACACACAAACATAGACACACGCACACACAAACAAATTAACACATGTATACAAACATATAAACATAGACTCACAAAACCACACATGTATTTACACATTTTACGAAAATACAAACTGATGTTTTTTTCCTACACATTCTTACTAGTGTGTGTATGAGGGTGTGTGTGTTTGTGTTTGCTTTCTTTGTTTGTGCGAGAATGTAAGACGAGGAACTTCCTCTCTACATTCAGATGAAAATACAAGCACATGTAATTTAATATGATAAAAAATGTAAGCCTCTTAGTTTCTGACCGTTGGTACTGAGTATAAGGAGGAAAGTTACTGGATAAGAACCAGCTTGGACCGAGAGAGTTTTTGCTCAGCTTGAGAATCCCTTAAGCTACAAGCCTCTCAAAGGACGTCCTGCTCTGTGCTTCGCCCGGCCCGTCAGCGGGTTCACAGTGAGCGAAGGGTGCTGTTGTTGTTATTGCATGTGTGTGAGTTTATATATATATATATATATATATATATATATATATATATATATGTGTGTGTGTGTGTGTGTGTGTGTGTGTGTGTGTGTGTGTGTGTGTGTGTGTGTGTGTGTGTGTGTGTGTGTGCATGGAGAGAGAGAAAGAGAGAGAGAGAGAGAGAGAAAGAAGAAAACTGAGAGAACTGTCTCCCAGCAAGAAGCTCCTTCACCATCAACGCCATCTCCGTAATATCGTCGTTTAGCAAAATGCGATCCTCATAATATACTGCTGCGGATTTTTGTGCACGGCAAGGGATGAGCAGGATAAGGAACGGGATAACATGAAAGCTTTAAGTAAAAATGAGAATACTTTACCAGTCCAGTAAAGTAATACAAGACAAAAACTTGAAATAAACTGAGAAAATAAAAAACATAAAAAAAAAGATAAACAGTAAGATAACAGTGAGATAAAAAATAAAATAAAAAAGGTAAACAGTAAGATAAAGATAAAAATAAGATAAAAGGTAGATAAAAAAAATAAACAATTAATATCTTAGGAGAAGAACTGGAGCCTTTAATCCCCAGAGACACTGAGGATTGTGGACACAGCCCGT
>NC_061819.1:21637991-21640491 GCF_019202785.1 Penaeus chinensis | reverse complement strand
ATAGATAGATAGAGAAAGAGAGAAAAAGAAAGAGAGAGAGAGAGAGAGAGAGAGAGAGAGAGAGAGAGAGAGAGAGAGAGAGAGAGAGAGAGAGAGAGAGAGAGAGAGAGAGAGAGAGAGAGAGAGAGAGAGAGAGAGAGAGAGAGAGAGAGAGAGAGAGAGAGAGAGAGAGAGAGGGAAAGAGGGAAATAAATAGACAGACAGATAAAGAGGTATTTAGACAAATATATATATAGACAGAGAGATAGATAGTTAGACAGATATATAGATAAATTGATGGATAGATAGATAGATAGATAGATAGATAGATAGGTACATAAATAGGTAGATAAATAGACAGATAGATAGATAGATAGGTAGACAGATAGATAAATAGATTGATAGATATATAGTTAGAATAAGTAGATAGCTAGATGAAACATATTTAGAAGAAGAGAAAGATATACAAACAGATAGACGATTTATTACTATAATTAGCATTACCGTTGTGTAAGCTGCCGTTGATTCGCAACAGGGCGCGAGTGCAAGGAAGCGACGCAAAGAGAGAGCACACAGGAGCCAGAAGCCAATTAAGAAACGGTAAACCTTTGTTATGATTCACAAAAAATGTAAAATGCTGTATCACTGAAGAATTCAGAATTTTCCGGACGAAGTAAAATATAAAACGTGTTTACCCCAGTTCTTTTTTTTTTTGTTTGTTTGTTTGTTTGTTTAAATACTGTTCAGCTGAACTATCAAGAATTTGGTGATAGCTAGAACAAAGCATCGAGAAACGCCATACTGATATTAAAACCTAATCGTCAGACGCTTAAAGTTAAACCTCAGCAGCACGTATCTAAACATGTGAATAGTATTTAAATGGAGCAGGATAAAACGCGTCTAGAGCAGGGATGTCAGTTCTCGTGCAACAGGTGATGAAATGCGCTGAAGGTGCTTCTCAAAAGTTTTGGATATTTTACATTTTTGAACTCATCATCCAAAATCAGAGGAGAAAATGTTGCATGATCTACATAGCCCACATATGAGGCCAAGCAACAAAATCTTCATTTCATTCAAATAAGCAGCAATCAAATCATGACGTCCATTGAAACCAGATTATCAACAATTACTTCGCAAACACTAACAAGCTACACTTACTCTCTCCATTCTAAACATCCAATCTGCCAGCATACCAACCCTTGCGAGCCATCCAGGTAATTGTAAGCGAATAGAGGGTAAATGGTGAATGGCCAAGCGACATCCTGCCAGGATTAATGCTCGACTTTGGTCCCGAGCTCGCCACCCCTCTGAGCGCGTGGTTCGTGTCCAACTGAAGCGAATTCGAATCCCCAAATCAAACCTATCTCTCTCTCTCTCTCTCGAAGACCTTAGACTCATCTCGCCCACTCCCTATCCAGTACAAAATCTGCCGAGAAAATGAAATTAAGAAATTAAGTCTTTCCCCTCCCATATTAGACCATCGTCCATTTGGAAATATCGAGGGAAGCTCCACCATCCATTACCTGGTTGGCCCTAGTTATGACATCACCTCAGCCATAGAGAAGTGACCGTCACCGCCGACCTACGGAAGACATTTGACCTCATCGATTACACCATCTTAATCAAGAAAGGGATTTATTGGGATTCCACGAGGGCGAAGTGAAACGGGCCCCCTCCCTCATCGACCTGCGCTCCCGAAGGACTCGTGCAAATAAGCGAATATAGGACGAGTTCGAATTTCATTGCGATGTCCTTCAAGGAACTGCTCTGAATGCAGATGAATACCAAGAAGTGCACGACGATGCAAATCAAACTGGATTAATTAGCCGACTGAGACAGGATTCTGAGGTGAATCTATTAGGAGTAATTATCTGTGAATATCTGAAATTGTTCAGTACAACTAGAAAAAGCTCCATTCAAAGATCGCGGTTTCTTATAGACACACACTCATAATCACACACACAAACACACACACACACATAAACATTGTGTGTGTGTGTGTGTGTGAGAGTGTGTGTGTGTGTGTGTGTGTGTGTGTGTGTGTGTGTGTGTGTGTGTGTGTGTGTGTGTGTGTGTGTGTGTGTGTGTATGTGTGTGTCTGTAGTGTGTATGTAATATCACAAACTCTAGAAAAAAAGCGTATTATAATTGAAATAAACTACGTATTCCCGACGTGCTGAATCAGCTGTAAGTCCCCTCCTTGTGAGATCGGAAAGAGCTTTTAACAGGAATATCTGCCAATAACATCGCAACGCCTCCAGCAAGATTTTGAGGCTAATATCTGTGGGGGAAAATGTGATACAGCCAGCCAGATTTTGTGTCAAATGTATCTTATCATATTAAACATTTAAAGGCCATTTAAAAGTGATAGTTTTGTAACAATAACTTTTCAAAATGCTTTCTTTATGATTGCCATTATTATTACTATCATTACCATCAACACCATTATGATTACCATTATAATAATAATTATCATCATTGCTGTTATCATTATTATTATTAGTAGTAGTAGTAGTAGTAA
>NC_061819.1:21622991-21625491 GCF_019202785.1 Penaeus chinensis | reverse complement strand
TGTGTGTGTGTACACGAACGCATGTTTTTTTTTTTTTTTTTTTCTTTCTTTCCTTTCCTTTTTCATTCATGCAGTACAATAGAATCTTTCATAAGGTGTAACAAGTATAATCCTTACAAACGCACTTCGTACTATTCAGTTATGCCAAATCCTGGAATATATCTTACCCCGAGTGGCTCATGTGTGTTTAAACAACAAAATTCTGTAAAGAGATATTCCAGGTCTTATTACTTACTTTCAGTTCAACGTATTTTAATGTATTAAATATTATTTCGCTGAAGTTAACAATGGCGTACAAAGCTACACATAATCTATAGACGTACACACGGTTAACAATCAAACATATGTACACGCTGGCAGCACACATACCAACAAATGTACATACCCAACAGATATACGCATACTAACGGATGTACACACGCAACAAATATGCACATACCAACAAATGTACGGACGGTTAACATGTACTATTATGTACATTTATTGCGTGTCCAGGGTATGGTGACAGAGCTACTTTCATGAATATAAACAGTACATGTTTTTATTTTCATTAATACAAGGCACAGCGAGGATTTTTTAACAATGTGATTTTTTAATTAAAACGTGCATTTTGAAGTAACTTGTGATGAAAGCTCGTTAATTTAAAATAATCATCAGTTAAGGGCAATTCGGACAGCCAATTATATTTTTCTCACTGTTTTTATCTAAGTCACCGTTAACAATTTACTTAATAAAATAACTCTCTTCTCGATTGGCCTCAGCTTGCCACTCCCAAGCAGAAGCCAGCTGTCAGAAACAAACCCAGCAAAGTGCATTAACATCCACATCATGCACATGATGTCAGGCACTTTGTCAACTCTCGATATGACAGCTCTCGGATGTGTTTGCTATATTAACTTAAGATTGTACTAAGAGGGTCGGACATTTACGTTACGTGTTGGCCTCATCCCGTTTATTATCTTCTTTCTCCTCCACGCTCGAGGGGTGTTTGGCATTTGCTTGTTTTTTTTCCCCCTCTTATATATTTCTAATGTGTGTGTGTGTCCTTCCTCAGCCCCCCCCCCCCCCCTCTCTCTCTCTCTCTCTCTCTCTCTCTCTCTCCTTTCTGTGTGTGTGTGTGTGTGTGTGTGTGTGTGTGTGTGTGTGTGTGTGTGTGTGTGTGTGTGTGTGTGTGTGTGTGTGTGTGTGTGTGTGTGTGTGCATGCGTCGTCAGACATACAAACATCGGCGGGATCACAGAGCAAGTATGTACACGAGCTGACGAACCGCCTAACTGTGGCTCATTCATTACCCGCCCTGCTTTCCGCTGGGCTCTCCGTAGAGCTGCGAAGCGCACGATTTCCACGGGACGGCCTGTGGCGCGGAACTCGTCGCTGTCGTCTCGCGAGGTGGCGCGCCAAGGGGACGACGCTGTTTACATACACAGATAATGTAGAAGGAATATTTTTCAGTGTGGATTCCATCATATGAACTTTTTAAATCAATGGTATGCAAATGGGTAGTTTTTTTGTTATCATTATTACATATTCAGCTAAGCAACTGATGTTTAATATGGCAAAAACATGAAACCATATTCTTGATTCGCAAGACTAGCTTCTGAACTATTAATGGAAAATGTGCTACGGTAAGATAAAACGAAGACTGTTAAAATACTAGCATAAATAGAAGTCATAGCAAATGTGTTTAAACACAAATTTAAGACACAAAAAGCTCGTGTGGGTCAATAATTACAGCTGAGCTGTAGCGTCACAAGCCGTTCCATTTGAGCCTATTCTTTATAGCGCATACAATTATTCCTTATTTTCTATCGGAACTCAAGACAACAGAATTGTTACCGCGACCTTGGATAAATCTGAAAGCGCCCTATCTGTGTTTACATCTCCGTCGCGAGGATTGCAGCTTCCCTTACTTTTCTTTTTTGTGTATTTGATCCTCCACTGATTATTTCCGCTTGCTTCCAGATCGGTAGAAGTCTAGTTTCATGTACATACACCACCACGGCGTTGGAAGTTCTGTAGTGATGTTCGTTGTTCCTGGTGCTGAAACCACGCTCTATTTCACTATAATACCCTTTATCGCATTTGCTTTAGGGAATACCATTGTTTGCGAGCGACTTTGTCTCGTGTTATATCATGTATCTTTCCACCAGATGTGCGAGCGATATATATATATATTTTTTTTTTTTTTTTTTTTTTTTTTTTTTTTGTAGTGCCAAAGCACCTGCCGATCGCCCCGGGAACGACACGTTGCAGAAGTAGGAGGAAATATGAAGTGTGTGCAAGGACAGATCTTGTCAGTATATTAACCGCATTTTTCATCTGGGATATTTATGTTTCATGAATGAAATGATTACGTAAACACCAGCCCCACGGAATTCAGGACGGCAAATCCTCAGAGCTCCGAAGAAGAAATCAATTGCAGTCTCACATTGCGTTTCATTGTTGTAGGCAGAGTAGTGGTGGATAGCCATTTGTTGATTTTCTGTATGTCCTGGGAAGGT
>NC_061819.1:21615491-21617991 GCF_019202785.1 Penaeus chinensis | reverse complement strand
ATATATATACACACACACACACACACACACACACACACACACACACACACACACACACATATATATATATATATATATATATATATATATATATATATATATATATATACACACACAAGTATACATTTATGTATATATATATATATATATATATATATATATGTATGTGTGTGTGTGTGTGTGTATAAATCATAATACTTGTTGATCATGGTTGATCACGTCCACAAAAATATAACAGGAATCCCTCGGTTCTTGTACGAGACTGAGATACAGCTTATTCAACTTTCGGTGGACTACAAATGACCTAACTTTGATATACTGAATTACAGAGCTGGCTTGGGTTGCAGAAAGAGAGAGAGAGAGAGAGAGAGAGAGAGAGAGAGAGAGAATTACAGAGACAGATATATAGATAGATTGAGATAGAGAGATCAGATGGACAGACAGACAGACAGGGAGAGAGAGAAAGATAGAGAATGACAGAGACAGAAAGATAGATTGAGATAGAAAGATCAATTAGACAAACAGACACACACACACACACACACACAGAGAGAGAGAGAGAGAGAGAGAGAGAGAGGGGGGGGGGGAAAGAGAATGACAGATAGACAGATAGATTGATTGAGATTGAGAGATCAGATGGGCAGAGAGAGAGAGGGAGAGAGAGAGAGAGAGAGAGAGAGAGAGAGAGAGAGAGAGAGAGAGAGAGAGAGAGAGAGAGAGAGAGAGGCAGATAGATAGAGGGAGACAGTCAATTCTTAGTTATGACCCCCCCCCCCCCCTCAATGAAAGAAGGCAAAATTATAAAACAATTAATTGCAATTAAATTCGGTGTTTCATTTCCTGTTTATAATGGCTGGCCCTTTTCACTTGTGTTTCGGAAAATGTGGATTTTAATTAGCTATTGCAAATATTCCTTTGTTTCCACTTTTATTTGTTTGATGTCATCAATTTCACATTCTTTTGTCTGTTTTAATGAACAAATGCTCGTCTAAATAGAACACAGATATACGTACGCACGCTAACGAACACACATGCACACAGACACACGCACACACGCAGACATATACATATCATATATATACATATATATATATATATATATATATATATATATATATATACATTATTTATATACAAATATATTACATGTATATATATATATATATATATATATATATATATATATATATATATATATATATATATATATATATATATATATATCAATACCATCTGCACATTAAACAGGAGTTGAATCAGCTGACTTGCGCTCGTAACCCGCATAGCTGACCGTTCCTCGACATCGGATAAGTTGAAGATGCTTAACACGCTGTTTACATTCTCCGTCGCGATGATTATTTTTATTCATTTTATAGAATTGTAAGTAAGTAATTGTTAGTAATTGTCATAAACCATTATTGAGCATTTTCGCGCTCTCTTGGTCTGAGACGTGGCCAGCTTCATCTGCGTGTACCACCATGGGATTGGATGATCGCTGATTCTGGTCCTGGAATCCTTTCCCGTCTCACCATAACAAGCTTTGCCACACCTACTGCACGGTACGCAATAAGCATCGCTGTTGGCGTTCTTGTGAGCGGCTTCTTGTCTCAGATCAAATTTCTTACCTGTGCACCGGATGTGTTGGTGATTTTGATGTTATTATGGAAATCCCTGCTGACATTCTCGGAGATGCTGCAATGCGGTAGTATTAGGGGGGGGGGGAGGCAGGGTCGTTCCATACTCTCGGGATAATGTTCCCTACTTCCAAGGTACTTTCACACAGGTAGACCCACTCCATCTTGACGAAAATCCGAGCTTAGCCCTGCCTCATCACCTTTACCCATTGCAAATATCAAATACTATTACCATTGTTATTAATGAACCATTTCCAAAGAAAATGCACTGAAATAACACTTACCATTAAATATCACACAAATAGTCGGGATCAAAAAAGGTGGAGCTAATTAAATCATCACGTTTAGCCAATGAGTGAGATATTAGATATAGCTAGATACATAATTATTTTTATTCGATGTTATTATAATAACCATAAGTTAAACCAAAATTATCTTCTTTTATGCGTGGTAACGAAGAGCTCCTTACCATTAACAGCCGTCAGAATATTCTTGGAAAAAAGTCAATATCATATTTTGAATCCACGTGCTTCACGAAGGATTTCATTATAAAAGCTACTTTATCCTTGAGGCATTTTGACTACATATCCGTAACACCCTGAGGAAGAAACCTATAAAGATTCCTGTTTTAGTTTTAAAGTAGTTTGCGGAGCTGTAATATATGGAGTCATCATTACTGGCTTTCCACTTACAGAGAGATACAGGCCCTCATCAGATGGATCGTGGTGTCGAAAAAGGTAGCTTCTGTGATTCTTCTTTCTCCAAGGTAAACGGCATTGTCATCAACGGCGTACAACAATATCAACGTGGGATTCAAGCAAGATCCACCAGGAATGAAGCAGAATGTCTGCATATTGTCTCTGTAG
>NC_061819.1:21595491-21597991 GCF_019202785.1 Penaeus chinensis | reverse complement strand
CTGAAAGGATTATCATATGTAAACAACCTCTGAATGGACCGCGGAGTCTAGCTGTTGGTGGAGGTCGCCTCTGCTGCAGGAGGAAGAACGACGTGTTCTTTGTCTTTATTTATTTATTTATCTATTTATTTGTGTGTCCGTCTGTCTATCTATCTGTCTGTTCATATACCTATCTGTTCATGTTGTTAATAATCTGTTTATCGTTATCTCTCTCTCTATCTCTCTCTCTCTCTCTCTCTCTCTCTCTCTCTCTCTCTCTCTCTCTCTCTCTCTCTCTCTCTCTCTCCCTCTCTCTCTCTCTCTCTCTCTCTCTCTCTCTCTCTCTCTCTCTCTCTCTTTCTCTCTCTCTCTCTCTCTCTCTCTCTCTCTCTCTCTCTCTCTCTCTCTCTCTCTCTCTCTCTCTCTCTCTCTCTCTCTCTCTCTCTCTCTCTCTCTCTCCGTCTCTCTCTCTCCGTCTCTCTCTCTCTCTCTCTCTCTCTCTTTCTCTCTCTCTCTCTCTCTCTCTCTCTCTCTCTCTCCGTCTCTCTCTCTCCGTCTCTCTCTCTCTCTCTCTCTCTCTCTCTCTCTCTCTCTCTCTCTCTCTCTCTCTCTCTCTCTCTCTCTCTCTCTCTCTCTCTCTCTCTCCGTCTCTCTCTCTCTCTCTCTCTCTCTCTCTCTCTCTCTCTCTGTGTGTCCGTCTGTCTATCTATCTGTCTGTTCATATACCTATCTGTTCATGTTGTTAATAATCTGTTTATCGTTATCTCTCTCTCTCTCTCTCTCTCTCCCTCTCTCTCTCTCTCTCTCTCTCTCTCTCTCTCTCTCTCTCTCTCTCTCTCTCTCTCTCTCTCTCTCTCCGTCTCCCTCTTTATCGCTCTCTCTCTTTATCGCTCTCTCTCTTTCTCGCTCTCTCTCTCTCTCTCTCTCTCTCTCTCTCTCTCTCTCTCTCTCTCTCTCTCTCTCTCTCTCTCTCTCTCTCTCTCTCTCTCTCCGTCTCTCTCTCTCTCTCTCTCTCTCTCTCTCTCTCTCTCTCTCTCTCTCTCTCTCTCTCTCTCTCTCTCTCTCTCTCTCTCTCTCTTTCTTTCTCTCTCTCTCTTTCTCTCTCTCTCTTCAGTCTTTCCTACTTTCTGGCCCTACTTTCTCCCTCTGACTACCCTCAGTCTTCGCTCTATTTCTCTCGCGTCCACACACGCACCTGTGTAAACTTGCAAACATGGAAGCGGAGGAGACTTCAGACATCCGGACTAATTGGCCGGTCGTAAATTGATCAAACATCTGCGTGTGAATAAAATGAAGAAGCACAACAAATAATTAAATAATTTTAAATACGGATGGAGTAAAAGGGGTGGAGGTAAAATGAAAAAAAAGTCGGGTACCATTTCCCACTGAATCTTCCCAGACAAATGACAAACGGTGGACATTATTTTACCTGTTGGGCTTCACTTTTTTTTCTCTTTTCGTTTTTACTCAACCTACATCCATAGTGGTTGCCCAGCACATCCCTCCGAAGCCGAGCTTAGCTTTTTTTTACAGCTATATTTATACGGCAGCAGGTAGGCGGGCAGATACGATTTGTTTTCCTTTTTTTTTTTGCGCGTCGGTCGGAGGACATTACGTCGGTTTAAACGGCACCATATTTGCTGGCTGTTGTGTGCGGATGTGAGGCGTGTGGGTTGAAAAATGTTGGGGGTGTGGGTGTTGTTCCATGCAGGAAGTGAGAGAGATTCTCGCGCTAGAGAGACGTATATTAGTGCATGCCACATATATACTATTTTATAATGATGCGCTATGCCAGTGAAATGCAAGGTGATGAAAAAAAAAAAAAAAAAAAAGACAGGACGAATAATCTAAATAACATACACCCACTATCCCATCAAGATATATAAACCCCATTCTAAATATTCTAATATATTTTACGGATTTCCCGGTTGGTAAAAATAAGAACAACATATCTCTACCCCCACTTCCCTTCTCGGAAACGTTTTCAGCTTTTGAGATTTAAGGCGGCCCTGAATCATAGCAATGGACACTTTACTCAATAATACCATTAACTGCCCTCCATCATCAGTGTGAGAGGCTGCAGTGCATCTTCTCCCTTGAGCACAAGTACGTGCATTTCACTTACTCTAGTTGACAATATAATTTGTCAAGGAGGCAAGTCATTCCCGTTTGTCTTGTCTGCATCCATTTAGACTTGGTACGAGAACTTACACAAACCCTTGACATATCGAGGGGATGTAGCCAGGACTTGTTATATCGCAGTCAGGACCCCTCACTTCCCCTCCGTCTGTGTCTTTGTCTTTGTCTCAGTTTCTATCGGTTTTTCTGTATCTGTCTGTCTGTTTCTGTATATCTATCTATATGTCTGTCTGTCTCTGTCTCTGTCTCTGTCTCTGTCTTTGTCTTTGATAGTTATTTTTTCCATGATTTTTCTTATTGTTAAGCAAGATTTAGTGGCTAATACTATCAAATGCTTTTGATAGCTTACAAAATGTGAGTAAATTTATTTGACTTTTTGTCT
>NC_061819.1:21572991-21575491 GCF_019202785.1 Penaeus chinensis | reverse complement strand
CAATATATTACCTTTAATGATTATCTAAACAGTATTCTGAAGGTGATAACATTAACCAATGAACTAAGTGAAAAAGGAGATATACCTCAAAATAAGAACATTCTAATAAGGAAATAAAGATCAAATTATAAAAACAAAACAAAAAAACAATAAGGCTATGCTGATGGGATGGCAAAGAAGAGGAGAGGAAGACAAGGCATAAGATTATCTGAAGGAAGAGCAGTATACAGTTTCCTGTTTTATTTTTAGATACGAGTTCAAAGTAGGAAAAGCTAAAGAGAGAGAGAGATAGAATAAATAAAGGTAAAGCCTAAGTCGGAAATAAGTGCGAGGTAGCTTTTGATTTTCATTTTATTATTTTGATGTCTTGTAGTCGTTAGAACAAAGGATGAAATTCTGCCTCTGTCTGTCCGTATGTCTGTCTCTCTTCTCTCTCTCTCTCTCTCTCTCTCTCTCTCTCTCTCTCTCTCTCTCTCTCTCTCTCTATCTCTCTATCTATCTATCTATCTATCTATCTATCTATCTATCTCTCTATCTATCTATCTATCTATCTATCTATGAACCGTATTCATGTTGACAAATGTAGAAAAGGTATGAATTAGAATTAATATCTTCACAATACATGAGATGTACCTGAGCGGTTTCGATTTTCTGGCGAGGAAGATATTCATTCTCATTCATACAGTTTCGACTATCTATCTATCTGTCTGTCCGTCTGTCTGTCCGTCTGTCTGTCCGTCTGTCTGTCCGTCTGTCTGTCTGTCCTCTCTCTCTCTCTCTCCCCCTCCCCCTATCTCTCTCTCTCTCTTTCTCTCTCTCTCTCTCTATCTATCTATCTATCTATCTATCTATCTATATATCTATCTTCCTCTTTTGTTCCCTCCCACCCCCCTCTTCCTCTCCCACACTTCCTCCTCTCTTCTCTTCCTTACCCGCCTCCCTCCTCACCTTTGGCCCGTCTTTTTTCCCTCCTTCCTTCGTTTACTATATATGTCTATCTGTCTATCTGTCTGTTTATCAATCTATCTATCTCTCCTATCTCCCTTCTGCCTTTCTACTTTCTTTTGTTTGTTTGTTTGATTTTTCCCTTTTCTTTTTCTTGTTTGAATTGCATAAACCTATTTATTTTCAGCTTTTTCTTCCAATAGTTTTGTTTTCTTTTAGTCTCACTTATAAAAAAAAGAAAAAAAAAGAAAAAAAAAAGCCCAGAGCAAGCTAGTAAAGTTTCGTAAATGAAGTTTAAAGGTTGATATAAACATTTTAAGCAGCATTTTACTGCCTCGTGACTTCATCAAAGATACAGTGGGTGTTCACCGTGTCCTTGTCATGGTGCCCGGCCCTGTGTACTCCGAGTGTTGTTTTATTAAGACCGAAAGCTTGATTAAATCATCTTTGATAGGAGTTTACACCTGCACACATGTAGATATACTGTGCGTTCACATATACACGGAGAGAGGTAGATATAGATAGATGACAAGAGATAAATCTATGATTCACGTAAACGCACGCGTGTTTGTGTGTTTGTGTATGTGTGTTTGTGTGTGTGTGTGTGTGTGTGTGTGTGTGTGTGTGTACACTTTTATATATATATATATATATATATATATATATATATATATATATATATATATATATGTATTTATATATATATATGTATAGATAGATAGATATAAAGATAGATATACATATATATACATACATATATATACATATATATATATATATATATATATATATATATATATATATATGGGGTATACATGTATATCGATAGATAGACAGGTAGATAGAAAGATAGACAGATAGATAGATAGACAGGTAGATAGAAAGATAGACAGATAGCTAGATAGAGAGGTAGATAGACAGATAACTAGATAGATATCTAGATAAAGATATATATATACATATATATAAATATTTATATATATTTTTGCATATAGATAGATAAATAGATAGTTAGATAGATAGATAGATATAGATATAGATAGATAATTAAATAGATATACGTATACATATCTATACATAGATATGTATATATACATATATATGTATGTGTATATATATATATATAACTGCCGTGATGGTCCAGTGGTTAGAGCACTAGACTCCGACCCTCGTGGTCCCGAGTTCAATTCCCCGTCGAGGCGGTCGTAAAAATGCTTGCGATCTGACTGCTCACTCGAGCCCGAGAAAACGACATATTGCTTTGAGAAGTCAAACGCAGGTGTCGTAGGGGAAGTCACAAGTGTTAGCGCGCCGAACCGCGGTTGATAAAGAAGGGCATCCAATCAGGCAAGGTGACAGTACCATATAACTTCTCAATAGTGAATTGAGAGAGGCCTATGTCCTGCATATATATGTATGTGTGTGTGTGTGTGTGTGTGTGTGTGCACATGTGTGTGTGTATTTATATCTATATTTATATCTATCTATTTATTTATCTATTTATTTATCTATATATATGTGTGTGTGTGTGTGTGTTTTGTGTGTGTGTATGTGT
>NC_061819.1:21565491-21567991 GCF_019202785.1 Penaeus chinensis | reverse complement strand
TATAGCATATATATCTAAACGTGAGAATCATCCCACAATACAAGCTATGCAATTAACGATCCAATGATGCATCAATCAACAGTGAACTCAAATTATAAGTCCAATGATAATGCACTATAAAGTATGTTACTGCTTCTTACTAAATCCAGTCCCACTTAATTTCGCTATTACAGTAATAATAATGTATTAAGTATTGATTATTACCAGAATGTCATCCTTACAAACCATGGATTGGAAATGTTTACGGGAAACAGGGAAGCCAATATCAGCGATGCAATTTCTAGTCAGCAAACAGAACCACTCTGTAATAATGTGCCTTTAATAGCACGATTCAATGCTGTTCAGAACGAAAATAAATGTCACCCAAACACAATATATAAAATTCTAAAATAAATGTTGGTTATACCTGCAGTCACACAATCGACTCCCCTTTTCTTATTAGTCTATAGTTAAGCGGGTATGGAAAAATAATCGTATGTTTTCCTTGGCAGTTAAGTGATAACGCAGAATGATCCGGCTGAGTGACGTTCTTATTGCTTCGTAGGTAATTAGGAACAAACTACTTATCTCACAAAGGCTTCCATCACGGTAAATTAATAACGCTGCAGACCAGGCGAAAATAAGAATAATACACCAGCTCGTGGCATCGATCAAGCAGCCCTCTTCGAACGGAACTGTCTCGAACGGAAATACGAAGAAGCTATGAATATTTATGTAGAATCAACGCTGATGGAAACCATGATGTTCTCTCGTTTCACGATGTTACCAGAGCCATAAAACCGAAATTCAGACGCGAACGGCCGACGTGGCTTCTTCAGCAGACGATGTTTATTTTTTTCTTCCTTTTCGCCTCTTTCTCTAACTCCGCTTTGAGAATGATGAGAGAACTGTAAAATAAATAATATTATCAATGGAATTTTCCACTAAGTAGAAGAGTGAGCCTTGTATGATAATATTCATTTATAAAAATCTTAGTCTTTGTTTTTATTGACTCCTCCAAAGCGCTCGACTCTTGTGCAGTCATTTCACCCTCGCGAATTTACGAGCCTGGAAGAAATTGAACTTCGTCACTCTTTTGACATAGTTCGCAGAGCAAGGAATCGAACAACCATAAGGGATCGAACACTCTCATAATGGAATGGAAAAACTTGATAATGAGATCGAGCACTTTGATAATGAGATCGAGTGCTTTGATAATGGGATCGAACGCTTTGATAATGAGATCGAGTGCATTGATAATGGAATCGAGTACTTTGATAATGGGATCGAACACTTTGACAATGGGATCGAACGCTTTGATAATGAGATCGAGCACTTTGATAATGGGATCGAACGCTTTGATAATGAGATCGAGTGCATTGATAATGGAATCGAGTACTTTGATAATGGGATCGAACACTTTGACAATGGGATCGAACGCTTTGATAATGGGATCGAGCACTTTGATAATGGGATCGAACGCTTTGATAATGAGATCTTCGAGCACTTTGATAATGGGATCGAACGCTTTGATAATGGGATCGAACTCTTTGATATTGGGATCGAACACTTAGATAATGGGATCGAACACTTAGATAATGGGATCGAGCACTTTGATATTGGGATCGAACACTTAGATAATGGGATCGAACACCTTGATAATGGGATCGAACGCTTTGATATTGGGATCGAACTCTTTGATATTGGGATCGAACACTTAGATAATGGGATCGAACACTTAGATAATGGGATCGAGCACTTTGATATTGGGATCGAACACTTAGATAATGGAATCGAACACCTTGATAATGGGATCGAACGCTTTGATAATGGGATCGAGCACTTTGATAATGGGATCGAGCACTTTGATATTGGGATCGAACACCTTGATAATGGGATCGAACACCTTGATAAGGGGATCGAACACCTTGATAAGGGGATCGAACACCTTGATAATGGGATCGAACACCTTGATAAGGGGATCGAACACCTTGATAAGGGGATCGAACACCTTGATAAGGGGATCGAACACCTTGATAATGGGATTGAACTCTTTGATGATGGAATCGAACACCTTGATAATGGGATCGAGTACTTTGATGATGGAATCGAACACCTTGATAATGGGATCGAACACATTTATAATGGGATCGACCATCTTGATCTTTAAAGGATCGAACTCTTTTGTGATGCGATCGAACACCTTTAACTTTACTGAACCGAACACCTTTAGCTTAATCTAAAATTAGAGTCAGGCAGCGACTCGGACACGTGGCAAGTTTTGATGAACACCCCTTCTTAGCTTTGAGTTATACGGCCAACGATAACTTTGTTTAACAAGAGACTATGAACTTCGTGCTGACGGAAACCACTGATTTCAACTTCACAATATCTTGTTGAACTTAGTAATAGGAGATCGCTAAACTATAAGTTACATTTTTTTTTTTTTTGGGGGGGGTGTGGGGGGCGATATAGAGTGCCCGTTTACAATCAAGTACAAAGTTCATGTTACACACTTACA
>NC_061819.1:21542991-21552991 GCF_019202785.1 Penaeus chinensis | reverse complement strand
ACTTGCAACTGTGAAACTATTTCGAAATAATTCTTCCAGTTCAGCCAAACACTTCACAATACAGAAACCAATAAATTTGATTTAAACCGATGAAATTATTTGAAAATATCGATCATGAAGTTCAGAAGAAATCTGCTCTTGAGAATTTGATGTTTCAAGCTGGTACTTAGTTTGTTGGTCGTCCGTTGAAAACATGAAGCCGAGGCGTAGCGTCTTCGTTGCCATGGAAACCGATCACGAAATCGGGTAAAGGTTCCCGCAGGTTTCCTCAATGCGAGATCATGGGCAAGCATTGATTTTCTTTTTCTCTTTTTACTTATTTTTATGAATTGTAACCATCAGATTCTATTTCTACTTTTAAAAGTTTTTCATTAATTTTGTAAATAAAGATTTGTATAAAATTAAGTTATCCATATCATCTCCCTTTCCATTTACCATCTGTATGTTTAATTACATATAATTGTCCAGGTTAGATATAATAACGACTAAGGTCAGTAAATGCTTCGTAACCAAAAATACAGGCATATGGAAATAATTATCCTGTTAAATTAATTAGGTCTTGTGTAGACCATTGCTAAAAGCAGTAATTTACTTATATATAACTGATAAGGCTAACTAATTAATGAGCGATGGACGAGCCTTTGATCTCACTGCTAGAAAAACTGCTGTAGCGTCAAACTAAACTTTCCCATCTCGATTTTCGATTAAAGGATGAAAACGAATATTATATTTGCCTTTATGTAACTTTTTTTTAACAATATCATGAATACTTACAATGTTGTGAACGGTCCCTGTGCCTGACGCTGACACAGAAATGTATTAATTTTCCACCATTATACATTTTTGTCTGTCACTCGCTGCCAAAACGGAATTCGGTTGGTATAATTCGGGAACTAAACATATGACAATCACTATTTTTTCTTTACTGACATCTAACAAAGGTAAGACTTGCTAGATACTCGAGAAAGCTGAACCAAAAAAAAAATGTCGAAGTCCGCGTATCACAAATGCTCCGAAAATGAGAGTTCGCGGTTAATAATTATTCAGCAACTGTTAATAACATTAACGCCTCCCCCCTCTAGGTGTAAGAGCTCAATTAGCAAACCTAATCTCAAGACACAGTATCAAACTTCTGCCACCTCGAACTAAGAGAAACTCAACAAGAGGCCAGCGGCTTTTAACATTTAAAAAAATTACCAGCTCGTTTATGTTTTACGTTCTGTAAAATGCGGTCTATCTTTTTGCTCTTCAGAACGTGGCAGTTTCTCATTCATGAAGAGAGGCTGCGAATGCGTGATTGAGAGGCTGGGAGCGTGTTCCTGCAGCGGGCTCTGAGTCACCCTCGTCTTAAGGTTATTTCATTTACATACTAATTGACTCCACTGATTAAATTATCAATTTTAAGCGCTGCTGTTCCGTTGATATTTAGAGTAACAGTGAATTAATATTTCATCTACATGGGGATGATGATACGCTATTGGAAGAAAACATGATTATAGATTTACATGCTATTTCCTCCGTATTTTCATTGTTTATTAATCAGTGCACCAAAATCTTATTCCAGGATGAATTCAATAAAGGTGAAGGGAAACTGGTAAACTAAGGCTTCGTATGAATAGTCGTATTATCACTCATTATTATTTCAGAAATATGTCCTTTCATCGCATATCCATCATTTTTATCTTATTGGAAATTGGTGATTCAAATATCTATATATATCTATATCTATATTATATATGTATATATATATATATATATATATATATATATATGTGTGTGTGTGTGTGTGTGTGTGTGTGTGTGTGTACATATATATATATATATATATATGTATGTGTGTGTATATATATATGCGTATAATATATTGGTATATATAAATACCTGCGCATCTATGCGCCTGTAATAACAATAGTCAGCTAAAGCGTTAAGTTTGTTACAATCCTCATTTTAGTTAAGACAATTTCAGTCTATTTATTATTATTACATTCTCAAATGCTCCTTCGAGTTCGATATCTTTCTTTGGGTAAATTAATAAAGCTGCAGTTATAATCGGCAAACCTATTTTCAGAATATTATTCCGTTAAGAGTGTATTTCAATTCAAATTTCTTATTCTGAATTAAAGCCATGGTCCTAATGTGTTTAAACTCTACGGTGTTACTCAGCCATATTTCACTTACTTGGTGTGGATTCGCCTGTCGACCCCGATGTGGATGACGAGGGATTCCAACTCGTTCAGAAGAGGAGGAAGACAGTGAAGACCACGCCGCAACACCACACCAGCAACATGACCAACAATGTGAACCCATCGCCCCAAAGGAAAAGTACATTAGACTGGCCTTTCCGGAGGACACGTCTACAGCTGATAAAATCAAGTGGATGAGGGAGGTCATCCAGCTGCCGCCCCTCCAAGAGGGAGGCCCGCTAGACATGGTGCAGGGGAAATGGACATCCTCTCGTTATGTCTATGTAAAGAGGGAACAACAAAAATACGTGGCCCTCATGATTAATGGGACTTTCGCAGGAATTTCTCTACAGAATAATGACGACTATGGACCCAAAAGCAAAAAATACGGGCAATACCTGGTTACCAGGTTTCCGAAGGAGGCCACCGCAGAAGAAGCACTGCATCTTCCGGGTGTTTTTAAGCCCTGAATAGAATCGTCATTGTATGTAGTGGAGAACATCCGCCACCCAAAGAGCACAAATTCTTTGGACAATACATAGAGTCGATCTCAATTCGACCGTGGAGCTCAGATGTTGTGGTTTGCTACAAGTGCCAGGGGTACGGCCACGTAGCAAAATACTGCAGGAAAGAAACAGCCTTTGCTGTTTGCGCAGAAGCTCACAAGACGAAGGACTGTCCTGCAAATAAAAATTAAAAAGACTAGGACAACGGAGACACCGGCAGCATCAGCATCGTGAAGAGGTGCGTCAGGTGGGGAGAGCAAGGCGTGGCGGCCTGGCACCGCAACTGCCCCCACAAACCGCCGCGCGCACCCCCCCCCCCCCCTGCTGCCCCGACCGTACCCATCGACCGCGGGGTGGCGATGCCCAGCCCAGCCACACCCCACCCAGTGCCGTGTGACGTCACCAACTCACAGGAATTCCCGCAACTGCCAGGGGGATTCCCCCTCCCAGGAAACAGTGCTACAGGAGTGACCAGTGATCAACAAAACAAGGATGTGATTGAGGAAATAAGAAGCTTCAGGCAAGAACTCGCTGAAATGAGAAAAATGATTATGGAAATAAAAAGTGATCGGGGAGTAGACAGGGAAAAAAATGCTTCCTAATGATGTTAGAAATGTTGAAAATAGGAATGAAAGCATCAGGCAAGAGCTTGTTGAAATGAGAAAAATGATTATGGAAATAAAAAGTGATCGGGTAAGTAGACAGGGAAAATATGATTTCTAATGATGTTAGTGATGTCGAAAATACGAATGAGGTCTGTGATAATGTTATTACTCAAGATACCATCGACGAATCATCTAAAAACGGTGACGACGGTAACAGTGAAAACAACGCCGACAGAAATATGCAGGAAACGGACGAACTATGGGACATCACTCAGAAAAAGATATCAGGTACGGATTATACGTATAATATCAATATGAGGAAAGCGCGCAGAATCAGTGTAAATAAACAAGATGCAGCACAGATATGTAATGCTGTACAAGAAATATGCAAACTAAAGGGCTTCATCAAACACAATTTTGACCAATCAGCTAATCATAGGGTGTAATGGGGACAAGAAAATAATTACGTTTCTCTCGTGGAATATACGTGGTGTCAACCGTAGAATTAATGACTTGCTCTACTACATTCATAACCATGTAATGTTGACGCTATCTGTCAACAAGAGCCCTTCACATCAGCCACTAAAATAAAAACCGCCCCTAGAATTAGAGGGTACCACTCCTATACGAACACAGGGATGACAGGCCTTTTGACTTATGTCAGTGACACCATACCACATAAGTTGGTGCAGAAGTCTGATGACAATAATGTGCAATATCAGCATTTACATATTCGAACAGCCTCTGGGTTTTTGTCTCTGTACAATGTATACGCAAGGTGTAGAAAGTTTCAAACTGATTCACTGCCCAACTTTCAGAATCACGGCACAATATGCATGGGGGATTTTAATGCTAGACATTATATATTTGGAGACAGTCAATGCAATGAAAATGGCGAAGAATTCCGAAATTTTGTGAACAATAGATCTATGACCGTATATGATACAGACAGGGAAACTCACGTGGCGGGGGGCAGGCTAGATTATGTAATAGGAAGGGATCTTGTGCATGGAACCGTCAGAAGCATGCTTGCAACAGAGCTAATCAGTGACCACTTTGCAATAGTAACGAGATACGCTGTTGATAATAGTCTATCTGCAAAAAACAAATAGGCTTAACATTTCTATTCCTCCTTACCTTGAGCACCACTTTAAGTCACGTATTTATGACTGGTATAACGATTACACAGTAACGAGTGTTGATAAATTTTCCATGGACATGATGAAAGTGGTCACTGATTACTACAACACCTGGGTCTGTTCAAAGAAAACCTTAAAGAGCAACAATTCACAATGCCTAAAACAACCAAAGTGGGTCAGTGACCCTACACTATTAAGGGAACAAAAGTGAGTTCAGGAGCTTTGCGATATCTACAAGCAGGACAATACACGTGACAATCTTATTCGGTTTCTTGAGGATAACAAAAATCTACGGGATTTAAAAACTCAATTCAGAAAAGAACACTTTGAACAGTTCCTACAAAGCATTAACAATAACACCTCAATGTCTGAGGTCTGGAAAACAATTAATCGACTCTCAGGCAAAAGAACTAACACCCCGCAGTTCCATAGTTCTCTTGCACAAGCAGACATGCTCCTTAGTCAATGGGCTGGAGCGTCCAAACAGAGCTCACTTCCCACAAATATTCAGAACCACCTTAGTCAGTCTAAAATTGCACGTAAATTTGCCATTGAGATTGGATGTTCTGAGACAGACCCTTCAGACTTTGCTGAGATTACTGAGTGGCAGCTGAACAATGCACTGTTCAAAGGAAAAGCGTCTGCACCAGGTGATGATGGAATTACCAATAGTGTCCTCCGCCTTATAGCTCAGATACCTTGTAATCCCCTTTTGCACCTGCGCAGGTTAAGTTTGTCACAAGGTATTCTGCCTGGCCTCTAATCATCCCTATACCGAAACCAAACACTGATAAATGCCACCCAATCTCACTAACCTCATGTGTATGCAAAGTTCTAGAAAGGAACATTTTGAACAGACTCAGGTACAGGTTGCAAGGTTATTATATCACAGACTGTACGGATTCATAACGGGACGTAGCACACAACATTGCTTTGCAGAGTACTACTCAAACTCTAATCCAGGGAAGCACACTGTTTTTCTTGACCTTAAGTCAGCTTTTGACATTGCAAACAGAGAAATTAGTAAGCTTTGGCAAACTCACAGCTAGGGCTCATGAGTGTGGATTAGTCATCTCCACTGAGAAAACAATGGCTCTCAATCCATGTATCATACCCCTACCCACTTTTCGCATAGGTGACCAAGAGCTTGACATGTGTCATAAATATAAATATCTCGGGGTGAACATAAATGATGCAGACCTGATCCTTTCCCTGAAAAAGAGACTGGGAGAGATTGAAACCGTTGAAAGTTCTTGTTGGAAGAGAACATGGCATCAATGTTAAGCTCGCTAGACTGTTTTACTTGGCTTTTATAAGATCAGTTGTAGACTACCATGCACTGCACTTGTTGCAGTGTAAGGAATCAGAAATAAATAGCTTGGAGGTAGTGCAAAATGAAGCCATGAGGATTATCCTCGGCGCCCCGAGAACAGCAAGGATAGTAAACATGAGGTCGGAACTTAACTTACCATCCATCTCTGATAGAATAATATTCATTTCCACTATATTTGGGGTCAAAGCTCTGAGGGAACCCTTGTATCTTTCAGACTTCCAAAAACAAATGCAGCATAAAATCACGCAAGCAGACGTGACTAATCACACACACGTGCGCCCTCTAATACACAAAATCTCCATGAACATTACAAAGCTCAATTTCCCAATTAGTAAAATACCACAGGGTCGATCCATTCCACCATGGAAAAATTCAAAATTGATCGTGCACCTTACGTGTCTACCACAAAAAAACGGTGTACATAACTGCGTGTTACAACAAATTACTTTAGCAACGGTGAAGGAACACACAGAGTCTATGGGCGATGATGTATACGAGTGTTACGTTGAAGGATCCGTACAGTCTGGATACAAAGCTGGTTGTGCTTGTACTGTATACAAAAATGGCCTACTAAAACATCAAGTTAATATGAGAGTGCAAAATTGGGCCAGCACTACACAAACGGAGCTGGCAGGTATACTCCTTGCAACGGAATTCGTAATGTCTCGGGGCTCTGGAGTAGTTTTCTGTGACTCTCAGAGTGCTCTTCGGACACTAAATTCTTTCAAAGCAGGTGGCGATGAGGAAATTGTGAGTTGCATTAAGTGTAACGTAACTTGTGAAATAGAGCGCAATTTTAAGATTCAATTTGTATGGATACCATCTCATGTTGGCATAAGCAAGCACGACCACGTCGACAAATTGGCGAAGGAAGCCTGTAGCAAAGATACTATGAACATAGATCTTGGGATGCCTCTTGCTAGGGTTGCACATATATTGAAAAGTTCTCATAAAGAAGAACTAGTAGATCTGACAAACACTCAAAGGCCTGAAAGCTGTACCATAAGGCACTACGATCAGTATAGAGATAGCACCGAAGTCAAACCAGACAATGTGACGTGGTTATTGCCAAAATACGTTTAGGTTACAGAATGTATTGGCAACTGCACGGTGCAAGAAGTGCAGATGAATCTAAATGCAGACTGTGTTACGAAGAAAACAAGCGAACGCTTGAGCATTATATCTCGGAATGTCATGTGATACAGCCTTTCAGACCACCTAACATGAGGTATAAAGAACTATGTGAATATTTCATTTCATCTGATACATTGGAAGATATACTCGCACTATATCCTAAATTTACTATGTAAAACTGCCGTAAACAAAAAAACACAGTGTTATGTAAACACGGCAAGATCATATCAACGTATTATTTTTGTATGATGTATTACATGTTTCTATATTACCATGTACAATTACAATAGTCATAGACTACTGTACTGTGTCAGATGTATATAAAACTGTAATCATGATTGCCCACGCCTGAGCGGATAGCCAGGGTGGTAAATAAACTTACTTAACTTAATTCAACTTCCCTTTAAGATCGGCATATGATACGCAAAGTGTGGATAGAGGTTTTTGGAGTACCACTTGCTTGGATTTCGCACATCATTAGAACCTTCTTCAAAAAGGACTTGAATAAGCTGATTAACTTGCAACGACTGGAAAATGTAGAATAAAGCACTGACCAGTTTTCGCAAAATATATTCACCTTTGACTGATATAAAACAAGACAGAGTGATGTTGTAACCGTTAGAATCAGGCATAAATATAGATTGGATTGAAAGGTCAGTGCATATTGTAATGTCGGAAAAAATAAGAGTACACTTTGCAATGAAGAATATAAACGAACACCCATATATCTCAGAGTGTCAAAATAAGAGAGGCTATGCAATTATTATTTCACTTTCATTGATATGATATAGATCATAATAATATCATAGCCTTAATTTTCAAAGTAATGCTATTACATAATACTCTGGCCATGTATTAAGTGTATCAAAACTTGTCCACGCCTGTGCAGTTAACCAGAGTGATAAATAAAAGACAAAACTAGATTCATTTCCCTTCTATGTTCAAGCATTTTACCCCTCCAGTTATCAACGATGTAAATAAGTGCTACACTGATGGATCCATCCGTTTGAGAGTAGTGCTGAATGCTTGTTTTGAGTTTTAAAATAATATATAACAGCATCAGGATTACAAGTTCATGACTAGGGATCGTATTGAGCAAACTGAGTCTGAAGGAACCCATAGGAGTCATTTTCTGGGACGTTTTCCAAACCATGAAAACTCTCGATAAAGGTACCGGAAAAGGGAACGTGTTCTACATTTTTTGGTGATATTATTGCATGCTGGGATTCCTATGCATGAACTTGCTAATCGGCTAGAAAGGTCGAAATATAATAAGCAGAGGACTTGGAGTACATCTTGCTTGAATCGAAAAGGATTTCACTGAATTGATAAACTCTCGAAAGCATGGCTGTATCAAAAAGGTCTTATGAGACATGAACAAGACACTGTGTTCAGGTGACTCTAAGAACTGAAATTAGATACAGGCTGAACTGTTAGACCAGAGTAACATGCCATCAGCAAGAACTAAAGAGATAGAATGAGAGCAATTGTACTGGGGCTAAAACTATTTTGAGTAACAGTAACAATGGCTTTTTGAGGAACGATTATAAGGATTAGCTCACTGGCACTGACGGCGGAGTCAGTGATAGTGATATCAACAGTGGCCTTTTTACAATAGCAATGCTAAAGGTCAAAGTGACAGCATCACAAAGACTAATAAAAAAAAACAGAATCACGGCTGATATATGCTTTGTTCAAGTCTTGCAAATGTTTCAGTAGTTATCTATGGAGTAACCTCATGTATATCACAATTTATATAACACATTGTCTATAAAACAACGAAGATGAAGAACAAGCAAATACATGAATATGCTAAAGGCCTTTCCACTGTTCCACCTCTACGTATTTCATATTAATTATTCCCAATGTAGAAGCAATGTAGCATACTGCTTATTCGTGTGTCTCCTCACTCTTCCCTTCATTACGATCAGAAATGATACTTCTTAAGAGAAAAAAAAAAAAAAAAAATATATATATATATATATATATATATATATATATGTATATATATATATGTATATATATGGATATATATATACCCCCTCCTCTCCCTTTCCTCTTCAGACCTGAAGATGGTATCCAGGTGGATTCCGAAACTGTAGTCTCATTTTTAATAAATCCAGTTTTACATTGTGGGGTTTTCTATCATATATATATATATATATATATATATATATATATATACACACACCCAACACACCTGGGATTCAGCAATGCAAAATTGACCTCTAAATCCCTTAACTACAGGTCTGAAACATAAGAATGACATGGTGCTAACCGGGGTGCCGACCCTGATGGTGGCGCTGGTCCTGGGCACGTCGGCGAGCCCACTGCCTGTGCGTGTGTCCCCGACGGCTTCCCACCAGGAGAGGTTGAAGGCCGCGCGTGCTCTCCTGCAGGAGTCTCCCTTAGTCGACGGGTAAGATTTTTTTTTTTTTTTTTTTTTTTGTCTATTTTTTTTTTTTTTTTTTTTTTGCCTCGTTTTTGTATTTATTTATTTATTTATTTTTATTTAATCTTCTTTTCATCATTCTACGTGTTTTGCCTTATCTTCTATTACTATATTTTGCCTTTTTTATTTTCTCTGTTTTTGGAGTTTTTTTTCAGATTTTGCCATGTTTTCTATTCATTATTTTCCTTTTTGCCTTATTTCTTATTCAATCTTTATACTTTTGCCTTTTTTTTTTTTTTTTTTTTCCTTTTTCGCCCTATTTTTCATTAATTCTTTACCTATTTGCCCAATTCTCTTTTTTTATTTTGCCTTTTTTTTTTACTTTTTTGCCTTCCCTTTTATTCAGTTTTTATTTTAAGAGGAGAGAGAAGAGGGGAAAGGATAACAGAGAGAAAAAACGAGGGGATGATTGCTAATAGATTTTTTTCAGTTGGAGGATAAAAGGAAAGAAGTAAGAAATAGCTTTTTAAAAGAGAACTAGAAAAGGGGAGAGGAAAAAACGATAATAAGAAGAAAAAACAACAACATCGTATCACATGACACAAAATCGGTGTTTTTTTTTTGTGTTTTTTTCAATCTTTTACACTTTCTCCTAAAGAGATGTTTTCTTTCTCTTTCACTCTCTATCTATCATTTGTCAATTTGCAT
>NC_061819.1:21522991-21527991 GCF_019202785.1 Penaeus chinensis | reverse complement strand
TATATATATATATATATATATATATATATATATATACATATATATACATATATATACATATATATATACATATATATATTAATGTATGTATAAAGAAGTAAGAAAGGATAGAATTGATAAGCCCAATATATGATGAAAATGTAGTCAAGGAACCGTTAATTATCGTATTACCTGTGGATATAAAGCATTCTAGATAAAACTATAATGGCCTTGGCTTCGCTGGCAATGTGCTATTACAGAGTGTAATTGTCAAGACAGAATTAGCATAAAGTTGATGAAGATAACGTAGCGGAAGTTATGAAAATGACGATAGTCAAGACACCGAAATTTTAATGATAACTGTCAGCGTAAATTAAATTCACAATTTGGAAATTAGGTTACCTTCCCTCTCTTCCGCGTTTATTCCTCTCTCTCTCTCTCTCTCTCTCTCTCTCTCTCTCTCTCTCTCTCTCTCTCTCTCTCTCTCTCTCTCTCTCTCTCTCTCTCTCTCTCTCTCTCTCTCTCTCTCTCTCTCTCTCTCTCTCTCCTTCCTCACCTTTCTCATTTCCCTCACCCTTCTCATTTTCCCCTCTCTTATTCTCTCCCTCACTCTCTCTCCCTCCCCTCTGTATCTTTCCTTCAGCCACCCTCCCTTTCACTCTAAAATCCTTCTCTCTTTCTCTCCCTTCTCACCTCCTTCCCTCTCCCTCATCCTCACCCTCCCTCCCTCCACCCTGCCCTCAATATCCTCTTCATCTCCCTCACTCTTTCTCCCTTCCCTCAGTCACCCTCACCCTCTTTTTCTCACCCCCTCCCTCCCTCTCCCTCCTTCCCTCTCCCTCCCAATCTCCCTTATCCTCCCTCTCTCTCTCTTTCTCCCTCCTCTCAGTATCTTCCCCGCATCCCTTCTCCCTTTTCACCAAGTTAATGACCCATAGGCATAATGCAACCCCTGTTAGCACGACGCTTTCTCCCTGGAGGCTCTGTTCTTGGGAGTGAAGGTGGAAGGGCGAGAGAAGGAGTCAGGACAGATATAGAAGGGAAAGGAAGGGGAAGGGGAAGAGGAGGAGGAAGGGAGACAAAGAGAAGGGAAAGGAAGGGGAAGAGGAGGAAGAAGGGAGAGAAAGGGAAGGAAAAGGAAGGGGAAGAGGAGGAAGATTGCGAAACAGAAGGAAAAGGAAGGGAAAGAGGAGGAGGAAGGGAGAGAAAGAGAAGGGAAAGGAAGTGGAAGAGGATGAGGGAGGGAGCGAAACAGAAGGAAAAGGAAGGGAAAGAGGAGGAGGAAGGGAGACAAAGAGAAGGAAAAGGAAGGGGTAGAGGAGGAGGAAGGGAGAGAAAGAGAAGGGAAAAGAAGGGGAAGAGGAGGAGGAAGGGAGAGAAGGAGGAAGAGGAGGAGGAAGGGAGACAAAGAGAAGGAAAAGGAGGTGGATGAGGAGGAGGAAGGGTGAGAAAGAGAAGGGAAAGGAAATGGAAGAGGAGGGGGAAGGGAGAGAAAGAGAAGGGAAAGGAAGGGAAAGAGGATGAGGAAGGGAGAGAAAGAGAAGGGAAAGGAAGGGGAAGAGGAGGAGGAAGGGAGAGAAAGAGGAAGAGGAGGAGGAAGGGAGACAAAGAGAAGGAAAAGGAAGTGGATGAGGAGGAGGAAGGGAGAGAAAGAGAAGGAAAAGGAAGTGGAAGAGGAGGAGGAAGGGAGAGAAAGAGAAGGGAAAGGAAGGGGAAGAGGAGGAGGAAGGGAGCGAAACAGAAGGAAAAGGAAGGGAAAGAGGAGGAGGAAGGGAGAGAAAAAGAAGGGAAAGGAAGTGGAAGAGGAGGAGGAAAGGAGCGAAACAGAAGGAAAAGGGAGGGAAAGAGGAGGAGGAAGGGAGAGAAAGAGAAGGGAAAGAAAGCGGAAGAGGAGGAGGGAGGGAGAGAAAAAGAAGGGATAGGAAGGGGAATAGGAGGAGGAAGGGAGATAAAGAGAAGGGAAAGGAAGGGGAAGAGGAGGAGGAGGGGAGCGAAACAGAAGGAAAAGGAAGAGAAAGAGGATGAGGAAGGGAGAGAAAGAGAAGGGAAAGGAAGGGGAAGAGGAGGGGGAAGGGAGAGAAAGAGAAGGGAAAGGAAGGGGAAGAGGAGGAGGAAGGGAGAGGAAGAATGGAAGGAGGAGGAGCAAGGGAGATAAAGAATTGATGGTCAAGGTAGATAAGAAAAGGAAATAAAGTGGAAAAGGGAGAGGAATAATGGAAGGAAGAAGAGGAAGGAAGTGGAAGAAAGGAAAAAAAAAAGAAGGAACGGAGAGTGTGTGGAAGAAAAGAGGGAAGGAGGAAGAAGAAATAATAAGAAAAGGAAGAAGATAGCGGAGGAGAGGAGAAATGAAGAGGAGACGAAAGAAAAGGAGGAGACAGAAGGGGAAGATGAGAAAGGGGAGAGGAGAAAGAGGATGGAAAAAGAAGGAAGAGGGAGGAAAAGAATTAAAAGGGGGAGGGGGCAATAAAAAAGGAAAGAAAATGTTTTATAAACGTAAATGTGGGGAAAAAATAGCTGATGGATTTATTAGTAGAAGGTTGGTGTCATCTGCAACGTTAAAAAAGGAGGTAAACTGTGTATTGGTTATTTGAAGTTTGGGTTTTCTCATCTTCACTAGGATTCTTTAAGCAATTCATGTAAAGAATTCTTATCGTCTACTGGAAAAGAAAAAAGTACATCTATAATACTTTTTTATATTTCTAATAAAAAGCTCTTTTTGAGTACTATCATCAAGAGAGAGCGAAAGAGAGAGAGAGAGAGAGAGAGAAAGAGAGAGAGAGAGAGAGAGAGAGAGCGGGGGGAGGGAGAAAGAATGAGAGAGAGAGAGAGAGAGGGAGGGGGGGAGAAAGAATGAGAGAGAGAGAGAGAGAGAGAGAGAGAGAGAGAGAGAGAGAGAGAGAGAGAGAGAGAGAGAGAGGGGGGGGGGAGGGAGAGAGAGAAACAGAGAGAGAGAGAGAGATAGGGAGAGAGAGAGACAGAGAGAGAGAGAGACAGAGAGAGAGAGAGAAAGAGAGAGAGAGAGAGAGAGAGAGAGAGAGCGGGGGGGGAGGGAGAAAGAATGAGAGAGAGAGAGAGAGTACTTTAGCAAAGTAAGTCCCGAAGATAAGGTCGTTGTAAAAAATAATATATCATAAAGAATTTATTGTTAGTATTGTTCTTTTTTTCGTTTCTTTTTCTGTTTTCCTATTCTGGACCATGTTAATGTACCTTTCTTTCTCTCTCACTCCCTCTCTCCTTCCTTCTTTCAAACGCCTGATCCATAATATATGACACCTAGAGTAAGAAATATGTTCCTAGTAAGTTAGACTTAGGATATGATGTATGAAGATCTTTAATAATACCTTGAGTGTATGACCATGCCCATAACAATGCTTCACTCGGTAATGTAGTGTTTTTTTTTTATGAAACAAGAAGATAATTTTAACTTTATTTGGTCTAAGACAGCAGTTCATAGATATGTATCTTATCAACAGAAAAAAAAAATGATAAGTTGGTAAAATTGATGAAGAGCAAGGATAAACATACTCGTAAGAAACATAATTATGGTAATCTGTTATCAGTGCTGAGATACTGTTTGTAATGCGAGCAGCTTGGTTAGACCAATTTGTATTGCCCTTTATGATAAATTTTATGTATATAATGCAAGCGAATCTGCAGTCTGTATTTGTCTTTTGATTATGAAAGTGATATGATTGGATTTGTGTCAGTTTCTCATTTGAAATTCGATTATATCGCCCTGGAAACTACGGTTACAGATATAATGACATTGCTTATGACTGCAACACTGATAGCAATAAAACTGTTCGGGTATTGACAAAATAAAAGTTATGATAACACAAAAGAATGCTAAAGCTAAAAGGTAAAAATGAACAGGACAGTACTCACAGAGTTCAAATCTTCATAAGAAATATATGTATATATCACAATATGTAGAGAGAGAGCGAAAGAGCGAGAGAGAGAGAAAAAGAGAGAGAGAGAGAGAGAGAGAGAGAGAGAGAGAGAGAGAGAGAGAGAGAGAGAGAGAGAGAGAGAGAGAGAGAGAGAGAGAGAGCGGGACCGAGAGAGAGAGAGAGAGAGAGAGAGAGAGAGAGAGAGAGAGAGAGAGAGAGAGAGAGAGAGAGAGAGAGAGAGTGAGAAAGCGGGGGGGGGGGATGAGAGAGAGAGAGAGAGGTGTAAATAGATAAATAAATATACATACATACATTTCTGACTTTGCATTTATATATTTTGAAGGAAACTCCCTAGGAAGGAATCTAATTAAGATGCTTACCAACATATCATTCAAAAAACATAGAATATCAAAAATATCTTTCATATCAGCTTTAGCAAACACTAGGCAAATTAATGTAATGAGAAGGAAAACCGGAGACAAGATTTTAGATTCCAGTCACGATAAATATACAGCAGCTAATCTTCATTTTGACATTGAGGTAAAATATGATATATTAATTAGAAAAAGGACAGCAGCAACAATATTGCAACAACAATGGGTAAAATTTCAATAAATATAAAGGGTTTGAAGTGTTGCCAACTTAGCTTTCTCTCTGGCATTCCAGACTCGGTCATATGATGCTAGATTTTGATAATTCAGATAGTATGAGTAATGTTGTTCCTCACAGGATATCTTTCGTTACCTCTAAAACAAAACAAAAAAAATCATTACCAGAAGATGATTTCATTCGTTTTATAAAGCCTTGTTTATGGTTATATCTCTTTAGACTTTCTATAGTAATCATGATTCGTTTTATCCATTTCGTTTTCATATATTTTTTTCCGTGGTCTTAATGAGTGAGATAAAGTCGCCACAAAATTGTCTGGCCATAAATGCAACTGAATTATAAATATCTTTTAGGGCTTTTACAGCAAACGCGTATCTTGTTTGGTACATTAGCCCACACTATTTATTTAGCATTAACTGAATGTTATTAATGTATAATGATTTACAGTCGTATTTGTAACTCGATGTAAATGCTTAAGTATTTTAAGGGGAATACCCGCAAGCGTTTCTAAAATCAAGTTTC
>NC_061819.1:21511290-21517891 GCF_019202785.1 Penaeus chinensis | reverse complement strand
GGCGAGCTAAAGGTTATGAAGGTGTTATGCTTTCCATTATTTTCCTCGTGATTTAACTTGCTGTCATTTATTATAGGTGAGGATGTCAATTTCGTTTACATTGTCCCGTTGATCATATTTTGTGAAAGATGAATTGCACACATCCGTTCATCAATGTTGCATATATTCAAAAACCCTTCTCCTAAGATTTTGAAATGTTTAAGAAAGAGGGAAAGAAGAGAGGAGAAGAAAGGGGAGAAAATAGATACGAGATAGATGCGTTTCAAGTTAAAACAAAATTTATAAGAACGAGAGACACAAACAGAAAGAAAGAAAGCGAAGACACACAAAAAAGGGAAAACCTACGAATTGAAGCAGTGAAAGGAAAAAAAAGAAAAAAAAAATAAGAAAAAAAAAAAAAAGAGAAAAAAAGAGACACAGATTAGAAAAGGATCTTTCGAAACTAAAATTACAGAGAATCAAAAAAACTAAAAACTATAAGAAAAAAAAAAAAAAAAGGGGAAAAAGTATAGATAGAACGAGAGATGAAAGAGGAAGACCTATAGATGCAATTATTCATCTGTCACTCGGAAACTTCTCTTGTTAGTGTTCGACCATCACGGGAAGAATATCTGATAGGCTGTTTGTTTTCCTTGTGTGGGAGAAAAGCAGCTGGGTCCTGGCTCTGCGAATAGGGCTTGGAGTGAGTGCGTGAGTGAGTGCGTCAGTGAGTGTGTAAGAGTGAGTGTGTAAGAGTGAGTGTGTGGGAGTGTGTAAGAGTGAGTGTGAGACTGAGTGTATAAGAGTGAGTGTGTGGGAGTGTGTAAGAGTGAGTGTGAGACTGAGTGTGTAAGAGAGAGTGTGGGGGAGTGTGTAAGAGTGAGTGTGAGACTGAGTGTGTAAGAGTGAGTGTGTGGGAGTGTGTAAGAGTGAGTGTGTGGGAGTGTGTAAGAGTGAGTGTGTGGGAGTGTGTAAGAGTGAGTGTGTGGGAGTGTGTAAGAGTGAGTGTGATGGAGTGTGTAAGAGTGAGTGTGAGACTGAGTGTGTAAGAGTGAGTGTGTGGGAGTGTGTAAGAGTGAGTGTGTGGGAGTGTGTAAGAGTGAGTGTGTGGGAGTGTGTAAGAGTGAGTGTGTGGGAGTGTGTAAGAGTGAGTGTGAGACTGAGTGTGTAAGAGTGAGTGTGTGGGAGTGTGTAAGAGTGAGTGTGAGACTGAGTGTGTAAGAGAGAGTGTGGGGGAGTGTGTAAGAGTGAGTGTGAGACTGAGTGTGTAAGAGTGAGTGTGTGGGAGTGTGTAAGAGTGAGTGTGTGGGAGTGTGTAAGAGTGAGTGTGTGGGAGTGTGTAAGAGTGAGTGTGTGGGAGTGTGTAAGAGTGAGTGTGAGACTGAGTGTGTAAGAGTGAGTGTGTGGGAGTGTGTAAGAGTGAGTGTGTGGGAGTGTGTAAGAGTGAGTGTGAGACTGAGTGTGTAAGAGTGAGTGTGTGGGAGTGTGTAAGAGTGAGTGTGTTGGAGTGTGTAAGAGTGAGTGTGTGGGAGTGTGTAAGAGTGAGTGTGTGGGAGTGTGTAAGAGTGAGTGTGAGACTGAGTGTGTAAGAGAGAGTGTGGGGGAGTGTGTAAGAGTGAGTGTGTGGGAGTGTGTAAGAGTGAGAGTGTGGGAGTGTGTAAGAGTGAGTGTGTGGGAGTGTGTAAGAGTGAGTATGTGGGAATGTGTAAGAGTGAGTGTGTGGGAGTGTTTAAGAGTGAGTGTGTGGGAGTGTGTAAGAGTGAGTGTGAGACTGAGTGTGTAAGAGTGAGTGTGAGACTGAGTGTGTAAGAGAGAGTGTGGGGGAGTGTGTAAGAGTGAGTGTGAGACTGAGTGTGTAAGAGTGAGTGTGTGGGAGTGTGTAAGAGTGAGTGTGTGGGAGTGTGTAAGAGTGAGTGTGTAAGAGTGAGTGCGAGAGTGAATGTGTGAGAGCGAGTGTGTGAGATTGAGTGTTTAAGAGTAGGTGTGGAAGAGTTGAGTGAGAGTGAGCTTGTATTTGTGTGTATTTGTGTCTGTGCTTATTGGTTTGTTTTTGTGTGTAAGAGTATGTATGTGTGTAGTGTGTGTTTGTATTTATGCCTGTCTTTTGTTTATCTGATTGTATCTTTGTGCATTCGTTTGTTCATTTGTTTGCGTTTATATGTGTGTGTTTACATGTGTGAGAGTATGAAATGACCGTGGCAGGCAGATAGTCAGAGAGGGTATGAGTGAATAAACAATAAAATAAAGACCGAGAATGCCTATAACACTGTTTACCTTCGACTGTGACTGTCCCTACACCCCTGAGGCTACGTAATAAAGTACAATATTAACGGCCTTTCAACAAGTGGCCAAAAATATGAACTACCTCCCTGACCATCAATGCATCGTAATGGGTCCTTCGCCATTCACCTATTTTAGCCCGTCCCTATTTCCGTTCCTTTCTCCTGTGTCCATGCATGTTTACCGCGCATCAACACACGCGATGCGAGAGCAAACAGGCTCAGGGAACTAACAATATCTCATCGTCTTGAGGAGGAACCGAAACCTCACTAAAACCTCCTGGGCCAGTCCACTCGCTAACCCTATTCAGCGTGAAAAAAAAAAGGAAAAAAAGAAAAAGAAAAAAAAAATCCTTCATTCGGCTTAAAAAAAAAACATCTTGCTAATTTTAAAAATCTCGTTCGGTTTTAAATCCTCTCGTTCAGCTTAAAGGAAAATATTATCCACTTAAAAAGAAACTTCCTTTAGATTTTAACAAAAATAATCTCGTTCGGGTTTAAATATAATAATAATAATATTTAAAGCGTTCAGCCTTTTTTTTTTTTTTTCGTTCAGTTTGAAAATTCTTTCTCGTTCGACTGAAAGAAATCGTCCACCTCAAAATGAAATCCAGTCACTTTGCAAAACCTCTCTCGTATACCTTTTGTTTAAAACACTATTAAATGACTGAATAGATTAAAAGTCAATAAAAAAAATCTTCCACTTAAACGATACACTCTCGTTCACCATAAAAAGACTCGTTCATTTAAAAAAGAAACCTCTCGTTAGTCTGAGCCAAGCCTTACCCTCTCCTTACCCTTTCCTTTCCCTCTCCTTCACTTCCCCCTCCCCTCTCCCTCCCCTCATCTCCCTCTTTCCTTCCCCTTTCCTTCCCCTCTCCTTCCTCTCTCTTTCCCCTCTCCTTCCCCTCTCCTTCCCCTCTCCTTCCCCTCTCCTTCCCCTCTCCTTCCCCTCTCCTTCCCCTCTCCTTCCCCTCTCCTTTCCCTCTCCTTCCCCTCTCCTTCCCCTCTCCTTCCCCTCTCCTTCCCCTCTTCTTCCCCTCTTCTTCCCCTGGTCTTCCGGAATCCACGGTTTTATCTTGCCTCCTTACCGTCGCCTCCCTTCCTGTTTCCGCTTCTGAGGTTTGTTTTTTGAGGGAGACTGATAGGCGGGGAGAGAAGGGGGGAAGATAGGGAGAGCGGAAGAGAAGGAAGGGTGGAAAAGAAGTAGAGAGAGACAGGAGAGGTTGAACGAGAGGAGAGAGACAAGGGGAAGGTGTAGAGGAGGGAGAGAGAGTGTGTATGTGTGAGAAAGAGAGAGAGAATAAGGAAAGACAGAATGAAGGAAAGATGAAGGAAAGAATGAGATGAAGAGGATGGAGATGGAGACAGTCTGATTTAATACAAAGCTTCTCGCAAGTGTGAAAATACCCCCTGTCGCGAGGGAGAACTATCCAAGTTTCGGCAAAGCTATCATCTCAAATTACTTCCGAAGGTTTCTATATTGCAATAAGTTCAAAAAGCCGGAATCAGATCGCAGTTTGATTTCCAATCGAATTCCGAAGCCGGAGAACCTTCCCGTTTGCATTTGCTATATTTCAGACGCAGACGCTCGTTCGAACATTACGCGCGGATGCTCTCCTCCAGTTCGAAGGAGATGGAGTCTTAAAACTCGAAATCTAAGAACGAAAAACTATTTATTCCTTTCTCTTAACAAACGGCAACGCAAGATAAGATGACCAGCTTGAGATATCGCCATAGTTGGGGCCGCAACAACCGAACTTCGAAGCAATTGGAGCCCAACTAGTCAAGTTTGTTGGTCGAAGCCATATTCCCTAGCGTCGGACGCGGTTACATTGGCACAACCAACATGTCGGTGAGAATCGGAAACGAACACCAAATGAAAGCATAGCGTCACCGGAAATTAAAAATAACAGCTAGTCTTTTTATCTTTATTATATCTGCAAGTAAAAAAAAAAAAACAAAAAAAAACAGGGATCCCATATTGATCCACTTTTTCTCGTTAAGAAGAGAAGAATATAGGATAACATAAGAACATTATGATACACGCATGTGTCTGGACGAATATATGGCTTTTCAGTAAGGAGGTAAACAGATTTATTATTTTGTACTAGTTGTGGAATATATAGAAAGACCAACAATGGACCTGTTTGATAATTTGAAATACATTTATAGTTAAGGATTTTAGAATGGTTAGTCATAAGTATAATCCTTTCTCCCGTAGGAGAATATTCAATAGCTTATATATAGTAGCAGTATCCAATTCCTGTTGCACGTAATGCTGACTCCAAACCTATGAAATTCATAGATATAATTTAAAATATACATACATGTATACACACCCAAGTGACCAGATGCGGACACGGTATATTGGCCATATTCGAAACCATACGCAACTATACACTCGCTATTAATAAAATGGAAAGCTAGGGTTGGCCAGTCAGACAGCAGGTACTTCAGTTATTGGATATGTAATTTATCCGGCATGAATTTGACGAAGAGACAAGGCAATACTATCTACTATAATTTATGAAACGGTTTGGTGTCTGCGTCCCGTGAAATAAACTTAGCGTACAAAAAATATGTGTATTCTAGAAGCAAAGGTTTTTTTACCCGTGAGTTAGAGGAAGATAAATAACGCTGAGGGGACAACAATAAAAAAATAAATAAGCCCCCTTTGGCGTCCGGATTAGCTGATATTCCCAGCGGTAGTTCCTCACTAACTTTTCTAACATACCGGGATAAATAACCCCCGAGAAAGAAAAAAGCCTAAGAATCCGTAGGCCTAAGGTACATTCCACGCCTATCTGTTTTAGGCGCTCTAAGGCACCCTGATCTAATCTTAGGGAAATGCATTATTTTCTGGTTGGCTTGCTGTGTGTATAAATGTTTGTTGTGTGGGTGGATGGACGCGTGTGGGCGTTGGTGAGTGGGTGTGTGGGTGTGGGCGGGTGCTTGCCTGATTGCGTGTATGTGTAAGGGTGTATGTGCACCTGTTTAATATATGTGTATGTGTTTATTTGTGTGTACGTTTTCTTGTTTTGCGTGACCACTCTCGCGTGCGTGCTGACCCCCCGGGAGCGCTGTCTTGCAACAAATCATAACAAGGGAACAGACGGTAATAAATGGACAAACTTTCTGATCGTAAAGATTTGAAGCGCCTATAAATCATAATGGACTTCAGTCTAAGCCCTGATTTAAAGCTCCTTTCTTTTGTTGACAGTCGACATCAGTGCAGCGAGAAGCGATCCGAACCTCCTCCATTCGCTTAAGTGGATTCAGATTATAAAAAAAGAGACATTACGAACTTTGCATAAAAAAGAAAAAAAAAGAAAAAAAAATGTATAACACTCAACTCAGACAATCGTTCAGCATCATTTCAAAGGTCAGATGAGTTTTGAAAAAAAAATGTAGGCTGCATTTTTTGCTCAATTTAAAAGCTATTTCAATAAGATCCTTTGTAAACAAAGAGCTTAAACGCGGCAGTGGGTCTTAAGGTGCAGTTTTTAAATCGAAATATTCAGAGCCCACTGCGACGAATTCCTATGCTTATAACATATGAATTAGATATTCTTATTTTTGTCTTTATTGTTGACGTATGTTTTTCTCGTTAACGTATGTGTATCTGAATGAGTTTCTTTGTGAATGTTTTTTTTTTTTATGTTACGTGTGCGCATGAATATTAATGTGTGTTTGTTTGTATATATTAGAAGGAGAGGAGAGAGAGAGAGAGAGAGAGAGAGAGAGAGAGAGAGAGAGAGAGAGAGAGAGAGAGAGAGAGAGAGAGAGAGAGAGAGAGAGAGAGAGAGAGAGAGAGAGGAGAGAGAGAGGAGAGAGGGAGAGGGAGAGAGTGTGTGTGTGAAAGGGAGACTGGGAGAAAAAGTGAGAGAGGAGGAGGAGAAGGGGAGAGATAGAGAGAGAATGAAAGGGGAAGAAGACAAAACGAGAAAACGCACACAAAAGAAAGATACAAAATGATAGAAAGAAAAATCTTGCGAGGCTGCAAATCAACACGGAACGCAAGGAAAAGAGAAAAAGCAAACAGAGATTGAATAAAAATAACAGCTTTTATAAAAATAATATTAACAACAGAATGATGATAATGATTATAATAATAATGATAATAATAATTATAATAGTAATAATGATAATAATCATGACAATAGCAAACATCAAGATAATAATAAGAACAACAACAAACATAAGAACGATAATAAAAACAACATCACATATAAATGATAATAAAAGCAACAACAAACATTGGAACAATAATAACAGTAACACCACACATAAAACCAAAAACAGCAGCAAGCTTAAAAACAATAACACCAGTAAACATAAAG
>NC_061819.1:21498790-21503790 GCF_019202785.1 Penaeus chinensis | reverse complement strand
TTGTAGATTTTACATTAAACATCAAGCTTGTGAATACTACTGAAACATAATCATTTCTTTTGATTGCTTCATTGTTTGAATTATCTATTTAACTTCATTTTCTTAAGTATCAAATTGACAGTGAGCCCATTAGAAACAGATTAATATTGGCTACATAGCTTCAGTATCCCACTACTATAATGATAGTAATAACAATAATAGTAATAATGATAATTATAATAATAATAAAACAACAATAATAATATTAATGACAATAATAATCATAATAGTTAAAATAGGATTCTCATAGATTCGTAACATGATAAACGCATACACTCGCGTAGGTATACACGTGTATACACACAGAAACTCACACGCATACGCATGTGTATGATTATTTAAAACATATGTTATCAATTATAATTAAGTTTTACACCAGAATTAAATTGCTTTAAAGCTACATACATTTAAATAAAGAAACAAAGTTCGCACTTCCTATTGCAAGCGATCTTAGGCGTCAAATGCACGGAGGAATGCACGGACGAGTTGTGGTCGTCGTAGCAGAAATAGTAGTAGTAATATTGCTATTATTAGTATTATCTCTATTATTCCTTTTTGTGTTTACTTTATTATCGTTATGTATATTATTATTGTTATAATCATTACTGTTATTAGAGTCATTTTGCTCATCTGCTGATTAGTATCATCTTTATCGATTATCTTCATTACCATCATTATTCACTATCATAATCATCACTATCAAAAAATGACGTCGAACTATAAATCATCAAAATCAATAAAATAACGTTTTCTTTTTTTTTTTTTTTTTTTTTTTTTTTTTTTCCTTTCTTACAATCCCAACAATTTCAAGATCGGTAATTAAAGTATTTCTAAATCCACAAAAGTTGGATTTGAAGAACTCACATCATTAGCATTTGCAAATAATATGCAATATCATCACTGACAACTTTTGCGAATTTTCTGATAATAATGACATTGCGAGCCAGCTGCTCATTGTATTATTAATTATGTGAAATAACAGCGACATTTGATACAGTCGTTATTTCAGTAATAGATGCATATCTTTGGAATACAATTTCACTTCGATTGCTAGCGGAGGCTGCAATTACTTTGGTGATTATCTGAATAATTTAGATCACGTGGACTGCGTACACTGTCGCTGATGCTTTCAAAATGAGCGCCTTTTTTCGTTATTTTTTGTTGTTTTTCTTTTGTTTTGATTTGCTGTTCTTTTTTTTCCTTTTCTTTTCTTTTCTTTTCGTATCAATTTTTTGTTACTGCTGCTTTGCATTGTCTTTTTATATTTGTTTTGTTGATTGTTTTCTTTTCTCTATTTTCAATTTTCAAGTGATTCGTATATCTAATATGGATGTTAGCATTTGCAATAGATCTCTCGATGAGTTTCCGTTACGCTGTCTGGGATTATATGCATTTCAAATCATTTCTTAATTGCTTGATCTGCGAAGCTCCGTGTGCAAAATACAGAACAAATAATCAAAATTATATTCATACTAGATATATGATGTGTAAAACCAGACGATATAGAGAACACATGATCAAATATGGAACAGACAACATGGGATATATTACGTGTAAAGCATATAATTTATATATCCAATAAAATATGTATCAGGGGATTATAGAAATAGGATTAGCCTAACTTTTTTCACCATGATCAATTACGTAAATCGTATAATACGACCCCGCCCATATAAAAAAAAAAAAAAACTTTGACCTCACTTGCCCTCTGAAGCGTAACAAGAGACAAAGACCCGAGGAAAAATAGAGGTGGGAGGGGTCTGGGGGGGGGGGCATAGGCAAATGTCAATGAGTTTGGATAATTGCAACTTTAACCTGATAGTATGAAGTACAATCGGTGTTGGATTATCTTTAGCTGTCGATTCCCGGGGGGGTTATTTGCCTTTCGCGGAAGCCATTGTGTTTTTAAGAGAACGCCAATGTCAGAGGTCGGAATTTCAGTGATTATGAAGTGAGAGAGTTCTCAGTGTGGGATACATTTTATTTGCAAAGCCAGTTTAAAGTTATTTTAAGATATGATTAGAGTCGATTAACATTCATGACATTGCAACAAGCTCTATTATAAACTACGTAGTCACACACACACACGCACACATGCACACACACACACACAAATACACACACACACACATGCACACGTACACATACATACGCACACATTCACGCATACACACTGCGTATAATCACACACACACAGACATACACACACACATACACATTCACTCACACACACACACATACGCATTCACTCACACACATACATACGCACATACAGACACGCACATACACACACACACGTACACACATATACAAACACTCAAATACACACAAATTTATGGGTGTGTGTGTTGTTGCGAGTGTATATCCATGTGAGTGCGTATACATGTGTCTGTGCACGCACGTCTGCATTTGAGAAAAAAAACAAAATAGAGTATAGTGTACACTGACGTATCGTCCTGAGACCACTTCCTAGACTTCCCTAAAGGTGCAGTTGCTCTTCACTTCACGTTCTCTGGTCCTGTTCAAGCGTTCTTCCACGTGACAGACGCGTTCACCAGCTTCTCCTGAATGTTCATTAAGTATGGAGGACCTTTGTGCAGACGGGAAAAATCACGGTTTCATTTTCTTGTTTTTGACGTATACGTGCTTGCCTACAAAGTCATTTCGCTAAGATATTAGTAAGCTGACGAGGAATAAGCATATGTACAATTTATATTAATATTATTTTTGCTCACACAAATATGCACACACATTATATATGTGCCTATATATATATATATATATATATATATATATATATATATATATATATATATATATATATATATGTATATATATATATGTTTATTTATATATATATACATTTATATAGAAATTGAAATACATATATAAAAATATATATATACACATTAAATTTATATATAAGCACACACACACACACACACACACACATACACATATATATATATATATATATATATATATATATATATATATATATATATATATATATATATATATATATACATATACATATATATATGTATGTGTGTATATATATATATGTATTTATATATGTATATATATGAAAATATATATATACATGTATACACACATATATATATTCATATATATATATATATATATGTATATATATATATATATATATATATATATATATATATGTATATATATATATATATATGTATTTATATGTATATATATACATATATATATGTGTGTGTGTGTGTGTGTGTGTGTGTGTGTATGTGTGTGTGTGTACTAATCTGACTTGTGTTCTTATATATAATCTACTATAATCATATCACATGTGCTATAAAGGAAGTCATAACAGCATCAGGTACTCCTACAGTTTTCTCCAGCAGCGTAAAAGTGTCTCTATGTACACCCGGCACGTAGCCTCCTTTTACGAGCGCAAAGTCAATAATATAAACAACAAAACCTATAATTTCTCCATTTAACTTGAATTTCCTCCTCGTTCGTGGCAGAGATCCTCGAAGAATTCGGATGCGGTCGCGTGGCCAGCCTGTTGGGCGTGGAGGGAGGCCACGGGCTCGGCAGCAGCATGGGCGTGCTGAGGGCGCTGTACGACTTGGGCGTGCGCTATCTGACGCTCACCCACAAGTGCCACACGCCATGGTGAGTGCCTCTCGCAGTAACACAGTTTTCGCTTTTCAATTCCCAGCGACTCTAGAATAGACCCGTCCCGTAGTAGGATGTGATACGTGTTGCATGTGACTTATCTCTCCGCTGCATGATATGAAAAATATATATATTATCCTCTTTATTGCTTCTGGATAATTAATAAATGAATTAATGAATTGTTCACCTCACATTCCGTATTTCAATAACATGACAAAAATTTGCAAACAGAAAGGCGTTCAACTACGATTGAAAATAAATAAAAGGCCATGTTGATTGATCTGTGATATGGCTACTAATAACTGCCAATGCTTTTCAATGATAGAATTTACTATGCGCTGAGGCATGTTATTACATCGTACAATATATGACACAAAAAGAGGGGAAAATAGTGTGTGTGATCTATAACTTGGAACTTTTTAGCATTGTATTGGTGTACAGAGGGTGCATAATCGAAACACGACCATTTGTATGCAAATAAAGTGTACATATTTGGATATGTGTAAACATTGCATATTTGTATATATAAAATATGGCGTGAACCATGGCCTATATGGAATTCAATGAATACGGTTGAAAAAAAAATATTGTGTCCTAATATGATAGTAATCTGTATACTCCAGTCCGGTTATATAAGCTTTCATCTTTTCGATATACCATGCTTTATAAAAAAAAAATATATATATGAATCTGCCGATAAAGTTTATGATATCTCCCTTAATCTCTAATGAAAATACTGCACTCACCTTTTAGTCTCATTTTCACATTGAACATAATATACCATCTTTTCCTACCTAGTTCCATAAAATTAACCTTGCACCGTACCATTTCGTATTTGCGTATGTATCACGCCCTAAGACAAGAGAGATTACCTGCCGTGTTTTCTTTCCTCAGGGCCGAGTGTTCGGAGACGATTAACCACGTGGCACCCAATGCTCCAGGACTCACGCAGTACGGCAAGGTAAACATATAAACAACTGGGTGTTCTGTCTTCTTTATCCTTGTTTCTGTTTCTGTGAGTCCTCCTGTCTATTTTATTGTTGTTTCTCTCTCTATTTGCCTTTATTTCATTTTGTCTTTATTTGCCTTTGTTTTTTTCTCTCTCTGTATGTTTCAGTTTCTCTTCTATCTTTTTTATATATCTAGTGATATACATTACATTGTGTGTGTGTGTGTGTGTGTGTGTGTGTGTGTGTGTGTATGTATATATATATATATATATATATATATATATATATATATATATATATATATATATATATATATATAACACTGTCCTTTCTTTCGATGCAACATCA
>NC_061819.1:21438790-21448790 GCF_019202785.1 Penaeus chinensis | reverse complement strand
GACTTTTGTTTAACATGTATCTTTTAGTGCTGCCAACACCTCATCCCCCTTTCACTCTCACACGCACACGAAAAAAGAAAAAAAGAAACAGAAAAGAAAACAGGAGCCAAGGAATAACCAACTATTAAATTGCGTGAAGGTTTTTGCAGCTATCAGAGAATCGGGCAGCGACGAACACGCGAGAGTTATAAGACAAAAAACCGTCCAAACTTTTGGTGCTTGAAAGATTCTCCGTTTTCTTGAGAATTTCCTCGTGTGAATTTCGTTGTCTGAGGATCATCGTGATTGCCCCGTTTTTTGCTTGGATGGGAGGGTGGGGGGAGGGCGTCTGGCGTGTGCTGGCCCAGAGCGGGAGGAGAGCAGGCTGGGATTTCATGGAGCCTGGTGCCGAAGGCGTGGTGGTGAAGGCTGTATGTATGGTAGGATTGTTCACCTAAATGTGGTATGGTAGTAAGAGTAAACATGGTATGGCAGTAAAAATAAAGTTTGTATGGTGGTAAAAGTTGAACAGCGTGGTAGAAAAAGTATGGCCCAACGGCGTCCACGAGCGCGCCTCGTAAGCACTGGGCGGCACGACATCGCGCTACCAAATATAGTCAGTGGCATCAATGAGCGCTTTCGCTTGCATCGACTAAGCGAAATGTCCATGCTCTTTTTAACACGAAACGACATTTTACCGTCCATTTCTGACACATCGGGTTTTCACTGTCCGCCGTATGCGGGATGACACTGTGCTTCTAAATAACATTTGGCATCAATTAGAGATCCACATATATGTCGAACGTACAGTTGCGCCGTGCTTTCAAATGTAGCCACTGGCTTTAAAAAAGGCTTTACTCGCGTCAGCCTGCGTTAACTTAGTCGCCGTGGACTTACCGTCGATGGACGTGAAAATCGATGCGTCTAAAAGTTGCCTAAAAAAATTGTGATCAACGGCATCAGCCATCGCCCTCTTCTAGCGCGGTGTTTTGCGTCCACGGCGGATAGCGGGTAATCGATGCGTGTGGAAGACACCGATAATAACAAAAAAAAACTTTGAGATCGCGTCCGACACGGCGGGAAACGCGGTGTCACCTCCATAGCTTTAGTTAAGTTACTTGTCGCAGCTGCGGTGTAGGTCTCTCTCTCCACAGACACACACTCACACACATAAACACATACATATATATAGATAGATAGATAGTTAGATAGATAGATATATATGTGTGCGTGTGTGTGTGTGTGAATATATATATATATATATATATATATATATATATATATATATATATATATATATATATATACATATTGTGTGTGTATGAATGTATATGTGTGTGTGTATGTGTGTGTGTTTATATATGTGAATATATATATACATGTTGTGGTGTGTGTGTGTAGATAGATAGATAGATCGATATACATATATAAATATATATATGTATGTATATGTACATATATATGATTACATACACGTATATCTGTAGATGTACAAACATCCGACGACCGCCGTAATGGAACTGGTGTATTTCCACTTGAGGACATACACTTAGAAAATTTATAAAGCTTTTTTTACAGCATTGGAAAAATAACTAAGTGCCTCAAATGCGATTACACGAGACACGTAAAGTCTAATGTGCGAGAAATTTCCAAGGAAAAGGAAATGATAAAAAAGGGGAAGACAATAAAAAAAAAAGGCGTTCGAGGAGAAATTTCCTCTCCTCTCCTCTCCTCCTGAAGCAAAAATGGCCAACTTCGGAGGCGGAGATCATGAAAGAGCGTCATGAAAGGCCATCCGTCTTCCCCGGCTGGCCTTTTTGTCCCCAAAGCGCGCCTCCTCTGATGAGCCCGGCGACTGCCTGTCAGCGCGTAATTAGTCGCAGTGAGGACCGTGGCCGAGAAGTGCGCGTACGGGAGTACCTAGGTGTCCATAGATAGATAAATATGTCTATTTAGATATATATATATCTATCTATCTAAACACACACGCATACACACACACACACATATATATACATATATATACATATATGACTGCCGCGATAGTCCAGTGGTTAGCGCACTGACTCCGGCCCTTGTGGTCCCGAGTTCAATTCCCCGTCGCGGCGGTCGTAAAAAATGCCTGCGCTCTGACTGCTGGCTCGAGCCAAAGAAACCGACATATCGCCTTGAGAAGTCAAATTCAGGTGTCGTAGGGGAAGCCACCGCCGTGTGATAGCGTGGTAGCGCACCGAACTGCGGTTGATTAGGAAGGGCATCCAATCAGGCAAGTAACACTGCCATATAACCTCTCAATAGTGAATTGAGAGAGGCCTGTGTCCTGTAGTGGAATGAATGGCTGTATAAAAAAAAAAGAAATACATATATATGTGTGTGTATAATATGTATATATATACATATATATATATATATATATATATATATATATATATATATATATATATATGTGTGTGTGTGTGTGTGTGTGTTTGTGTGTGTGTGTGTGTGAGTATATATAGTATACATATATATGATATATATTATATATGTGTGTGTGTGTGTGTGTGTGTGTGTGCATCATATATATATATATATATATATATATATATATATATATATATATATATATATATATATATACGTGTATGTGTGTGTGTGTGAATGTGTGTGTGTGTGTGTGTGTGTGTGTATGTGTGTGTGTGTGTGTGTGTGTGTGTGTGTGTGTGTGTGTGTGTGTGTGTGTGTGTGTGTGTGTGTACATGCTATATATATATATATATATATATATATATATATATATATATATGTCGATAGATCGATCTATCTTGCTAGCTACCTAGCTAGTTACCTGTATGCATTTGTGTCTATTTAATTATTCATTTATGTATTCATTCATTCATATATGTATGTATGTATACCTGCATGTACAGTTGCGGAATTATATATCAGTACACTTGCTGGGTCCCACTTTTGTACATCTGGCAGCCACTTCGATGTAAACATAGAGTAGATAGTGTTTTTATGAATGAGGCGAAAACCCTAGGATTTTTGTAACAAGGAGTGTGATTGGTAGAACATAAATGACCAACAAGTGTATTAGTATCTATTTTTGGAAACTACGTAAACCATTTCATCTTTCGTTTTCTTCAAACAAATGATAACAAAACATGTAGTAGTAGCTATCACTGACTTTGTTTAGGGATATTTTTCAATTGCGATTTGCTGGCATTGTTTGTTTATCAAAATGGCAACACTTATGGAGGTGTGGTGGCATTTCCCCCTTCTTTCAACACAGCAAGTATCAATTATAGCTGCATATTTAATGAAGCTTCAAAATGCTGCATCCTTTAAAAATCTATGTATGACAGCTTTATCAAATATAATTCTTCAAATTCGCTTTCTAAATGGTTTTCGTAGCTGCGCCATCTAGCAACGGCTAGTCGAACTAATGGAGGGACCGTTTTTCGTCTGAACATTAAAACGCTGATTCAATAAACAAAAAGCATGCTACATTATATTTTTTTCAAAACAGAACATTAGCTGAATGTAAAACTGCAGTAGGGTTACAATGAGTATGTAGATATTTTCACTGTGTGTGTGTGTGTGTGTGTGTGTGTGTGTGTGTGTGTGTGTGTGTGTGTGTGTTTAATGATGAGTAGCTAAACAATATGGGGAGTTCTAAGGAGGTTGAAAAACAAGTCTAAAAACTTACTCCCAATACATGTGCTGTATTATATCTGATGTCTTGAAAGAAAAAAACCTTTTCATTCTGATAGAATAGGAATTCATTCTCGTTCTCTACTTTTATCTGACACGTATGCACTTTATATTTCCCTTGTATTTATCAGTGCATGCCAAAGTTTGATACATAATCTCAATATGTTTACGATAGAAATACTTATTTCCCGATGTGTTGAAAGATCATGTTTGTTCGCCCGGAACTTAAGTAGTTTGAAGAGGAACCATCTAGAAAATGGAAAAAAAACACGAAATCATTTATATGATACTCATTATGATAATGAATCTTCATAAATTCCTAAATATTCATTTCGCGGTTAATCTTAATATATGCTAAACAAGAAAGAAAATACAGCCGATGGCATATGACGTCATGATGACATATGGGAAATCCAAGATGGACGCAAGGCAATCTGAAATTGCAAACAGAGGCCGCATCATTGGGGTGAGGGAAAGTAATTTTTCTTCCAGTGAAGTAACAAGAGAGCCGGATATCTCCCGCTCGATGGTGGTATACAGGTGAATAAGGTGGGAGGAGAAGGGCACCCTGAACGACCGCCCGCTTCACCAAGGCAGCTAAAACTAATTTAAAGATCTACAGCTCCCGCTAACAAGCCGCAAAACGACTACATGCAGATGGGATTCATCACAGAATGGTATCAAAGCGAGGTTGAACAAACGACATTGCCAACATCGCCTCCAGTTCGCCCAGCAGTATGTGGAGAGCGCAGGAGAAGCTCCATTGCTGGATGAGAAATATCAGGTGTAAATATTATTCTCCTTTTTCAGTTTGCCCATAGACTTAGTTTCTCACTAGGCTGTTCAGAGAAACGCCACGACTTATGGAATATATATAGCGAAAACTATTGAGATTTTAGCATTAGAAACGAATTATACATGATGTTTCGGTCCTCATTACCAACTATTGACTTAGTATTTCCATAGATACTACACACACATACACAATGATCAAACATCTGTATATTCATTGTAACCCTACTGCGGTTTTGCGTTCAAATTATATTCTAAAATGAAGAATATGTAACATGTTTTCTGTTTATTTAATCAGTGTTTGGTGGCGAAAAGAAAAAACCTTCATTAATTCGATTAAACGCTACTAGATGGTGTAGCCACGGCCCACGAGAAGCGTTTACAAAGGTATCAACGATTTTTGCAAAGATTTTTATTTGATTTGCCGTGCATAGACGTTTAAAGAATGAAGCGTTTTCATGTTTCATGAAATTTGCAGCTATAAAATGATTGTATTGAAATAAGGAGGACATAGTGCCTCACCTCCATAAGTCACAACAGAGTTCATGATAGCTAATACTACATGTTTTGTTATCACTCGTTTGAAGAAAACGAAAGATGAAATGGTTTACGTAGTTTCCAAAAATAGAAACTAATACACTTAGTCTTTTATATTCGACCTATCACACTCCTTGTTACAAACAGCCTCGGGTTTTCGCCTCATTCGTAAAAATACCATTTACTCTATGTTTACATCGATGTTGTTGCCATATATATAAAAGTGGGACCCAGCAACTGTACTGAAATATTATTCCGCGTGTGTGTGCGTGTCTATCTATCTATCTATATATCTATCTGTCTGTCTATATATATAAATATATACATAAATATACATATATAAATACATATTTGAATATACATAAATACAAATAAATATATCCATAAATATACATATATATAAATACATATTTGAATATACATAAATACATATAAATACATACTTAAATATACATATATATAAATACATACATAAATAAACATATATATAAATACAAACATATATTAATTTCAACACACACACAGATATATATGTGTGTGTGTGTGTGTGTGTGTGTGTGTGTGTGTATGTGTGTGATACCCTGAGGCAGTTCGTTGTCGCTTGTTACCTATAATTATATATATATATATATATATATATATATATATATATATACATATATATATTCGTATATGTAGATATATGTATATAGATATTTGTATGTGTATGTGTGTATATACATATATATATATATATATATATATATATATATATATATATATATATATATATATATATATATATATATGCATATATATATATATACATTTATTTATATATGTATATATACATATATATGTATGTAGATATATGTGTGTGGGTGTGGGTGTATATATATGTATGTGTGTGTGTTCACACACATATATATACATATATATATATATTCATTTATCCATAAATGTATATAAATGTATGTAAATATAAATTTATGTAATTATCTGTGTATATATACATATACATATACATACACATATATATATATATATATATATGTATGTATGTATATATACACACACACACACATACACACACACACACACACACACATATATATATATATATATATATATATATATATATATATATATATATGTATATATATATATATATATATATATATGCGTTAGTGTATGTGTGTCTGTGTGTGTGTGTGTGTATGTGTGTGTGTGTGTGTGTGTGTGTGTGTGTGTGTGTGCATGTGTGTGTGTGTGCGAGTGTTTTGTATGTGTTTGTGTAGATAGATAGATAGATAGATAAACATATCCACTGATAGATAGATAGACAGACCGTGATCGACTTTGAGTACCGGCGGTACAAGCATCACCACGATGGACATTATTCCAGGAAGGATGTAAAGAGGCTGATACGCAACAGAGCAGCATAAGAAAGGAGTACTTTTGGTAGGCGGAACACCTGCGCAGGAAATTCGACATCTAGCCTAGCAACTGCTGCGTGAATAAGTCTGTAAAAAAAATAAATAAATAAACAAATAAATAAAATAAAATAAAACGGTATTTTAGCATTGAGGAAGAACCCACATCCATCAGCGCAGAGATAACATTAATACTGTTCCTAATACCTTTCTCGAGCTGAGGACGGCGCAGGTGAAGACGCCAGCCGGAGAGACACACGTGAGACGGGGGAGGGCAGGCTGGGGTTCACAAGGACAATATGCTGTCGCTCTTTGTGTTCTGTTTGTTTATTTCATTGTTGGGTTTGTAACGGGTTCGGTATTTCAGCGATTAACACTAGTGACTTGTGGCCTGATATGAAAAGGTAGAGAGAATTATACAGTGTATGTACTCTGCCAGTCTCAGTAAAATACCAGACGTTACCCTTTTGTCTTTTTCTTAATTTCCTTTATTAATTTTAGTTATTATTTTTTCTCAAAACGGAAGCGCTATAACACAGAGAACTTACAATTTCAATGAATATGATATGAATCAACAGTGAGGGTTCAAGTTATTTTTTTCATGAGTGCTGGTGATGAAGTCCATTTATGCATTTGTGCTATGTACTTCCTACGAATGCTCGCACGGATATTTGTATGATTATACGTAACTACATTCGTGCTCGTTCACATACACACGAACGAGTTCTTACATAGTTGCCCTCGTTAGTACACACACATACATACACGTACACATGAACGCACACACACGCTAACACACACGCGTGCACACACACACACACACACACACACACACACACACACACATACACACACACACACAAATTCACAAAATATTATATTTCCTTTATGGCCAACTGCTGCCTTAACTGAGGGGAAGTATTTAATATTAGGAGCCAAATGATTTTCAATGTTAAGAGACAGATGAAACTTAGCGGGCCTTTCCGTAGAGTTAAACATCATTCCGTTGGATACATGCAACTCAGCTAACGACAACATGCAGATAAATAGAGATAGATATAGATAGATAGATAGATAGGTATATAGATAAAATAGATATATATTGATTGATAAAGACATAGATAAAGATAGGTAGGTGGAGAGACATAGATTAATATAGACAGACAGATAGATATAGATATATTGTTATGGATTGACAGTTATAGATTGATATAGATGGATAGATGGATATAGAGAGATATATAGGTATAACACCTAGATAGATATGCGTAGATAGACAAATATAGATAGATAGATATGAACAGATAGATAAATATAGATTGACAGACATATGTGGATTAATATAAATCTAGGTAGATAGATAATTATAGATAGCTAGATAGTTATGGATAAACAGATATAGATAGACAGATGGATATAGATAGATAGACAGAGAGTTAGATGGACAGATAAGTAGATAAATATATAAATAAATAGATAGATGGATGCAGACCCGAAGAAAGAGAATGTCGAGATAATTTGACGGCCCATAGATCATCATACCAACAACGGAAAACGGCGATAAAATGTAAAACTAGATATATGAATAAAGTTGACTAACACAGTCTTCAGGCATCGCCCAACTTATTGCTAGCAACCAGCTCAAGTGCATTACGCTAATCAGATGGTTACGGGTTAAAGCCTCGACACACTGCCGTAAACAACTTGGACTGAATATCATGTATATGAAAAACGAAAATGAGGATCCCATACACACACACACACACACACACACACACACACACACACACACACACACACACACACACATACACACACAAACACACACACACACACACACACACACACACACACACACACACACACACACACACACACACACACACACACATACACACACAAACACACACACACACACACACACACACACACACACACACACACACACACACACACACACACACACACACACACACTGTAAATAGCAAAGAACCTTAGTGCAATGGTTATGACTGGTTGGGCAGTGATAGTAGTTGAACGGCTTGACTCTTTATTAAGGAAGAATACAACACAGTAAGGGGAACATGAGAAGATATCATGGAGTAAACGCTGAGCGGTGTCGTGTGTCCGGCCTGCCAGCCCTGGGGGGCCGGAGGCTGGGAGCGAACTGAAAACTGGGTCATCCTCGGGCACAAGCAATGAGTGTCCACCGGAAACGTGGCGTAGGACATCAGCTGCAGGAAATGTGGGGGGAGCGAGTTTCCGTCTGTTTAATGACATATTATATTGCTCGACCACCAACTAACGCCTCGCCCTCGGGGCGCCTTAGATTGGCTGGCCATCATGGCTGCTCGTCCTTGTCGTCCTTTTCTTCTTCTTGGTCCTTGGTGAATCCATCCGTCTTCTACGTACACACGTCCTCGAAGGTCTCGCATAGCTCATGGAGTTTAACTGGATATGCGGGGATCCAGGCAGGTGGCGCTTTTCCACAGCACCCTGGTGGGTCTGTTGTCTGCATTGGCGAGTTCATGGTCCTTCGCTGGATCTATGGGGGTCCCCGCAGGCGGCGCCCTTCCACTACATCCTGGGGCGGCTTAATCCAATATCAGCGGGCATATCTACTGCCCCCTTTAGATTTTAGAGAGTTTTGTTTCATACAGATGGCTCCATATGTGCTCAGCAACAAGGAGTCTATCAGTTGGCCCTAGTGACTGATCCTGATTTCCCCGTTCCTTGAATTGGCGGGAAAATGTGGTTTTCTTTCCAATACTACTAATATTGACATTGTTATCATTCTTATTGATATTATGATTATTCAATTGTTATTAAAATATTAATAACATCAAAGATAATAAAATAATAGAAGTGAAATTTTCAAAGAATGAAGGAAAAGGGTAAACACATGAGGAAAATAAAGCTAATAGCTGACTCCTAGGTAACTAAGCACTTGTAGAGCCATCTTTGTGTCAAGACAATAGATAAACTTGGCGCATTGTAGTCTTGCCACCCGCTCACATTGGGTTTATACCTGCTCTGACGAACATCCTGGCCCGAAGGCCTATGGTGATCTTCCGGTGATGTCCTTCCCACGGAATCCTAAGGTGGCCGTTTCTGCAGCAGGGTCATTCTTCGGTGCCATGTCAGATATCGTCGGTCCAACTGCTATATATATTCAGGGAACCAGTTCATGCACGTAAGGACCAAGATAGTAAGAGAAAGAGAAAGGCAACAGAGAGGAGGGGTGTTAAGTGCTACTAACCAGTTATTTATATAAATCTGCAGTTTTTAAATGGTCGTTTTTACTTTATTCTCTGTTTTCGTTTTGTGCTTTACTTCCACAAAGATAAAGAGGAAAATAGGAGAGGGAGACGTCAGTAGCGATCCGCAGGAACCTGGCTTGAACTACCAACCGTCTCTGATAGATATAAGAGTAGATAAGGGAAACGACAACGGCAATCCGCAAGGATTTACTTGAACCATTGTCGTCATATAAAGAAGAAATGTATGTCATCATGTACTAGTCACTCGTCACGACTGGCAAAATCGCGGGCAAAAGAGATACATCATAGATCTTTACGTCTACA
>NC_061819.1:21403790-21418790 GCF_019202785.1 Penaeus chinensis | reverse complement strand
AATGTCAGTTAAATAAATGAGCGCATCCATATATTACCATCGAAATTAAATTCACCATTCGCAATTGGTTATGCTGTCTTCAAAAGTAAACCCGAAGATTTATCAAATTGTGTCACGCTGATTTAACACATTTACTCGGCTTTAGTTTTCCTGTTATCATTTATTTCACTAAATCTTAAAGTATAACATTTTCTGCTTCAATTTACATATGAAGCATTCGGGTACGCACAGCAAATGTACGTGGGCGACCGTTCTGCCTAGCCACACTGAAAAGAATATATATATCATTTTTTTTTTACTTTTACGAGTATATTTCTCTAGGTAGGTTACCCTTCACGGTTGTTACCCCGTAGCATATATTTAAGGAACGATTTACTAAGATTACAGTGACAAAAATCAAGGCTTGATATTCTGCTAGATATATCGTCGCACTCAAAAGTAAAACAATGATTCACTAAGAATAATAGAGCGTGGTATTTCAAAGTTAACAAGACACTTGTGTACATTATCTAATACAGAGTATTCTTTTTATTGTGATTGTGTATCATTTTGTTTATACATACATTTTATTGCGTTTGTATTTTGTTTCATCGTCATACGATTTATATCTGGACGCCACGTGGTTACGATACTGTATCTATTTATGGCGGTGCTTAAAACACACTTATCGTTATAATATGTGGAAGTATAATGTAGATATATACAAATACACACAAAATCACGAGAACATATTTTTCATTACTTTTGGAATATATATTGGGTTTTCTTCTACTTTATGCTTATGGTTGCCACTGAAAATTCATGTTCGCTGATATCCATTCTGCTTTCCGGCTTTCATATTGCTCTTCTCTAAATGCTCCATTAGACTCTTGTATATATCTACCAACACATGAACGCAAAGCAATTCCTCTGGGGTTTAATGGGATTCATAAATAAGTTTTCCATGTTTGAGGATTTGGCTAATAACATTTTTTTTTTTTTGGAAGAATATATATTTTGCGTACTTTCACGAGGAGAAGAAAAAAAACGACACCAAGTTATGACAAAGGGTAACAGAAATATGCGGTCGCGGGAGGATTATAATGCTATTACGCATTCCACCATCATAATTATCATATCAGTATTATTGCTGTTAATTACTACCACTACAACTACTATTCTATTAATATTTTTATTATCATTAACATTACTATTATCATTACCTTCATGATTATTATATTATTATTATCATTATTAGCAGTATCGTCATTATCATTTGATTTACATGTCGTTCACCATCCATTTTTCAGCTTTTATTTATTTCTGTAAAAGTTCTCCAAATGTTCTTTATTTTTAACCCAATCAGCACAGATGGTAAGAATATATGTGATTCCCACTGTAATAGAAGAATTTATTGTATTTACACACAGACGGCTCTACAAATGCTTAGTCCCCAAGGAGTCAGTTATTAGTTCTACCTATTTCACCTGTTTACTCTTTTCCTTGATTTTTGGAAAGTGCCTTTTGTATTATGTCATTGTCTTTTATAAAAGTAAGACTTTAATAACAATTAAATAATCATAATATCAATAAGAATAATAACAGTATCGATATCAAAAGTATCAAAAAGAAAAGCACATTTTCCCGCCAATTCAAGGAATGGGGAAATCAGTACCGGTCACTTGGTCCTACTGCTAGATTCCTTGCTGGCTGAGCATATATGGAGCCAGATGTATGTAACAAAATTAAAAAAAAACAACTACGGTGGATATTACATAAATCCGTGGTGATTGGGTTAAATATGTTTTATTTTTTTTCCGTTCCATTTAAGATGGAAGTCGTTCGGCATCCCTTTCTGTCTACCGCATTTTGAATTTCCTTTTGTACGGTACTACGAACATCACGACCATATTCAATTCTTATTTAAATCATGTGTCCCAAAATTAGTATGACAACGAGTCTCAGAGGGCTGTTATGTCTTCATCAGAACCACGGACTTCAAAACCAGCAAAATGCAAACAAGCTTCCGGTCCAAGCCCTCACGATCGACAAACGCAAAGCGACAAACACCTCAGATTTCCCAAGAAAACGGAGCCGAATAGCCATGTTTACTGACGTTCTCTCTTAGTGTTGCCAACTACATTTCTCAAAATCCGCCAAATACGCTAGTTACTCTCACGAACTGCAGAATTTTTTCCTCCAGATTGACATATAAAGTGAAAAATCGTCAAAATGGCAACACTGCGTCTCTGTCGTATACATTACACTCCTTCATGACTTCTGCGAAATCCATTTATATAAAACTAATAAATAAACTGGTGTATTAAATGAAAATAAAATGTGCATTTGTGTTTCCACAGCTAAAGTGAATGCTCACGTATCAATATCTTAGTACCATAGAAGCAATGCAGAAACTATATGATGTTTCATAATATCGAAAAGTGTAAATGAGATGATAACGAAAAAGATCACAATAAATGATCGCTGCTCTTTGAGAAATTGAACATTTGTACGACCAAATAAAAACCCAACCCGATGCTAATCACTACTGCAAAGCAATACCTCAATTATAACATCCCACATAGAGGCATAGCAAAAAACGGAAATTATAAATATGAAAAAGAAAGATCGGAAAGTACAGAACGCAATCGACAGAAATCAAAAAAAGAAAACAAAAATCGCGTGTTCATTCAGGCTGCCAATGATTTAAGACTCGAAACCTCCGTCATAACCTCAAAACTTAACAGCTCATCCTCCGCCAAATCCTTACAACAAGGAAATGAACAATATTTTTTTCGTATAAGACACTAAACACTAGGCATGATGTCTGGAGTATCGTTTCTCCTTTTTCTTTCTTTTGTTTCCTTTCTTTAAGGATTCATTGTTTTACAAATTGACTTGGGTTTGAATGCTCGCTCATTTTCAGCTGCGCTTTAAAGTGGACCGGTAACACACACACACACACACACACACACACACACACACACACACACACACACACACACACACACACACACACACACACACACACACACACATTTATATATATATATATTTAATTTATCAGTCAGTAAATATATTATTCTATCTGTTAATTAACACATTATCAAATAATTACACACACTATTAGCCAACTTTTATTTATTCACCTATATCATACACGAGTATCAACTGATATCACCCCTTTTCCTTTTTACTAAAATGGCGAGAGACAGAGACAGACACGCAAATAACCATCAGCTATGATCGTACAACTTTCCGCCAGTCACACACGTCTAGAACCATTCACTCACAATTACTTTGTTTACTACGAGTTTCCACCCCCCCCCCCCTCCCCCAGGTGGGTCGCCTCTACCGATAATGACAAAAATAATCGGCGATATTGCTCGCCTTTGTCGAGTAGTGATGGCTCATTTTTAAGCCAATAGTTCTCAAAGATTTTGGCATCGTTACCCCTGGCAGATGAACATTACTCCTACTCCATTCCCTTTCAATTATGTGATGTTAGTGGTAATAAAAAATGGAAATGTTTTTTGGGGGAATAATTTCTAAAGAATTAAACTTTAGCAACCCAATCCTCCGATGGTTACAAACCTTCTGTATGTATTTCAAACAAATTTTCAAAGAATAATTGATAACAATCAACATAATAATCAATAATTGCACGTCTACAATTAATTTAGTTTTATTCCATTTGTTACAATGGATATTCTTGATGTGACATGCTGCTGTTGTTGTTGTTGTTGTTGTTGTTGTTGTTGTTGTTGTTGTTTTGCTTCTAAATTACCCATTGTGTGAAAGGAATGGCCGGGGTTATCCACTGGCGGCGAGGGATTTGATCGCAGGTCAGCAATATTGCTAGATGAGATACCTACCGCTGCACCACACAACACACTGTGTAGTGCAGCAATAAATAAATTGTGGGCTGTATTAAAAAATAAATATTCCATCCAATCACATGTACCATGGTACGTTGATAGTAGTTTGTCCCTTCCCGTTCAAAAGAAGTCCTAAATTGAATCAACAATACTAAAACCCGAACTGGATCAGCAGCCTGATGAACAGAATGTTGCTCCTGAAACGTGAATTCTTACAAATTCCAATTCCAACCCTGTGACACAATGTGAGATATACATTAACCCTGTCCGTGGCATCAGGAGATTCTGCAACTGAAGAAACTGAAAAACTGGAACAAACTGCCTCCATCTTTGATATCTTGAGAGCGACAATCAGCAAACTGGAGCTATACAAGTCTCTCTAGGACAGTTGTTGTCTCGTTAGCCTAAGGGCCTAAGGCAGAGAGTAGCACCTCAAGGCAGTACCTCGAACCGGCTCCTCGAGCCAACTCCTGCCAGCACAGAACTTCATCATGAAAAATTTTACCTTATCATTAATAACCTACCTCATTAGGCATGTATATCTCTCTACTTTGAATAACTGAAATTCTTGAAAAAAAACATTAAAGAATTGAGTGTATCCTACCTCTGTTCCAATCATAGAGCAATGTTCTCAATGCACACGAACTAATAAGATTTTATTTTTCCCGATAGTGTTCAACTGGTTCTAATTTTAGCTGCACCCTAGCAAGGGAGGCAAACAGATACTACACTTTGCCCAAGGGTGACCTGGAAGCTAATGGACGGAAGGGAGGCTTCACTGCCTCGTAAGAGACATGCCACTGTCCTGCTAACAAAACATCGTAGATTAAACTGTTAATACTTGTGCAACCAAAGTGAACACTGACTTAGGCCAAGGACAGGAGGAGGCAGACATGAAGATGAAGGGTCACTGGCCAGAGAAGACAGAGAGACGAAGACCAAATTCAAGGTAATGAGTACATACTGAACGAAGATATCAAACGACACATGGCAGTCAATATTTAAAATAAATATGTCGATTATACAAATGGTTAAAAGCAAAATAAATGTGCTAGACATCTAAGGTCATGTTGCACTATATAAAGGTATAGTAAAGGATAGTGAAGGGCGGTTGAGTTAGTGGTTAGTTGCTATTCGTCAGCTATATAGATTGATATTGAAAAGGTTCAAGCTGGGCAAAGGAGCTCATGAGGGAATGGGTTAAGGTCGGGTTAGGTAAAGGGGTTAGATCAAGTGAAGGACATCTATTCGTCTGAGGAAGGAGAACAGGTTATCAAAGCAGAAAGTGTGAGATATTGTAAGGATGTCTGATAAGTTGGGAGGTCGGTGAAGGGAGGATAGGTAGGGGGAAGCAGAGGTATGGGCTGCATCAAAGCGCGAGCAGGACAATAGAATGTGTGGAACTGAAAGAGGGACTTACATAGGGAACATAGGAGCGGATCAGAATGTGACATTAGATAGGAGTGTGTTAGACGGGTGCGGTCATGATATATTTTTTTTCTGTTTCTGATGATAAGTATAGACGAGACATAAAGGGAGTGTGAAGAAGATACAAACTGGTAATTGGGAAATGGCTAAGGTCAGGTCTGTGAGAACGGAAACCACGAATATTCCAATGTCGGAGAGCTATTGCTTAGTTGATCTACGAGTGATAATGGTTACAGTGCGTGCTGTAGAATTGGAAGGGGAAGGAGCATGGGGGTGAGATAAGGAATGAGAGGGGGGAAGTGGTGTTCTATCAGGAGGTGGAGATTCTGGGGAAGGGCATAGTTGTGACATAAGGGATTCACCTGTGTATCCAGGAGGGAGGGTTAATGTAGGTGGAGCTGGAGTCGGGGGGATGGGCTGTGTTGGGAGAGAGTAGGAGGAAGGGGTGTAGAGGGGATATGAGTAGGAGGAGGATGGATATCGGCAGTCACTTTGAGTGTGGAGGGATCGGGAGTTGTGGAATTTGAGGGTGGATGAGAGGTTTCGGTGTCAGTTTGGGACTCGGGCAGATAGTTTTGAATATCCTCAAGAGTTTCTGTAAAGGAGTTGGTTGGGGAGTTTTGTGAGATAGAGATTTTCTTATATGGGGGGAAGAGGAGACTGGTATCTGAGGAGTTGAGGCAAATATAGGCGGAGGTGAGTGTGTGGTAGAAGGGGTGAAGGGGTGGAACGTTTAGTCTGGCTGCTGCGGGTAGTGCGGGGAGGGAAAGGGGAAGGTGTTGGGGCTACACTAGAGAGTCTGGTTTAGATCGGCAAAAGAATTTGACTGGGGAGGAGGTAGAAGTGAGGAAGTAAGATGTAGAAGGGATAGGTATAGGGGAGGGTGTAGGAACGCCTTTGGAGGGAGGGGGAGGAGCAGAGCGAATGACATTACTGAGTATGGAGATAGAGAAAAACCTTGTGATGTACTTCACGTACAGTGAGTCCAAGTCTGATTCTGAGAGTTGTCACCTCAGACTCAAATTTGTAGGTGGGGCAGCCCCTATAAAATACATTATGGGGAGGGGGGGGTTGGTTTGCGAAGTTCTAGCTTCGCCCGGGCCTTCTAGATATGGCCCGGCCTGTGTCAGCTTTTTTACGGCTGTCTCATTGAGTTGTCTGACACTCGGTGCTTACCGTGGCGGCGGGATTGCCAGCAAGCGCTCCTGCCGCCATGGTGTAAGCATTTCGCATATCCTCTTTACCAGCACGGCGGCTGTTGTGGGCGGTCCATGTCTCAGGAATTGTGTATGGTTACAATTTTCTAGGTAGTGGACTAGTGTGGCGTTCGGCTCGCCGCAGTGCTTGCAGCACCATTCATCGCGTTCGATTGTTGGGATAATCTGCCATGCACAGTGGTAACCTAGGCGCATTCTGTGAAGAATGACTTCGGTACCTCTGTTGCTTACTTCAGAGAGTGCCAGTGGTTCAGAGCCTGTGGCGTCTGAGTACCAGCTGGCCGAGGGGGAGGTTCTCGTTTCCTCTCTGTGGAGCTGCCGTAGGAAGGTACGACCGACCAAGGCACACTTCTCCATAAGTAATTTTCGGCTCGGTTTTATCGTCATGGGATTTGGAGGCATACCCCTGCCAGCGGCGGCTAGTCTGTCAGCAAGCTCGTTCCCTCTGATGCCGATGTGGCTTGGGACCCAATTGATGATAATTCTTCTACCCTGAGCAAGAATTCTCTGTGCCATTGTGAGAATCGTGGTCAGTAGGTAGATGTTGTCTGTGGGTGAGCTGTGCTGAAGACAGTCAATGGCTGCCCTGGAGTCTGTGTGTATGACCACGTGTCCTTCCCTTAGGGACGCGTGGCCTAGGGCTCCCATGATTGCAACTGCCTCTGCCTGTAGCGAGGAGGCGTTGTCTGTTACCCTCATGGATCGCGTGGCATCCCTAGCTGCAAAGCCGGCGCCTGCAGTGTGGCTCAAGGGATCGACCGATCCATCCGTGTAGTATGTTCTACTACCCGGAGGAGTGATGGCTGCAATGACCCTGTGGGCTTCTGCCTTTAGGCTAGGCATGGGGTATAGGCTCTTTTTCATTGACAGGCTCATTATGTTGAACTCTATCAGGCTCAGTGCCCACGGCGGGGCTTCGGCAAAGTCGGGGTGGGGGGAGTCCATGCCCTTAGCAAGAAGCTGTTCTTTGAGCTGAAGGCGTATCAACACCCTGGCTGTATGAGACAGCCAGGAGTTGTTTGCAACGAGCTCGTTGTCTTGTTCGAGGCATCTGACTAATTTTTGTCTTAGGCTTGTGTTCCTGGGAGCCTGGATGACCTTTGACAGGAATTGTGTTGCCGTTAGATCGATTCGTGAGTCCAGGGGGAGAAGGTTTGCCTCCATCAGGAGGTTGAGGACCTTCGTCCACCTCGGGGCACCCAGAATGATCCTGGCAGCTTCATTTTGGACTGTTTCTAATTTGTCTGTGTGCTTTTTCTTTGCAGCAATTAGAGCGACTGAGGCATAGTCCACAATGGGCCGGACAGCATGTACATAGAATGATCTTAGTACTTTGTGTCTGGCCCCTATGCGTCTCCCAGTCATTGCTCTCATGACAGACAGTCTTGCTTTGGTTCGGTCAACCAGGTACTGGACCTCCTTATGGAAGGAGAGGGTCCGGTCTATCCTTACCCCAAGGTATAGGTAGTCCTTGACCCAATCTAGTTCCACTCCCTGGATTTTCAGTCTTGTGCCTCGAACTCTCTGTCTCAAAGCCATGGCTTTGGATTTGGCAGCAGAGATCTTTAGTCCTGTCCTACAACACTCCTCTGACACGAGGTCCAGACAACGCTGGGCTTTATTCTGGCTGCGTGGTCCAGTGGAGGTGATGGCGAGATCGTCTGCATACGAGATGATCTGGCACCCCACTGGGAGGTTTATGTTGAGGATGCAGGACATTAAAGTGTTGAATAGGGCTGGACTGAGAACCCCACCCTGTGGCGTTCCATTTTCGAGCTACATTATGGGGGTCGCTACAGTTGGCACATGCGCATGACTGTGCAGAGCAGTTTGATCGAGTATGACCAGGTTGGTATCTGGCTGTGGAACGGCAATGTTTGGCAGGATGTCCTAAACGCCAACAATTTTGACACTGACGGGGAGGAGGTTGATATGGTCGAACAGGGAGGGATTCTCCACCAATGTAAACACTAAAGGGAAGGTCATGTCTACGGAAAGTAATTTTGGCAGTTAGTGGGAGGAATTGAGGAGCACTGTACTAATATCGCATCATAGTCCGTGAGGCAGGCGAGTAAGTCCTCACAATCTGACCATTTTTTTTACAGATAGGGCAGTTTGCTGGGGAGATAAAGACAGTTCCGGTGCAAGTATTGAGGGTTGGATGAGTTCCGGAGAAATGTGGTTACCAGAGAGATCAGTTAGAGTTGATAATGCTATAGCTTGGTTTTCAGATGTTACTGTGACGAGACGGGAACGATCGGGTCGGCTACGGAGAGAGACTTTGCCTACTTGTTTTTAGAGACATTGCTGGAAGAGAAGTGTTGTCAGAGTACTGAGCTGTGGGAGGGATCCCATTTATTTGGCAGCCACTATGTTGCAGCAGTAACTGCACACAGCTGGAGACCATGAGGGTTGGTCACGCAGCACAAGAGTTCAAATCCTGCCCAAGGGTGTGAGAATAAAGGGAAGAACTTCCAGTCAGCTGGGCTAGATAGAATATTTAAGACATTGGGATTAATGTTGAGGGAGGTGGGCAATAAGGCTGGAAAGTAGTAATAAGAGAGGATGGGGTAATTGATGAAGAATATTGTGGAGGTAAAGGTGATAGAGTTGAGCATGATGGGAGAATAGGAATGTCTCCTGTAGATTGAGTGTTGACTTAGGTGGATACTGTACCAGTAGGCATTGAGGGTAGTAGTTGCAGTGTATGGAGCCGTGGTCAAAGGAGAACATGGGGTCAGGGAATCTGGAGAGTTTGAATTGGTGGGGCTATCTGATGAAGGGGCAAGCCGCATTGCCCTTAATAAGGGTATAACATCATTATTGGCCATGGTAAGCCTGGAGTATGTTGGGGAGAGAAACAGTCCACCCTTCTGGATCCCCTTGAGGGGTAAGGGCTAGACCACTAAAACAGGGGAATACTGTGCCCATGGGTGCCTCAGGCCATTCAGGACTGGCATAAAGTCATCCTTCCATCCTTTCAGCACGGCTCCCACACCTTAGGAAGTGGATAGTAGGTGGGGTTGGGGAAGGGATGGAAACAAAAAAGCAGGAGGGGAAAAAAGATCATGCAAAATTAGTTGAGTCGAGGGCTGAGTCCCAAAGCAGAGGAGTTCCCCAGCATTGGGTCCCAGTCTTCGTCTCCTTAACCCCCCCACAACAACAACGTGCAAGTAAAGGAACACGATATTGTTAGTCCATTAAAATATCAATGCGAGGGTCAGTAGATGGCAGTGCCAAAGTATTCCTCTTCCAGTGGCCCCAAAAAATATTAAATTCTTCTTTTTAATTATGTTAATCCACTTCCAAGGTTTTATCCTCTCTTTATGCAAAAAATGAGCTTTTTAACTGTCACTGTCCCTGACCACATCTTCATCAATAATGGTTTATCATTTATTTGTTGCCATTTATTTGACAGCCACTATGTTGCAGCAGTAATTACACAGCTGGAGACCATGAGGGTTGGTCACGCAGCACAAGAGTTCAAATCCTGCACAAGGGTGTGAGAATAAAAGGAAGAACTTCCAGTCAAGGAAACAGTCATTACCTGTTAATTGGTTAATTGTTAAAAAACAAATAAATGTGCAAGATATCAAAAGCACTATAAGAATGTATAGTAGCCTAAAGGGTAGAGAGGGGGAGTAGTCAATGAGTTAAAAATCAAATGTGCTCCTCTTCAAAAGCGATGGTACTGAAAACCGTAAAGTGGGAAAGTAAATGAGGTAAGGCAGGGATTAAGCAAAAGAGGAAAGGGAGGTTAAGGGCGATTAGATCATATAGAGGATACAAGTCTGTGAGAATAGAAACCACAAATATTCCAGTGTAGGAGAGCTATTATGAAACACTCACTCACTAACTCACTCACTCACTCATTATCTTCCTCTTTCTTTTTTCTCATCCGCTGAGTTTGATTAACTTTGAAATTGTCATAGTTCATCAGGGCCATGCATGTTTGTATCCTAAATTTAAATCTTTGGCCTAAATTTTGGGATAAACTATATTTTTCCCCCATGTATTTCCTGGATGTTTATGTCTATGTACAAGGTTACTTTCCAATTTTACTTTTTTTTTCCTTTTATTACAATCCATAACCTGAAATTACTATAGACAAATTTGCATTTTCTAGGAAGGAAACACTAATTCCAAAACCCATAGTTGCAAGTATTTGCTTTCATATTTTTGCACTGCAAGATATTCCACACCTTTTCATGGTTGTAAGAAAATGAATATAACATCCATTTTGCATGTGATTGCAATAACAGTTAACTCTCCTGTAATTTGCCTTATTCATAGATCTTCCAGATTATTTCAATCAGTCTACCAAATCTGCCTTTGCCATATATGTATGGTCTAAAGTCTTTAATGTCCCTCTGTCTTGTCATCTCACCTTTGACAAATACACTACCCAGAATAGATACAGCATTGCTAACAAAATACAGTGTTTAAAGAAGCAATGGATATCTAAAAAAAATAAAAATGCTTACTACCTTTATTTCAACTTTGGCAGATATATCTTATTTTCTCAAAAGTATGTTAACAACAGAATAACACAGGAGGAACAAACTTCACATTTACACCATTTTACACCAATTTATACCTATGCTACAGCAAATCATACACAACCCAAGTGAAGGAAATAATTTTTCAAATATATTTACTTAAAAGTTTCACTGGGATGCTTTCATTTAACAAAACACATACTGATGAGAATCAACCCAAAAAATTAAAAACAGTTATAGAAAACTGTGATCATCTTTGCCATCAAATAATAATTAATAATAATAATAATAATAATAATAATAATAATAATAATAATAATAATAATAATAATAATAATAATAATAATAATAATAATAATAATAATAATAATAATAATAATAATAATAATAATAATAATAATAATAATAATAATAATAATAATAATAATAATAATAATAATAATAATAATAATAATAATAATAAAATAATAAAAATAATAAAAATAATAAAAATAATAATAATAATAATAATAATAATAATAATAATAATAATAATAATAATAATAATAATAATAATAATAATAATAATAATAATAACAACAACAATGATAACAACAATGATAACAATAATAATAATAAATATAATAATAATGACAATAACAACAATAACAAGAACACCAACAACAACAACAACAAGAACAAGAACAATAATAATAATAATAATAATAATAATAATAATAATAATAATAATAATAATAATAATAATAATAATAATAATAATAATAATAATAATGATAGTAGTAGTAGTTAACGCTTAATGGTTGAGACAAATGAATGTTAACCCAAAGCCATTTGGCATGGCATATACTTACATGCCATGCCCACTGTGAGTTTATTTTATTATCTTTTTTTACACATAGACAGCTACACTTGTACTAAGTCACCAATAGGCCAATTACGAGTACTGCCTGTCTCACCTGTTTACCCTTTTCTTTGATTTTTAAAAATATCTTACATTGTCTTATATTGCTGTTACTAGTAATTACAGTATATAGTAATTATAAAGTCTATGATAAAAATAATACCAATATTCATAGCATTAAGTAAAAAAAACAAAGGTTTTCTTGCCAATTCAAGGAAAGGTGAAATCAGGTCTATTAACCCATTCGCCCCAGATTTATGTTCTGTCCCCTGTAGTTTTTTGTGAATATTGTTACATACAGATGGCTCAATGTGCTCATTCGGCAAGGAGAATATCAGTAGCCCTAGTGACCGATCCTGATTTCCCCATTCCGTTAATTGGTGGGAAAATGTGTTTTCTTTTATATACAGTTGACATCGATACTGTTATTATTGTTATTGGTGTTATGATTATTAAATTGTTTTAAAATCTTGGTAGCATTTAACACAATGAAATAATACAAAAGACCCTTTCCAAAAGTCGAGGAAAAGGGTAAGCAGGTGAGATATGTAGGACTAATAACCGACTCCTTGGTGTAAAGGGCGATTAGATCAAATGGAGAGTATCTATGTATCTGAAGAATGAAATAAACACAGTGTTAAAGAGCCATTATAAGGGTAGAAATGGGTGTCAGACAAGTGGGAGAAGAAGCCAGGGAACGAGACACACGAACGGGGGAAAGATGTGAAGTATCTGGAAAAACATTATGAGGGGAAGAAGCCTGACGACACTTTTGTGAAAGAAGGGAGTCACTTGAGCATCCGTGAGGGAGAGGAGGGATAATGGGGAAAGAAGGGGGGAATGGTGCAAATAGAGGTAACAACAGGCATGGGATTGGGGAGGACAAAAAATAATAATAATAAAATAACAATAATAAAATGGAAGATAATTATAATAAAAATGACAATGATAATAATAATAACAATGATAATGACGAGGATGATAATAAGAGCTGTGATGATGATGATGATAGTGATGATAATGATAGTGATAATGATGATAAGAAGAGGAATGATAGTGATAATGATAATAATGATAATAAAAATAATAAAAGAAGAATGATGACAGTTATAATAGTCATCATCATAATAATAACCATTATAACCACAATAATGATAAAAATCACCATCATCATCATTATTTATTATAAGAATCATAAATATTAAAAAATCACTTATAATAATATAATAATTGTAATTACAGTAACTATAATAATCATTGAAAATAAAAATTTAAAAGTTATCAAACACAGTTACAAAGAAAGTCACAGTATATTTTGTGCTCCAAGCATTAAAGTATCTCTTGCAATATGTAAAATTTCTCCTTGTACCTAACACTACCATTAACTGACAGATAAAAATCATTGCACTTGAAAATTTGGGTAAGGTAACTGCATCTAAATATTCTTACAATAGTCTAGGATCCCACACTAAAGCCTAATCACCTCAATCAGCTTATAATCAAAAGAGCTAATATAATCACAATTATAGCCATATTCTAATCATTGTCATGAGCAAAATCACAATAAAATTTTATGACTAAACAATTATCATCACTTTAATCTTGAGACAGATTTTTCTAATCAGCCTAACATCATAATAATAATAACACCAGTCAGAACTAAAGGTATACATAAATTTCTCACGCAAGTAAATGTACTGCTTATCTGCAATACTTGATTGAGTAATTTTTAACTGGTTATATTCCTTTAGTTCTATATGTAAATCAAGAGGTTCTCTTGTTTCTTTCCTCATATTGCTTCTAAAAATTATTTGAATAAAAAGTTTTCCCTATACTTGTTTTACCCTCATATTTGTTGTCCAGCATAACCATACACATTTGCCTGGAATTCAAGATGTGAAATGAAAATTCATATAACAACAAAAAATTCCCATAAACTGATGCTATACCCTTACCGATGAATGTTACATTCATTATCCTAGTTATCATTCAAGATGATCATAAAAACAAAACAGCTGTATTCACACAAGTAAAAGAAAAGATAGTAAAAAACTAAAAATTTAGACAGGCAGATATAATTACTTTTTGGGGGAATGAAACATCTATTCTCCAAAAGAGAAACTATGATAACATAAATCCAAAATTACCAAGTGTAGAGAAAGTTACGGACATTAGTTTTCTGTTTTGGCTATATAGTATTAACCAGAAGCATCGGATTAGTTCAGTTATGGTAAGTATGTCTACACAATCACACAATCATTCTTGATCTTCCATACTCAATGATAACCTATGTACTAACTTCTGCTAGATAAAACAAAAATCATTAATGCATTTCAAAACTTTTAATGCACAAGACAGTTTACATTCTAACTCAACAGAGCTTCATTTTATGTTTTCTCTTTTTATTTTTTCTGGGCCATTGAATGGTAAATGCTGTAAAAATGCTATACATAAATGTAAATGAAAAGATGACTTACTCCTAATGTTCATGAATATAACATTAACATTTGAATGTAGCCTGATCTATAGCATAACATTTTGTAAACCACAGAGAGAATCACCAACAGTATCTCACTGTACTGTTCTATACAAGGCACCATTGTGCAAGCAATTCTTTAAAACTATTTCTTTTTTATAATACAAAGTACTTTCTCCAATGCGATTTGCATTCTTTTTCTTTTAATCTATTAATGTTTCTTTCCCCTTTTCTCTCTCTTTCTTCTAAGTAACAACCAAGTTGTAAATCCAAGGCTCTGGATATATCATAGCAAGTCATGAAAAAAACTCTATTCATTATCTGATAACAATGCTATATATGCACACATCTGTATTTTTCATACCAAAATATTTCGTGCACATGATTACTCTATTTGGCAACTTGTTTTGCAATGTGTTCTAAACTATAACTAGAATATTACATCTGCCAACATTTTTCAAAGTAAGTAGAAATAAGTATTCATGAGATTTCTTCAAAAATTACATTACACTTTCCAGTTTTGTTTTATATACAAAAATTATACTCTCTTTGCATGTAATATAAAGCAAACATTCTACAGGCTCTAAGCTAATAATCTTAAAGCAAAGTAGGTGCTGTGGAA
>NC_061819.1:21383790-21391290 GCF_019202785.1 Penaeus chinensis | reverse complement strand
AAAACTAATCAGGCAATGAAACAATGAAGGACACCTAGAACATGAAATGCTTATCAACAACATACATGTATCCAGCCAATGGTGATGAGATCTAGCTTGTCTTGGTAATCGAAGAGTTCCTCCTCCTGCTGGGTCGTGCAAGAGTCTGAAGTTCCACATTGCTTGGGCACTAATAAGTGTGTCACAACAAGCTGGTTCTGGGCCTGGAAAAAAATATTAGTAGGTAAAGAAGTTCTGATCTCTATAAAACTTGAATAGTGGCCAAAGAGAGGAATGGAAGCTCATTGCAATTCATAGCTCTGAAGAATAAAAATATGTATATATATATCTATCTTGTACTTACCAATCTGCCAGCTAATACCCCACACGTCTCAACATTCCGTAAAGTATTGGACTCTGCTAAAGCCATGAATTTCGACATTAATTCCTCTGGCACCACAACTCCTCGCAATCCTCCACTCTTTGTGCTAAGGAGGCTTGTGGGTTTACTACTACGATCCACTGTTGGGACACTGGAATAAAAGGTTTAAAGTGAGATGGATTCTAACTTTCTTTCCTAAAATACTACATTTTTTGTGCCATATCTAAAATAAGAATCAAGTATAGACCATTAACTTTAAGTTTTATATTGTTACTTTCTGTTCATCTTCACATGTTGAAATACTCTACTTGTAATAAAATATATATATTTGGCAAATCTAGTCTATACAGTAAAATGGTGTAATAAGGAACATGAAAATCTAACACCTGATAAAACACTTTCAAGTCTAGCAGTTTCTTTCTTTATCTCTGTTAAACTGAGAAATATTTCAGATGTATTTTGTAATTCCAAGGTATGTGTAGGTTTCCATTATATGTCAGCAGTAAATGACTACATAAATTATACAATTATCTACTATTCTGTTAATAATTCTTTCAGCATTTTCAATGGAAAAGTATATGAGGACATATGCATATTAGGGTGAACTGCATACAAATATGCATATATACTCTATACATACAGACTTATGTATATGTGGCTGAACTGTACAGGTGCATCACATGAGGAATGGAAAGGCAATGTTGGTCCTTTTCATCCTAGTCTCATGACCACCATTTTATTTTTTTTTTATTTATTTACATTAGGTAAGTATTACATCATCTGCACCAATTTTATAATTTTGAAGAAGTAGTAATAAAAATAAATGAATTAATTCACACTAAATAAGTGATCTGGCAAAAAATACTTCTAATATTTGGTAGCATTTGTGAGTGTAAACAGAGTGCTACTTACGCTGGAGCTACAGGTTTGAGATCTCTTGAAGGAACGGAAGGCAAAGATGATATGTTCGTCACTCTTTCATCCTGACCATAGTCGTCTATGTTAAGTTCAGATGTTGGGTAAGCTAAACATTCTACTGCATCATATCTGTTGCAAGAAAGCAAAATTTATTTGTTAGATAAAGTCATTATTCCAAAAACAATATTTGCACAAATATATGCAGTGTAGATTGTGGTACAAAGTTAATCTATACACCTTTCTATCAACTATCTATGTCTCTCTGTTGGTGTATCTCCATTTGTCCTTTTGTTGCTTTATCTTTGTGTTTCACTGTCTTTGTTAATAAAAAAATAAGCTACTAAAACTCACGCAGGTGGACTATCTCCCCAAGCTGATTTTGGGTGGTTGTGGTGGAAGGACTGAGTATCTCGTATCCTCTGCTCTTCTTCTGCTATCTCTTTCCTTCTCTGTTTCTCTTCTTCATGCTGCCTTCTTCTCCTCTCCTCCTCCTCCTTAGCGACACGCTGATCCTCCAGCTGCTTCTGCTTGATTCTTTCCTCCTGCAATTTCTGTTGTAGGGTTCTCATGTCTCAAAAGTCTCTTTCAGAATAGCAATAAATTATACAAGAATTAAGAAAAATATGTAATAACTGCAACTGGCTATGACACTAATTGACACAGACACATCCTTGTAAACTTTGCAATAATTTTGCCTTAAAGAGCAACTTGAAACATTTTCTTTTGATTTCTAATTTTTTCAACTTCAAAAATAATAAATCAAGTGTATTCATAATTGTTTTGCTTAATTCAAGCAGCTAAGTTAAGTGTATCATAGTTTCTTCAAGTGACCAGAGAACTTTTTTAAATTTGACATCCCCCTATTTCTTGATTACTGGACATATCAACTTGAGCAATACATTTTCTAATATGTAAATTGAAGCTCTATAAACACCAAAAATCTAAAAAGGCCTTGGACAAATATAAAAATTTGATGCCTTCTGCAACTGGACAATAGGCAAGGCCAAGGCAGTCATTTGGAAATAATTCCATTTATATACTCATAAAGCTTTGCCTTATATTCCTAAAGAGGAAGAGGTGGTCAAGATTATATTCTCATCAAAGAAAAGAACAAAGTAAAAAAAAATTACAGAAATTTGCTCACCTGCTCTTTCACTATAATACTGTATTCCCTCTGATATTTTTCTGTAAGACGAGCTTTAAGCTGCTCAGCCTTAGGCAAGATTTCCTGAGAAAAGAAAAATTTCTGGTCAACTATGTACTAAACCCTTGAATGGTCTTATACATTAATTTAAGATTTCCCCAGTGTGCTAAGGGATTTTACTTTCCTGAAATTCTATCTAATCAATGATTTCTGTGCCTGGTTCTTACAGACATTACTATCATCAATAATAAAAAAAATACAAACTTACCTTTAACTTTTTAGCATTATTGGTTTTATCAACTGATGAGTGACCAGAGAACTCAGGATGACTTACTATTTTTTCTAGGAATAATCTGAAAATCAAAATAGCACAATGTATACAAGAACTTGCTTAAAAATCTTCTAACCATCTATGGTTTATCCACACTCATGCTATCTTGTCCCCTTCTATATTAAGAAGGGTAGGATATAATAGTAAAATGGTCCATTTACTGACCTTTACACCCTTCACTTGCACATTGTAAGTCACAACACTGTTCACACTTTTGGCTGAGGTATATATCCTTAACCACATTACTGAAAGTGATAAGCCTTCTACAATGTTTCATTAGCTGCAATTATGCATCTGGGAAAGCAGGTACAGAATTGTCTTACACTGTAAATCTCTGTTTACTGAGTTTGATAAATCAACAATCAACTCTGCCATTATATTACTCTAAAAAGACAATACCATTTTGTCGTAAATCACATTAACATTCGTCCCGTGAAAGGAATACCTTATTAGCACATTTCTTCTTTCTTTCTTCCTTTCTTTTTTTCTTTTTTTCATTTCATTAAAAAAAGTTACAAGAAGATTTAAGGATTATTTATATACAGCCCTTCTTCAGTCCATATATAGCATAACCATATTACCGGTATATACAGGGGTTATCATTAGTCATTTATAAACATATCAATAAACTTGAAATAAAGTTAACACCAAAAAGTGTACCTCCTGGATCAAACTTACGTCATAAACTTCATGTATAATATAAAAGCATTTTCATAACTTCCTTCTTCCGTGTACACATTGGCCATTCTCACCATTTCTAGACCCGACCGGTAGTATCTGTAAAGAAAGACATATCTAACTTCTTTTATGTTTGAGATGATAAAAAGGAGAGGGAGGGAGGGAGGAAGGGAGGGAGGGAGGGAGGGAGGGAGGGAGGGAGGGAGGGAGGGAGAGAGGGAGGGAGGGAGGGAGGGAGGGAGGGAGGGAGGGAGGGAGGGAGGGAGGGAGAGAGGGAGGGAGGGAGGGAGGGAGGGAGGGAGGGAGGGAGGGAGAGAGGGAGAGAGGGAGGGAGGGAGAGAGGGAGAGAGGGAAGGAGAGGGGAGGGGGGGAGGGAGAGAGAAAGAGATATAAATAAACATACAAGTATAAGCAAGAGTGACTCAAAGCAAGTCACTCAGTTACACATCAGAGGAACAGCAAAAGGACTCACCTTCTCAGAGGTATATTTGGATCCACGACAATACATTCTCCCTGAGAGCATAGGAGTTTAATGCGAGCAGCTGGCTCCAGGTGCGATGATTCACGGTGCGACATTCTGCAAAATGGCATTAACAAACATCCATTACCAATGCTCATCCCAAGACTTATCTGTTTCGTCTTCCTCAGTCTCCCTTTAGTTTTGCTATTCTATATCTTTAGTCGTACCATATTTGAAGATTTATCAAATGTTTTCCTTGTATGAGGACTTGATAATTGTTTAAAAAATGTCTAGCAGATCTCTACAATTTCAAATAGTATCAAAAAACATTTAGTAAATTTAATGTTGATCCTGTATTTGTGAAATCTTCAAGAAAATTCTGCTTCACTGTTACTGTTCTACAGAGAAATCCATATTCTATAACTTACATAAATTTTCTCTGTGAAATAATTACAATTAGCCCCAAATGGGATATGTCACATGATGTGCATTTCACACTAAACAAAGACTAACAAACATCCCATATACATAATGGAGGTTTGAAGTCCATTGCCAGCACATGTAGCAAAAGAGGCCACAGCATTACTTGATGCACACATTCACAGGTTTTGATAAGTGACTTACTTTCTGCAAATTATATTTCATATCTAAAAGTACTGTTTCATGCATCTCTTATGACCATATCAAGTAATGCCTCTTTATCTCAACATGGTCATATTCTGAATAATTAAATAATCACTAATTATCAAAAATATACAAATCTCAGGCAGGATCACAGTCATCAGTACACTAGTATTAATGGACATACTGGTAATGAGGGTAAACTGTATGGCATCTCCCCACTCCCCATCCTAATACCTTCTTCTACAAGGGTGGACTATGGGATTATGGCCTTTCCAGGTTAATATCAAGAGATCACAACCTATTTTCTTCATTATTCTCTGCCTACACAGATTGTTTCATGTATCAGTCAATGTAGTTTTTCCTTTCTTTCAAATCTCACTCACCACCATGGATAGCATGAATATTATTATATCCTAATTAATATTTTCTACAATATTTTTGGTAATTTTTTAGTTACACACAGCCATCCAATCTTGTAATTAATATTCCTTCTTTCAATTATCAGTGGTGCAATATGCAAGAATCTCTTATTATCTTCCATTGCAAATTATATAAATGAAAGTATTGGAAATGTGTAAAAAGTGACTTTACTTCTCAGACTAAATCTCAGTTACTCTTGCCACAACTGTGAAATCAAAAAAACATGGCCGTTTGAACCAAAAACCTTTTCTTCGCCCCCAGATCCCCATTGAATCAATGTATTTTCCTATCAGGGTTCTGCCCCTGGACCCCCACACGAGTGCCGTGGACTTACTATCCGCGCAGCATATGTAGCGACCTATTTTCTTCATTTCTGATGTTATTTTCTGCCTATGCGGATTATTTCATGTATTAGCAAGTATTACTTGTAGCTCAACTTTTGTACAATCAACTTGCAAAGGTGGTGCCATAGATGAAAAGTGTCTTATTTTTAGCCAATATAGCTTCATTACAGACAAATTCTACCTTGTAGTATATGGCTGTGGGAAACTAAAACTATACCATATTTATATAGTATGCAATTCCTCCTCAAATAAATTCTTGGACCATCCTTTCGGAATTTTTGAAATAATCTGTAGTCAATGCTCATGACATTTTTTAAATGGTGCCATTTAAGATGCAATATATTCTGTATCAATTATCTTTCTTTACATTTTCACTTCCATCAAGCCTTCCTTTTAAGCAAACAAGAGTCCTTGCTTCCATTATAAAATACTTCATCTGTGTTTTCAGAACTTTCAACTAGCTAATAAAAAAAAAAAGGAAAATCCCTGGTAATATCTGGTGTATTAAAACCCTGCACCCTTATAAATCAAACAGATGTACAGACCACCTACCAAGCTGACCATAGGGATATTGCTTAAAAATAATAATAAAAAACGAAATAAAATACCCAAAGGTGGAGAACAGAAAAGGTGAAAGGGAAAATAACGGAATCCACAGAGGAAAAGGGATCGACCTATAACCTTTTCGCCGCCGCCCCCCTTTCCCTTCATTTCCTTCAAAACTACGCCGGCAACCTTTTAAGCAGCAATACTAACAAACAGTTTATATGATATTTTCCTCTATAAACTTACTTGGAGGAGATAACACAGTGACAGGAACTGCTAAGAAAGAGGAAGAGCGTCAATGCGTTCTCGAAGAGATTTGTTGACAAAATATCATCTGACTGTGACGTCATAGCAGTCAACTCATAGAAAACGGACACATGAGGGGGAGGGGGGGAGGGGGAAGGACGGAAGACAGAGAAGGCAGAAGGAAGAGGGAGAGAGGAAGAAATATGCAATACAGAAGTGGGCTTGTATATCTATCTATCTATCTATCTAGATACATACATATATGTATATGTATGTGTGTGTGTGTGTGTGTGTGTGTGTGTGTGTGTGTGTGTGTGTGTGTGTGTGTGTGTGTGTGCGTGCGTGCGTGCGTGCGTGCGTGCGTGCGTGCGTGCGTGCGTGCGTGCATGCGTGCGTGCGTGCGTGTGTGTGTGCGTGCGTGTCCGTGTCCGTGTGGACAAGGAAGAGGAAAAGGGAGAGGGAGCGGGAGACATGGAGACAGATAGAGACAGAGAGAATGCATGACTGTAGGGGAGGGAGAAAGATATAGAAAGAAAGGGTAACTGACGGAAGAATGAGGGAGTGAATGGTAAATGAGGGAGGGATTACACTGGATTGTCACTCACTGAGCAAGTAAGTGTGAGGTGAGGAGCTGCAAGAATGTCTCCCCAGTGGTAATACAAGCTAGCGAAGCCACCCAAGGCAAGAAATGGATGCAGTATATCAGTTCCACGTATTTCAAGATCACCTGGAAATAGAAAGATAAGTACCCAGGAAAAGCCTTGCCAAGTCAGATTATACTTGTGGTTCTTAACCTTTCAACTACTACGCCTCCCTTGCATCTGTAAAATTCCCTCCCAAATTTTAAAAGAAGATTATAAGTATGTTTTGTTAGTCTTTTTAATGAGTATGACTTATAACAAAGATAATTAGTGAAAGTACTATCTTTTTTTTTTCCAAGGGCTCTCGAACCCTTTGGACATACTCAAGCCCCCTTGTGAGGCGCGCCCCCCAGGTCAATAATCACTGGTCTGTGCCATCATCACTTGCAGGTAGGGAGTTTGTAAAGGTATATTTGGAGGCCCCGTCCCACTGTAAGACCCACTAGCAATGGTCCCATAATGAACTTCATTTCATATACAAATCTCGGTGAAACCGGTCGATTCCTCCTGGTAAAGATCGTATTTAGAATGTGTTTCATGAAATGTTAAATGTTAAATCTATTTTTGATGCAACAGTTCTACTGCATCTGCGTTTTTGTCAGAATTACGTCTTTGTCTATGAAACTGATAAGTAGCTCCTATTGTCAGGGAACGCATAACATCCTCCGTCTGCTTTCTCTCGCAGCATCTTCAAACAGCCTCTGGACAGCCTCATCGTCCTGGCCCGTGATGAATCGGAGCTACAGGGGCGTTATGCAGACTGGTGGGACTGCGGGAGGTTATCCCA
>NC_061819.1:21376290-21378790 GCF_019202785.1 Penaeus chinensis | reverse complement strand
ACACGCGATCTTCGACCTCCAGATTAATCGTGGTTCGTCCGGCGGCCGTTTGGCTGCGAGTAACCATCCGCGAGGGGGGCGGGGGGGACTTCCGGATACCCCCTCCTTCTTGACTCCTTCCTGCGCCGCTTTCTGGAGCGGAGGCGCCTCTTCCGTCTTGGCTCTGAATGCCTCCTCCCTCCTGGTTGCGTCTGCACCCGTCCTCCTGAGGGTTCCCAGCCCCCTCCTCCTGGCCGTGGCCTCCTCTGCCTTCCTGGCTGTCGGCGCTGGCCTTGCTCTCGCTCTTGCTCGCCTTGGGACTCTTCGGCGTGCTGCTGTCCACGCTGCTGGACGTGGAACTGGCGACGCGGCAATGCATGTTGGATGTGGTGGGCGTGGAGGGCGCGACAGCGGTGGCAGTGCTGACAACAGCAGCTGTGACAGAGGGCACGGTGGAGGAAGGATGCTGATAGGCATGCATGGGGAGATAGAGCGCAGGCCGCACGGAGGGCACGGCGTTCGGGGCTCTCATCCTCCCAAAAGTCGTCGAGCAGATGCCGCCCGTCACCGTGTTCGTCGTCACGTGTGGCGGCGGTGGGGCCAGGCGAAGGCCGTAGTACGCCAGCTGCCCACTGGTGCCCAGCATGGCCCGGAGGTGCTGCTGCTGTTGCTCCTGCATGGCGCCCTGCCTGACCGTGTGCTGGTCCTCCCCGGGACTATCTGCGAGAGGGTCGCTCTTGGGAGACGCTAGGAAGGCGCCGGAAGGGCAGGCTGGAGGCCCTTGGAGGGCGGCGTCGGCGGCCCGACAAGAGGCAGCAGCGCCGGCGAACTCCGGCTCGAGGCCCCGCGCGCACTCGCCCAAGGCCGCGCACTCTAAAGCCTTCAACACAAGGGAACATCCGCTACTGACCTGCAACAAAATCATAACACAAACGCTCGTGTGAGGATAGGAGACAACATTGCGGAAGACGAACAATACATCGGTATCACTTAAATAAAAAAGAACTTGCTGCTAACGGTAACAGCTGTATTATTAAGTATGGATATCGGTAACAAAAAATAATTTCCCGTTTCTGTGAATACTGACTCTCTTGCCTTTAAGTCTGGAAAGATATGGAATCTATGCTTCATATAATATGGCGATGATTGATGATGGATGATAACAATAATAATAATAGAGATGATGATTGATGATGATATTAATAATGATGATAAAAGTATTAATGATGGTGGTGATTGGGATAATAATACTATTATAACAACGCCACCAACAATAAAACAATAACAATAATACTAATACTAATAATATCACTTATTATGATAACAATAAAAAAAACAATGGTAGTGGTGGCGAATATAATACTATTAACAATAACAACAAAACAACAAAAATAATAATAATGATAATAGTAATAACAATAATAATAATAGGGAGGAGGAGGAGGAGGAGAAGGGGGAAGGAAGAAATGAAAGAAGAGATGGAGGGGGAATGGGAGAAATAAGGAAGAAAAAGGAAGAGGAAGGAGGAATTGAAGGAGGGAAGGGGGGAGGGGGAGGAGGATAAGTAAGAAGAGGAAGAGGGGGGGAGATAAAGAGTAGGAGGAAGAAGGGGAAGAGGAGGAGGAGGAAGAAGGGGAAGGAGGAGGTGAAGGAAGAAGGGGAAGAGGAGAAGGAAGAAGGGGAAGAGGAGGAGAAGGAAGAAGGGGAAGAGGAAGGGAAGGAAGAAGGGGAAGAGGGGGAGAAGGAAGACGGGGAAGAGGGGGAGAAGGAAGAAGGGGAAGGGGAGGAGAAGGAAGAAGGGGAAGGGAGGAGAAGGAAGAAGGGGAAGGGGAGGAGAAGGAAGAAGGGGAAGAGGAGGAAAAGGAAGAAGGGGAAGAGGAGGAGAAGGAAGAAGGGGAAGAGGAGAAGAAGGAAGAAGGGGAAGAGGAGGAGAAGGAAGAAGGGGAAGAGGAGGAGAAGGAAGAAGGGGAAGAGGAGGAGAAGGAAGAAGGGGAAGAGGAGGAGAAGGAAGAAGGGGAAGAGGAGGAGAAGGAAGAAGGGGAAGAGGAGGAGAAGGAAGAAGGGGAAGAGGAGGAGAAGGAAGAAGGGGAAGAGGAGGAGAAGGAAGAAGGGGAAGAGGAGGAGAAGGAAGAAGGGGAAGAGGAGGAGAAGGAAGAAGGGGAAGAGGAGGAGAAGGAAGAAGGGGAAGAGGAGGAGAAGGAAGAAGGGGAAGAGGAGGAGAAGGAAGAAGGGGAAGAGGAGGAGAAGGAAGAAGGGGAAGTGGAGAAGGAAGAAGGGGAAGAGGAGGAGAAGGAAGAAGGGGAAGGGGAAGAGGAGGAGAAGGAAGAAGGGGAAGGGGAAGAGGAGGAGAAGGAAGAAGGGGAAGAGGAGGAGAAGGAAGAAGGGGAAGAGGAGGAGAAGGAAGAAGGGGAAGAGGAGGAGAAGGAAGAAGGGGAAGAGGAGAAGGAAGAAGGGGAAGAGGAGAAGGAAGAAGGGGAAGAGGAGGAAAGGAAGAAGGGGAAGAGGAGGAGAAGGAAGAAGG
>NC_061819.1:21358790-21371290 GCF_019202785.1 Penaeus chinensis | reverse complement strand
AAAGAAAGAAAGAGAAAAAAAAGAAAGAGAAAAAAAGAAAGAGAAAAAAAGAAAGAGAAAAAAAAGAAAGAAAAAAGAAAGAAAGAAAAAAGAAAGAGAGAAAAAAGAAAGAAAGAAGAGAAAAATAAAAGAAGAGAAAAAAGAAAGAAGAGAAAAAAGAAAAAGAAAACAAAGAAAGAAAGAAAGAGAGAAAAGAAAGAAAGAAAAAAAAGAAAGAGAAATAAGAAAGAGAGAAAAGAGAAAGAGAAAAAAGAAACAATAGAACAAAAGAAAGAAAGAAGAGAAAAAAGAAAGAAGAGCAAAAAGAAAGAAAGAAGAGAAAAAAGAAAGAAAGAAAAGAAAAAAAAGAAAGAAGAGACAAAAGAAAGAAAGAAGAGACAAAAGAAAGAAAGAAGAGAAAATAAAGAAATAAAGAAGAGAAGGAAAGAAAAAGAATGAAAGAAAGAAAAAGAAAGAAAGGAAAAAGAGAAAAAAAATGAAAGAAAAAATAAAGAGAAAAACAAAGAAAGAAAGAAAGAAGAGAAATAAAGAAGAGAAAAAAAAAGAGAAGAAAAAAAAAGAGAAGAGAAAAAAAGAAAGAAGAGAAAAAAGAAAGTTGAGAAAAAAAGAAAGAGAAAGAAAGAGAAAGAAAGAAAGAAAAAGAGAAAAAGAGAAAGGAGAGAAAGAATGAACGAAAAAAAGAGAAAGAAGAGAAAGAGTAAAAGATAGAAATAAAAAAAAAAGTGAAAGAAAAAGAAAGAAACGTAATGAAAGAAAGACAGAGGAAGAAAAATAAATAAAGAAAAAGAAAAAGAAAGAATGAGAGGTGGAGGGAGGGAGGGATGGATAGAGGGAGGGAGGGAGGGAGGGAGGGAGGGAGGGAGGGAGGGAGGGAGGGAGGGAGGGGGGGATGGATAGAGGGAGGGAGGGAGGGAGGGATAGATGGAGGAAGGGATAGATGGAGGAAGGGATAGATGGAGGAAGGGAGGGAGGGAGAGAAAGAGAGGAAGAGGGAGAGGGAGGGAGGGGGGAAAGAGAGAGAGGGAAGGAAGAAGGGAGGGAGGAAGGGAGGGGGGAGAAAGGGAAGCAAGGAAGGAAGGAAGGAAGGAAGGAAGGAAGGAGGGGGGGAGTGGGAGAGGGGGAAGAGAGAGAAGGAAGGAGAGGGAGGGAGGGAGGGAGGGAGGGGGAGAGGAGGAAGAGAGAGAGAGAGGGAGAGGGAGAGAGGGGGAGGGAGGATAGGAGAAGAAATGATAAAGAAAAAGAGAGGGAGCAGGAGGGAAAATAGAAAACAAATTAAACAAAAGAATGGGGTTGAGGGAGAGGGAGAGGGAGAGGAGGAAAGAGAAAGAAAATGAGAAGAAGAGGGAGAGGGGAGAGGGGAGAGAAAGAGAGGGAGAGAAAGAGAGGGAAGGGGGAGAGAAAGAGGAGGAGGAGGAGAAGGAGAAGGAGAAGGAGAAGGAGAAGGAGAAGAAGGAGAAGGAGAGGGAGAAGGAGAGGGAGAGGCAGAGGGGGAAGAGGAGGGAGGGAGGGAGAGAGGAAGAGGGAGGGAGGAAGGGAGGAAGAGGGAGGGAGGAAGGGAGGAAGGGAGGAAGGGAGGAAGAGGGAGGGAGGGAGGGAGGTGGGTAGAAGAGAACGATTAAAAAAAAAATTGAGGTAGTGGAGGGGGAAGGGGAGGGGGAGGAGGAGGGGGAAGAGGGAAGGGGAGGGACAGAGGGAAGGGGAGAGAGAAATGGAGAGGGGAGAGGGGAGAGGGAGGGGGGAGAGGGAGAGGCAAGAGGAGTGGGAAGGGGATGGGGATGGGGAAGGGGGAAAGAAGGCGAGGAGGAGAGGGAAGGGGAGAAAAAGAAAGAAAATAAAAGAAATGGGGAGAGGTGGAGGGAGGGGAGAGAGAGAGGGGGGGGCGAGAGGGGGAGGGCGGGAGAGGGGAGAGCGGGCGGGAGAGGGGGAGGGAGAGGGGGAGGGGGAGGGAGAGGTGGAGGGGGAGAGAGAGGTGGAGGGGGAGAGAGAGGTGGAGGGGGAGAGAGAGGTGGAGGGGGAGAGAGAGGTGGAGGGGGAGGGGGAGAGAGAGGTGGAGATGGAGAGAGAAAGGGAGGGAGGGAGGGAGGGAGGGAGGGAGGGAGGGTGGGAGGGAGAGAGAGGAAGGGTGGGAGGGAGAGGGAGGGGGAGGGAGGGAGGAGGGAGGGAGGGAGGGAGATAGGGAGAGGGGGAGAGGGAGCGAGGGAGAGAGAGAGGGAGAGAGGGAGGGTGGGAGGGAGAGGGAGGGAGAGGGAGGGGGGAGGGAGAGAGAGGAAGGGAGGGAGGGAGAGAGAGGAAGGGAGGGAGGGAGAGAGAGGAAGGGAGGGAGGGAGGGAGAGGAAGGGAGGGAGGGAGAGAGAGGAAGGGAGGGAGGGAGGGAGAGGAAGGGAGGGAGGGAGGGAGGAAGGGAGGGAGGGAGATAGGGAGAGGGGGAGGGGGAGAGAGAGGGAGAGGGGGGAGAGAGAGGGAGAGGGGGGGGAGAGGGGGGGGAGAGAGGGAGAGGGGGGAGAGAGAGAGGGGGAGAGAGAGGGGGGAGAGAGAGGGAGAGGGGGGAGAGAGAGGGAGAGGGGGAGAGAGAGAGGGAGAGGGGGGAGAGAGAGGGAGAGGGGGGAGAGAGAGGGAGAGGGGGGAGAGAGAGGGAGAGGGGGGAGAGAGGGAGAGGGGAGAGAGAGGGAGAGGGGAGAGAGAGAGGGAGAGAGGGAGAGAGAGGGAGAGAGGGGAGAGAGAGGGAGAGGGGGGAGAGAGAGGGAGAGGGGGAGAGAGAGAGGGAGAGAGGGGCGAGAGAGGGAGAGGGGAGAGAGGGAGAGGAGGAGAGAAGAAGAGGGAGAGGGGAGAGAGAGCGAGGGAGAGGGGAGAAGAGAGAGGGGAGAGAGGGGAGAGGAGAGCGTAGAGAGGGGGGAGAGAGAGTGGGGGAGGCGTGAGGGGAGAGAGAGAGGGAGTTGGGGGAGAGAGAGGAGGAAGCAGTGGGGGGAGAGACGAGAGGGAGTGGGGGGAAGCGAGAGATGGGAAGTGGGGGAGGGAGTGGGGGGAGAGAGAGAGAGAGAGAGGAGTGGGGAGAGAGAGAGGGGTGGGGGGGAGAGAGCGGGATGTGGGTGCGACGAGAGAGAGGGACGTGGGGGGAGAGAGAGGGAGTGGGAGAGACGAGAGAGGGCGTGGGGGGAGATGAGAGAGAGTGGGGGGAGAGAGAGAGGGAGTTGGGAGAGAGAGAGGGAAGTGGGGGGAGAGAGAGAGGGAAGTGGGGAGAGAGAGATGGGAGTGGGGGAGAGAGAGAGGAATGGGGGAGAGAGAAGAGGAATGGGCGCGGAGGAGAGAGGGAATGGTGGGAGCGAGAGGGAGTGGGGGGAGAGAGAGAGGGAGTGGGGGGAGAGAGAGAGGGAGTGGGGGAGAGAGAGAGGAGTGGGGGGCGGGGAGTGGGGGGAGAGATGAGAGGGAGTGAGGGGAGAGAGTAGAGGAGAGTGAGGGGAGAGAGAGGGAAGTGGGGGGATGAGAGAGAGGGAGTGGGGGAGAGAGAGAGGAAGGTGGGGGGAGAGAGAGAGGGAAGTGGGGGGAGAGAGAGAGGGAGTGGGGGGAGAGAGAGGGAAGTGAGGGAGAGAGAGAGGGAGTGGGGGGAGAGAGAGAGGGAGTGGGGGGAGAGAGAGAGGGAGTGGGGGGAGAGAGAGAGGGAGTGGGGGGAGAGAGAGAGGGAGTGGGGGGGAGAGAGAGAGAGAGAGAGAGAGAGAGAGAGAGAGAGAGAGAGAGAGAGAGAGAGAGAGAGAGAGAGAGAGAAAGAGAAAGAGAAAGAGAAAGAGAAAGAGAAAGAGAAAGAGAAAGAGAAAGAGAAAATGTATATTCTTAAGAAAACATATTACTGATAGTTCATGCAATATAGCCAAATATTTAAGCCATTGCGTAGCCGCACCGATGATGTCACATAATACTCTGTATTCTATATCGGAACACATGATCAACTTGTGAGTGTACGATCTATAATCACTTAAATAGAATCACCTGTTTGCTTATCGTTTACCATCTCACAAAAAATGTCGTTGAAATAACCTCCCAATACATATCTGATTCACAGAGTATCAGTTAACCATAATTAACCCACAGACATACACGCTAGTGAATCATACGGCAAAATTCACGATTAATAACGCCTCCCGCACGTATACGAATCAAAGCCAAAAGCCCCTCGTTCGAACGACTCGTTATTTCAATCATCGCCCTCACTGTTTAGCTTCACGATTTTTATTTCAAATAACTTTCGCCGTGAAGACACTATCGAGTTACAATAGGTGCAGGGTGTATACTACATACCTCATCAGACGTTGTTGTATCAGCCATTGCTCGTGTGCGTTGTGTGAAGGTTCGAGTGTGTTTAAAATTTGTGAAATAGTGGGACGCAATTGCCTAACGACCGTTCAGGTGGGAGATGGCTCTGTTATCGCTCATTTAGCTAATCTTCTTCTGGTTGTTATATGCAATTAATGTGCCTTTATGCATTGCTATTTGAAAAAAAAATATGTCAAAGATCGTTTACGTCCGTGATTACCCATGTCAGACAGCCAGTGCAAGTAATGTAGATTTTTTTAAATTTACAATTTCCTTAAACAACCGTTTAACTACCCTGATTGTTAGTTACTGGTTGGACAACGATTTAAGATATTCAATTTCATTATCAAATGTAATATACATATACGAAAAACGATGTAGTGGTTACTTGAAGTTCATGATAAAGTAAAATACTCTTTGTGTGATTTGTAGTTTTTCATTTAGATCAATTTGTAAAAATAAAACATAGTGAATTCTATTACAAAGTTGCACTGTGCAATTCATCAGTCAATATTCAACGTTTTCATATTCTGACTGTTTGCGTAACACACCAATGCATTTAGCGAGAAACTTCTTACTTTCTTTCTATCTTTTCGGTCAACCAGTAACGTTTTGATAAATTGTTTTAAAAACGTCTCGTCTCTGGTGTTGTCCAGCAAGAAGCAAGAGAGCAGCCTCGCCAATATCCGTCATTGTTTTTTTTTTCTCTTTCATATTTTTGAATGAATATGTCCAAGGACTGTAAAGACTTTTTTTTTTCTTTATTTCTCCGTTTTTTATCGCTCCACGAATGCGATATTCATAAACGTGATTTATTGTTACTATTATTATTATTACTCTTGTTATTGTTATTATCATTATTAGTCTTATTATCGTAATAATTATTACTGTCGTTATTATTATTATTATTATTATTATTATTATCATTATTATCATTATTGTTGTTGTTGTTGCTGTTGGTATAATAATAATAATGATAATAGTAATGATTATTATTATCATTATTATTATTATTAACATTATTATTGTTATCATTATTATCCTTATTTTTATTATTATTATCATTATCATTATTATTATTATTATTATTATTGTTATTATTTTGCATTATTATTATTATCATTATTATTATTATTATCATGATCCTCATCAATACCATCATCCTTATCATCATGGATTTAACAATTACCATTATAATTATTATTAGCATCATAATTATTACTGTTGTTATTATTATTATTATTATCATTATTATCATTATTATTATCATTATTATTATTATTATCATTACCATTACCATTATCATTATCATTATTATTATCATTATCATTATCATTATCATTATCATTATCATTATCATCATCATCATCATCATCATCATCATCATCATCATCATCATCATCATCATCATCATCATCATCATCATCATCATCATCATCATCATCATCACCATCATCATTATTACTGCTACCATTATTATTATTATTATTATCATCGTTGTTATTGTTATCAGTATTTTTGTTATTTTTATCGTTATCGTTGTTATTTTTATCAGTATTGTTGTTATTGTTGTTCTCATTACTATTATCATCACTTATTATTTATATTATTACCATTGTTGTTGTTGTTGTTATCTTAATTATTATCGTTGTTATTATCATTATGTTAGCGCGTGTGTGTGTCTATGTGTGTGTGTGTGGGTGTGTGTGTGCGTGTGTGGGTGTGTGTGTGCGTGTGCGTGTGCGTGTGCGTGCGCGTGTGTGTGTGTGTGTGTGTGTGTGTGTGTGTGTGTGTGTGTGTGTGTGTGTGTGTGTGTGTGTGTGTGAGAGAGAGAGAGAGAGAGAGAGAGAGAGAGAGAGAGAGAGAGAGCGTGCGTGCGCACATACGTGTGTGTGGGTTTGTATTTTTGTATTTATATATGAACTTATATTCATACATACATATACATGCTACGATTTCACTCGACAATATAAAGGCTATAAATGTGAATAAACAATATTTCACAGCGTTTTCGTAAAGAGAATCATTACAATTTATGTACAAAATCTAGTTCGTAAGTCTGAATGCTGAGCAAACTATCAATACATAACTAGCCTACACAAAATAAGATTTGCAAAATAGGTATTGCTTAAAACACACAATATCACAGAATATTACTCGTGCAAACTGGAACGGCTTTTCCGGACGATAATTAAAACTTTCGGAACCTAACTTACAACAGTAACAAGTTCTGGTAAAAGTATGATGAAATGCATAGCTTCCAGGAATTTAAACAATATCATATGAGGAAACATTTATATATATGTGTATATATATGTATGTGTATATATATATATATAGCCATATATTTAAATATAATGGTGTATGTCTATAACATATATATATACATATATATATACACGCACACATATACACATACATATATATATATATATATATGTGTGTGTGTATGTGTGTGCGTGTATGTTTATATATATATATATATATATATATATATATATGTATGTATGTATATACATACATATATATATATATACATACACACACACACACACACAGACACACACACACACACACACACACACACACACACACACACACACACACACACACACACACACACACACATATATATATATATATATACATATATATATATATACACACATTATGTGCGTGTGCGTGTCTATGTATATATATATATATATATATATATATGTATAAGTATATGTATATGCATGTATGTATATGTACATATATATACATACATATATATATATAATACATATATAATTGTGTGTGTGTGTATACATACATATATATAGATATGTATGAATGTATATGTATATATATATATATGTGTGTGTGTGTGTTTGTGTGTGTGAGAGAGGGAGAGAGAGTGTGTGTGTGTGACTGTATATATGCATGCGTGTGGCAATATGTCCTCGTACTTGGTGGCGCATGTTCGCCGAATAAGATTACGAAAGTAAAGAATCTCCACCTGAATGAGCGTTTACTTCTGCGTGATTCACCGGGCATTTTCCGGGTCAATATAAAGGAAAAGCGTTAAATAGGACAGACATCGCTTTAATCCACTCATTCGTCTTTTTCATGGAATTCCGTCGTCTGCCTCTTCTAGAATATGATCTGGATTTGATAACATAGTGATTTTCTTTCAATAGTTGTGTATAATATTGGAATTATATTTCGTCAGGCCGTTATCTTCACAGTTTTTTTTTTCCTGTTATTAGCGTCTAAAAAGAAACATTTCCTTTTCGATGTACTTTCCAAATTTGTTGATTGTGAAGTGACTGATTATGATTGATTTCCAAACTGTATTCTCGACGAAGTAGCCTCAACCACTTCAGACTGGTTTGTTTGCAATTCTGTATTTGTGTACACACACACACACACACACACATATATATATATATATATATATATATACATATAATATATATACATACATATATATATACATATACATACATATAATATATAATATATATATTTATGTGTGTGTGTGTGTGTATATGTGTGTGTGTGTGTGTGTGTGTGTGTGGGTGTGGGTGTGTGTGTTTTAATGCCAAAATCATAAGCGTAAAAATTGTCATCAATTTTATTTTTCATGTCAACAAACGCAAGCACTCCGGAAACAACTGAAACGTCAAAGTAGTTTTTTTTGAATCCTCATCATAATGACTTGTAATTCTGATTAGATTGAAATGGAAGGTCTTCATGCACACTTGTACCTTTTTCAGTAAAATCTCAATTACATTAGAAACAGGTACCGACGACTTTTTGTGCATACGAAGTCCTGTCATGTGCACTCTGTCTCGAACCGTTATTTAGCACACATTACGTCTGTGTTAACAAGGTTTGTTAACACAGACATATGGCACAGGCATAAAAAGGTGAGAATAGGTAAGGCATTGGTTAAGAATAAATTGATCTCTGAATCACACAACAAACAAATAAGTACAAATACACGCAAAAATGAACATGGATACTTTAGTATAAATACGCGCAAAAAAGTACAAAAACGCAAAAATAAGTGTAAATACGTGTAAGTACAAATCCGAGCTAAAATAAACTAAAAAAAGTGCTCACACCAAACTGTACAAATATACACCAAAAAAATACAAATAAACGCAAAAAAGTACAAATACACACACAATAAGTACAAATATACGCAAAAGGAAGTACAAATAACTGCAAAATAAGTACAAATGCACGCAAAATAAGTACGAGAAAAATCCACGTCAACAGGAAAAAGTATTAGAAGTATTATTTTCTTAAAAAAAAAAAAAACGATAAATAGCCGAATGGAGAAGAACTCAACGCTGCATGAAATTAAAAATATAATTGTAAGAAATACTCGACACAAGTGTGGGAATCCCAGAACAATGCGTAAAAGGTAAGTTCTCTTGTACACATTCAAGAGAAAGAATGGCTTGAATGTGGAGGGTCTCCATCGATGAGGCACACTCGAGTACGTCGGCGAGCATTGATTAGTAAAGGATTTCGAGTCCTCCGCGCCACACACGAAAGCACTGTGAATCGACGAGACGGCCAGACAGCAGACAGATAGGAATGTGTTCCCTCGGTTGGAGAAAAATCGAAACGTAGGATCAATGGGTAATCGAATCGGCAAAACACATATATACACAGATACACGGGTGCACATGCGAACACACAATCACACACACACACACACACACACACACACACACACACACACACACACACACACACACACACACACACACACACACACACACGCACACACACACACACACGGAATACATACATACTAATACGCACTAGTTAGAGTTCAGTGTATAGTGTCTGACTGCATCTGATGATATAACATATGTAGTAAACTTCGACTCGCTCACCTAACTGTTATTCCGTGTTAATTCAGAATCACATCCACAGAAATATATCTCAGAATGCACCTTTCGCAAATAATATAAAAACTTCTCGTGGCGAATGGGAGCAAGATAAGCGAAGAAGGAAGCAAGGGATTGGGATAAATGAATGAGAAGAGGAAATAATAGAAAATAGTGAAACCGTTAAAGCAATAATAACCCAAATGGATATAGAAGCCAAATCTCGTTATGAGGCTGATGAAAATCCGGACCGCATATGGCGATTTCAAACGACAACATTAAATAGACGAGGAGTGGCGAAAAAAATATTGCGTGAAATATTAAATTTGCAAAATGATAAGGTTGTCATGTTTGGTCAATCGATTTTCTTTGGAAGCGCTTGTTTTCCTATTTTCTTAGGGTTTTCTTACGCCTTCAGAGCGTATTTGGCCGCTTTAAGTTATGGCCACAGTATTCAGGATTCTACAAATAACTACAATAGTTCATGATTATAATATTCATACACACATACATACTTACATATACGTGTATATACATTATACTTACTGCACGCACACGCACACGCGCGCATACAGACACACACACACACACACACACACACACACACACACACACACACACACACATATATATATATATATATATATATATATATATATATAAACATATATCACTTCACCCTTAAGCCCCAGCAGCTGCCATCCTGTAGACAGTTCCTCCTTGAGATTGACACATGTTTCCTAAAGCTTCACTTCTGACACTCCAGCGGACAGAAGCAAGCGCCTCCCTCGAGGGCGCCACCGCGTAAAAGGAGACGTCTGCTGCCGATCTAGATTATCTGTTGCCATGATACGCCTCCCTTAACAATCAGTCATCGCTAACAGATCCACGTCTAACTGCATCACACCTGCATTCATACTTCGCGCTGCTCACTCTCGCTTTTGCAATCCTCCCGGCGAAGTCGCTGGCGGTTTGATCCTGCCCTCTACGCCGCCACCCTCGCCAGCCTAGCCCACCTGCTTCGCCAGGTCTTCGCGATCCTTCGTCAGCAAACCTATGAAGTCGCAATTCTACACAACACCGCCAATACCTCCTCGCCACTATGGAAAATAAGTGTGCCAGATTAACGACTCCCTCCCTTCCCCGCCCACGCCTTACTTATGAGTTGCCTTGTTCACACTCAAAGCACAGTACATCACACGCCACTCATAGAACACATGATACAAACTCTATACTATAAAATATCTCGTTATCAATCATTGTTCTAATAATCCCTCAAACAAACGAAGTCACACGCTGAGGTAAGACTCATGTGACACTCACCCTCTCCTCGCACCTCATTCTCTAACCCTTAATTGTTCGCTAATTGGTTTTTGATATGGTATTCATGTTTTTCTTTTAATTTCTATTATCTTACTTTGCTACGATTTCTATTTTTACATTTTCCAGTGTATACATATCGTTGCATTTTTATTGTGTAATAACTGTATTTTCTTATACGTGACGTGCCCATCGTTCGCTTATTCACACACAGATATATTGACATGACCACTCTACACGCAATTCATTCTAAGATTATGAATTGTAATAAGTGTCATCCCTTTGACTCGTAACTGAACCCAAATCGCTTTCATGGAGTCCTCTCGAAACTTGATATCTTGGCCTCAGTAATGCTGGAATCTTTGCTTCTTTAATCCAAGGGAACGAATGGACATCTAATAAATATAAATAATGTCTTTGTTATAAAGGTAAACATTGACCCAAGCCTCGAATAGGTTTACATAGTTACAATCACCAAAAAGTTCATTTGAAGTCCAGCTCGTGGCCGTAAATGAAAAGGAATCTGCATCCAGTTCTTCTGGTGGTTATGTAATATGCAACTAAACAATGGTAGTTCATTCTGCTGCAAATAATAAAATTGCACTGCAGACATCATGTTTTATATAGACTTAGATAGTTATAATCACCGCAAGGTTATTTTTAGTGGAGTTCATTCAGAAGTTACGCACGCTTTGGTCACACGACAATTACGATTAAACCTCTCGAGTCACATGCATAGTTGGAATTAATTTCAGGCCCAGCTGCCTGAGTGTGTCCGGTGATTAATACTCGTCTATTTAACCCGAAGATACGGAATTCTTGAGAACTTTTTTTTCTCTTTACAGTGTGATGGTACTCTACTGGCCTCCCTCATCCTAATATATCATAAGTAATTAATACCACTTGTGACACGTTACCCTTCGTACGCTTTTTTTCGGGAATCTTAGTAACGTGATTGATAAGTATAACCTTCTCTACCTCCTTTGCCCTTTTACTGGCATTTTACGCATATTTCAACCTCCTTGCCATGATGACCCTCCCAGCTACTGAATGCTGCACGCCACTGCGAAGCCTCCATCACCTGCTACTCTGCCACGACCTGAGCGACCATCGGGTCATCAGGAACCATCTGTAGCAGAACCTCAATCCCGACGCGCCTAAAGTAGTGCCACAGCTCGGCCGAGCGATGTAAATGATACCTAACAAGGGCGGTTGGTAGGCTGTCTTCCTGTAGAAAGTTCCTCCTTGAGATGGGCGCAGAGGTTTCTTCGTACTTCCACTCCATCGAGCGGAAACAAGCATCTGCCTCGAGGGGAGCTGCCGCATAAAAGGAAACGTCTCGTCAGACAGAGGAGTCTGAGGCGGAAAACAGATGACAGCACACAGGGTCTAACCTCATAAACACGTCGTCGAGAAGGGGTCTCTTGGGTTCTTGCATCTACCTTCAGCAAAAAGACCAACCCTAGTTGATACCTGAAGTCAGTCTCCAAAACACACACACACACACACACACACACACACACACTCACACACACACACACACATATATCTATCTATCTATCTATCTATCTATATATATATATATATATATATATATAAACACGTACAGATATATCCCTTATCAATAGAGCAGAGCAGCATGTCATGATGAAAATATCTTGCTGATTATTGTTTTAAGTGACTTCATTTCTAAATTAATTATATAACTTTTTCGGTTAACAGTGATTCAACTTTTATAATTATAACTATAACTAAAATGTTCATTTGTCTTCCATTTCATAAAGAATTTCTCATAACGGTGGATCAGTTACGACAGAATAATTCAGAAAAACAAACAAATGCACTTAGTGTTGCCAAAGTACATATTGTACCAAAGCAACTTTAACTGTCATTTTCTGAAATAATTAAATTAAGCTATTACAGGCACCATTGTGTTTATAAATGCATCTATCTACATTCTAGAAATTGGTTGGACTCAAGTGA
>NC_061819.1:21348790-21353790 GCF_019202785.1 Penaeus chinensis | reverse complement strand
AAGCAGGGCAGTCCGGAGGGCAGGCAGAGTGCGAGGGAGAGGGGAGAGGAGGGGCGGCGAGGGCGGGCATGGGGGCGGATCCAGCGATGGAGGGGATTCCTTATCGCTGTTTTTCGGGGAGGCGGGCCCTTCCCTGTCTAGAAGCCGCCCCTGCCCTCTGTCTTCTGTCAAGGGGGAGACTGATAAACCGTAGCGCCGTCTTCCGAACGCCTTCTGTCCTTGGTTCATTGACGCCTGAGACGAGGGACCCTTGGCTGCCTTGTGGGGGGGGGGGGGGGGTAGACTTCAATTTGAATAGTCATGCCAACATGTGCTTAAATTATAGGTTTTATTATGTGTATGGAGGGAAGTTTGACCTCAGTCAGTGTAATTTATCTTAGAAAAATCCTTAAAGGAATATTATCTCCACTAGGATCCCCCTATAAAGTTCTAGTGGCCTTAACTTCTCCATGAACAAACCACTCAAACTTCAAGCTGTTAAACCTCTCAGGATTTACTCTGAAGCACATCTTGGGTTAAAAAGGGAAATTGTTCCTGAGCAACTTTCAAGATGAAGAACATTTTAACCATAAAACTTATCTCTGAAGTATGGACTGTACTAAAAGCCTGTTATGGTTTGGTTATTTAAAGATTAGAGATTAGATTTTGGTGACAGTTTGGTCAGGTTAGATTAGGTAAAGGCCCATAAACTGGTCTGAGGGGAAGAGTGCGATCATAAGTCAGATTTAGGAGTACCTCTTTACAGGAAAGATTATCATAACTTGTCTTAGTGTTGTCAGTAGCTGTATGATCTATAAATGTTTCCGTACCCAATTGATACGATTATGTTTTTGATTGAAGGACGCAGTTACGCATGCTGAAAAGTCTTGCATAGCTAGTTAATTTTGTATCTGCCTTCTAAGGGAATGAAATTGAGGGCTATCTATGCTTTCCTGGAGATTCTTGTAAAAAGCAGCAAACAATACACTCCCCTAATTATAAGATACTGATCTTTTATATCTTTTTGTAAATCCTCCAAAAGGGAATAGAATTTGCATTTCACATGAATGTGCATATTCCATAGCAATGTAATGTAAACAAATATATTCATCCATAGATCTCTCTCTCAAAAAAAAAAAAAAAAAAAAAAAAAAAAAAAAAAAAAAAAAAAAAAAAAAAAAAAAAAAAAAAAAAAAATAAAATACTGAAGATATATGACTGTTATAAGTTAATTAGACAATTATCTTTGTAAGTGACAACCATCACCTACAAGATAACTAGTGTATTGAAGGGATAGATCAAGACATTCTGAGATCCTCATATTCTATGCTTTTCCAGTAACAAGCTGAAATTAATGAAGTTATTTGAAATATCATACATTGCAACTAGCCAGTTTTCATTTTGCATGAGTTTGGTATATAAAATGCTCCGAATATTCAGAATTACAGGAAGTGAATGCCAGTTCTTGACTATGAAATTTCGTCACAATGAATTATAGAATTCTTCCGGACCCCCCTGTTAATCCTAGGCAAGGAACCAGTCCAAGCTCCGTCCTGCCAGAAGTCAGCAATCTAGTCTTTTGCCTCCATATTTTGCTTTTTTTTTTGTGATAATCCCAGAAAATTGTATCAACTCCAACCAGCTTTCATGGTCTAAGCCTTTTAATTCATTTCTTAATGTAGTGTACCAAATAAGCTTCAGCATTATGACTCAAAGGAATATGTAGTTATATTGACTACATATATAATGTTCCAACTGCGTGTAGCAATATTTATTCAATAATTTAAGTTACTGTAACTGGGTATGCCCTTCAGGCACTGTCTGAAGGGAGGGTTGATGGGGGGGGGGTTGGCTCAGAAAACATTGTCTTCACCTTGTTATCCATGGCAAGAGAGAGCAAAAACTAAGGAGCACCAAGTGGCAGTTTCCATTACCTTTTTCCATTATTTATAACATCACTGTTCATGTTTCTTGTATAAATAACTACAACGTTTAGTCCTGTACAAGAATATCATCTACCTTAGTGTGTCCATACTTGCGAACATTAACCAAGGTTACTGCAGAGAACAGCTTGAAATGCTGTGTTTGAAATTTGTATTGCTGGACCATTCTAGCTAGAGGCTGTTCTCGTCAATATTCCTTCACCGTTTTTTCTGTCATTCCATGTTTTGGGCTTAGTAAGTAGTTAGATTGACTTTATATACCTGTATGGTGGTGAAGTGGATGCTGTACGATTCATCCATTGAATTTTAGTTTTTGTTTTGATATAGCTATGGTCATTCGGTCAATTCATAATCTTGTGATGTCAGCCCTTGTTTTGTATCTGATGTTTTTAGGTTTGTATTGCATTAGCTCTTCATTTTGTCGTTCATAGAAGTTGTGTCTGTTGTTTGAAATGGTAAAGAGAAATCAAGATAATTTTTTTTTCTTAAATTTTTTTTTCTAATTAGTATTAGCATTTATTAATGAACTGCCAAAAATAACATTATAATTGGTCTTTGGGCAAAGGTTGTAATATCCATTTCCAAGCTCAGTGTTTAGTATAAATGTTTTGAGATTTCTCATCGCTAAACATTATAATAAAGAACATACTTTTTTATGTTAACAGTAAACTGAAATTTTACCACACAAAATAACATCACTCCTATTTGTACAATGAGCATAGGGTCCCAAATGTGTCCATCTTTTGTTTCATTTAGGAATCTCTAAGAATTAAAACCTGCAATTAAACAACAATCACCATCTGCTAATGACGACTTTATTAAAAACATAAAAGCCTCTCAAGTCATTGCTTTAGTAAATGATGTTATTACTTTTGCAATGCCCTTTTTTCTTAAGAGACCTGCAATTTTGTGTTGCATGTAAGAACGAGCAATGCTTATGAATACCTATAGATATTGCAAAAAAAAAAAAAAAAATACTTTTTAGTTTCTGTAGAAATTTTGGTTGTTGCCTACTGAAGGAGTGGTGCAAGTGTTGCTTATAGATACTGGTGAAATAACTTAAAAATTCCCAATGGTGATGGATTGCCTCAATGCATGATATAACCTTGATATAAATAGCAGCGAAGTAGGAGTTACTATGAATATTTCCTGGTACTGTAGGGTTCATGTATATATACGTTTATTTATTTTCAATCGTAAGCATGGCACGAGGATCCATTAAACTTATTTACGAAAATGTTACTCATTTTAATTTCCTCGTACCCCAAGTAAGCCTCTTGAGTCACATGAAAAATTGCATCCAACTCAAATCATCATAATCTATTCATTTATGGAACATAATTTGTGCTTATTTATATAATCTACTTCTGTTCTTGTCTGGCTATAGTGTAGGTCTCAAAAGTTAGTCCTGAGGAACACCTTATCACACTTAGATTATCTTAGGTTTTCTTAAAGAAAGAAAATCTGCATATTGACTTGCTTGACTTAACTCTTTTATAGCTTTTCCCAGCACAATCCGTAATCAGTTTTAGTGACAGCCATTGGGACATGGAATGGATGAAAGACAGGAAGGAAAAAGCCTTAGCTGAGATAATTTTATCAAAGAACATCCAAAAATAAATAATTCTGCATTCACTTTTACTGTAGATTAGTTCATCAGTGAGAAGCAGATAATTGTAGTAGCTCTTCAACACCCCAGCAAAGTGACAAAACCACTTTAGTTATATGATGCAGATAGAGCCAGTCTGCGCAATTATACTTTAATGATTGTTGTACATACACTGGGATGGGTTATTATATTTGGGAAAAAGTTCTATGCTCAACATGTTCACAGGACTTCCAGCAGTTATCAATTATGTTTGCTTTTCATGCATTATGTAACAAGAAAATCATAACAAACTCTTTGTGCATATTTGTTTTTTCATTATTGCTACTACTTACTTAGTTCATATCACTGAGATTGTTGAAAAGGCATTATGTTTATGTGAACTGTGCTGTAGTTAGATTAGCTTAATTATTATATATGATTTAGGGTTAAGAGACTGTTGGAAAAAAAAAAAAAATTGCTAACTGCCATAACTTTTTAATGGTGAAGTCTGTTATCTGTTATTTGTTGTCTGCTAGTTTGCCTACAAACTGATCTTCTTATCATTTGTAATGACTGATATTGTATCATTATATCTAGCTTACTGATATTATACAGGTTTTGCTTTTATTTAAAAACATTTTTTTGCTCAAAGTTTATCTTATCCAAAGGTATATCACAGCTTTTTCTAATGTAACAAGGTAGTACAGTACAGAATGCTTATCATTGTGTATTTTTTTATGTGTGACTATCTAACTTTTTTTTTGTAAATGTCACAAGTTATCTATCTATATACTGTTTTACAGTACTCATTCTACAAACTTGCATTAAGTAATTTTTTTTTTTTTTTCATTACCTTAGATATGAGTAATTATGTATGCAGTACATCCAAAATAGAAAAAAAAAATGACCTTATAATGATGTAAAATGTTGGATTTCTCCTTTTAGAGCAAAACACCTTTTAATTTAATATAATTGAATAGGTCTGTACTAGTCCCAGAATTGTCATTTACAGTGAGTTTAAAATTCAGAAGCAGTGTACATTTTAGTCTTAGTCCCTTCCAATTAACATATCCCGGTTGTCATTTCCTGCTTTTTAATTTTTATTACTTGACCTCCAAATAAGCAGTATATTGTTATATGTAAAGAGAATATTTTCTTTGGCACTTGTAAGCTGCAAGTGCCAGAGGAAAAATATATATGATATTTGAGTATAAATGGCTACTCAATATATATCCATTTTTCTCAATAACTTTGACACCTATTGTCATGTAATTGGAAATTGTACAAATTATAGTGTAGGTTGAGAGGAGTTTTTGATGCTCCATGTAAGAGTCTCAGAAAGGAATTGCACAAAGTGAATCCTCTTACCCCGTAAATCCACAAAGAAATGACTATGAATTAGAGGATGATATGAATCAGAACTTCTTTGTCAGTTCACTTGTTAGCTAACTATGCAATCTATCATGAGGTAAAGATGGGGTGTATTCTAG
>NC_061819.1:21313790-21316290 GCF_019202785.1 Penaeus chinensis | reverse complement strand
TCTGGCCCTACATGGAAGAAGGGGGAATGGGAGGAAAGGAAGAAGGGGAGAGAGAGGAATGAATAATTTCCGCGGATTGTGATTATTGTTGGGAAAAACATCCTGTAGAGGAGGGGGGGGGGGGGGGGGGAGAGGAAGGAAGGAAAGCGGGTTGAGGGAGAGTGGGGGGGGAGGGAGGGATTTGCGTGCCATGTGAGGCTTGATAATGACAACGCGGGGAGGGTGGGGAGGGGACGGGGGAATACGCAGGGGAGGGGAGGTCAGATCTTGTTATTTTGTTGGTTTTGGGGGGGATTTTGGAATCTTTATTTTCATTCGTCTGTGTGTGCGCTTTGTGTGATCATTTTAGGGGTAGGGGAGGCTGTGGTTCTTTGAGAGAGAGGCGGGGAAAGGAGGAGAGATTGACAGTGATTGAGATATATATATATATATATATATAGAGAGACAGAGACAGAGACAGAGACAGAGACAGAGAGAGAGAGAGAGAGAGAGAGAGAGAGAGAGAGAGAGAGAGAGAGAGAGAGAGAGAGAGAGAGAGAGAGAGAGAGAGAGAGAGAGAGAGAGATGTAGAGATGTAGAGATGTAGAGATGTAGAGATGTAGAGATGTAGAGAGAAATGGAGATAGAGATTGGGACCGAGAAAGATAGAGATTCAGATAGAGAAAGGTTGAGATTGAGATAGAGAAAGATAGAGATAAAGATAGAGATAAAGAGACGAGAGGAGGAGAAGAAGTAGAAAAAAGAGGAGCCGAATAACGAGGGGGGAGAGGGAGGGAAAAAGAGAAAGAGGAGGGAGACGAGTGTTTGGCATGGCGGAAGCCAGCTGACTTGGATCGATAGCTAGAGGAGAAGAGAAGGCGGCGAAGAATACGGAATGAAGAGAGGTGAACAGACGAAAGGAGTAAGGGAAGAACGAAGAAATGGTATGTGATGGGGTAGGATAGAAGCAAAGAGAAGGAAGGGAGGAAGATAAGACAAGACAAGACAATACAAGAGGTGACAAGATAAGGGAAGGGAATAGAAACGAAGCGAAGAGATGGGTGAGGAAGGGGAGGGAAGGGAAGGAATAGGCAAGGAGGGGAAGGGAAAATATGGATATGGAAGGGAATGGGAAGGGAAGGCAAAAGATTAATAAGGGAAGCGAAGAGAAAAGATGGATAAGGAATAGAGGGAAGGTAAGGGAGGCAAGGGAAAGGAAGGGAAAAGGAAAGGGAAAGTAATACCGAAAAGAATCAAAAGGGAAAATTAAAATATTTCCGAACATAAAAGGAATCCAGAAGGTAAGCGAAGGAAGAAGATGAAAAAAAAAATTGAAGAAAAAGATAAGCAAGGAAATGTACAGCGAAGGAAGTAGGGAATCGACGTGAAACTGACCGGCGCGACCTTCACGAGTGTCCTGCGGCGGTAGGCTCCAATGTGTAGGTGTCTGGGGGCAGGGGGAGGGGGGGTAGAGGCAAGTCATGTCACCGTCATTACGTCATTCACGAGGAGGAGAATCTACTGCTGTCTCCGCGGTGGGTGTGGTGTGTGGATGCTGCTGCTGGTCCGCACCTGCCGGGGGGTTGAAAGCCGTGCGTGCCCTCTATCTGATGGCCGAGTGTTTCGTTATTTTCCCTATTATCACTCCTTCTCTGATCTTCTACTTACTCCTCCTCCTTTTTTCCTTCTTCTCCTCCTCCTCCTCCTCCTCCTCCTCCTCCTCCTCCTCCTCCTCCTCCTCCTCCTCCTCCTCCTCCTCCTCCTCCTCCTCCTCCTCCTCCTCCATGTAGATATAAAGTGTATGCCCATGTGCGCGCGCAGAGATTGTGGAAGAGACCATAATATAGCGAAGCAAGTAAGAGTGAGTGAGTGAGTGAGTGAGTGAGTGAGTGAGTGAGTGAGTGAGTGAGTGAGTGAGTGAGTGAGTGAGTGAGTGAGTGAGTGAGTGAGTGATTGAGTGAGTGAGAGTTATAAAGAGAAAGGAAAATGAGGGGAGGAATCAGTGGGAATATGGACTAGTGAGTCGGTGAGTGAACGAGCAAGCAAGCAAGCAAATGAGAGAGAGCGTGTGAAATATGGGAATCGAAAAGGGGAATAGGAGAGGAGAGTTAAGAGCGGGAGGGTGTCGTTGAAGATTGAAGCCGTGACAGGATGACGAAGGTGAGGGATAGAGGAGGGATAGAGGTGAGTCTGGGTGTGCAGGTAAAATGGTCGAGAAAGATGGATAGGCATAAGGGAGGGAATGGGGAAGGTAGGGAGGTAGGCGGGCAAAAGGGAGAGAGTAAAAGACGAATCGATTGAAAAATAAGAGAGAGAGTGCTCGAGGGTTTAAGAGCGAGAGTGAGTGTGAATGCGAGCAAGAGCGAGAGCGAGAGTGAATGCGGCCAAGAGCAAGAGCGAGCAAAAAATAGAGCTAGACAAAACAAGAACAAGAACTAGGAACGTGGCCCGGTGGTCTCTTTCAAGGGCCGTCTTTTGTTGCATTTTATCTCATTTTGGTAAGTGTTCCTACCCGGCGTGC
>NC_061819.1:21306290-21308790 GCF_019202785.1 Penaeus chinensis | reverse complement strand
TGTGCGCGCGCGCGAGAGTGTGTGTGTGTGTGTATGCACGTGTGTGTGTGCAAGTGTGTGTTTTTGCGTGAGTGAGGGTGAGTGATAAAGAGGAGTGTGCCCCGATAGGGCACAGAGTCAATGTTATAAAAGTTAGTGACTGTGATAACCCGAAGTCCAGTCTAATATCTGATTGTACTCAGTCGCCTGTTCTTTGATGTTAAATAGATTAAATATCAAATCGCTCTGCATATATTAACGCATTTTCATGTCAGAAGTTATCATTGTGGATTAGGTTGTCCTTTTATGATAGCGAATTGAAAAAGCAGAAGTGTTATACTATTCCTGAAAGCAGCAAATCCCAAGGTCTGTCGGGTGCCATGTGTTGGTGTGTGGGAGTGGGTGAGAGTGGTATTGACCTGCCGGGAGCGGGGAGCTCCCCTTCCCGTGACCCAGTGTTTTATGACCTCTTTAAAGATGATTTTCAGTCTCAGTATCGGGTCGATTTAACATTATTCACGTTTGAAAACGATGCGGCTGGTAATATTGTCTTTATATAGTATTACTGTTAATATTAAAATGGTTTTAGTACTGATGTTATATACAAACCAGAGAGCAAGTATCTCAATGGAAGATGGTGTACCCAACACCGGGAGTCAGCTGATCGACCAAGCACCCCCCCCCCTCTCTCTCCCAAGGGAAGTTGCCGAAGGTCGCCACCGTATCAGGGTTAGCGGATTATATGATGTGTATTTCTTTTATCGAAAGAAAAGAACGAGAAACTCGGCTGTATTAATTCGTTAGGTTGCCCCCCTAGGGAGATTTCATGATTTACCCACTTACGAAAGTGCCGAGATCTGATGTGATGGAGGCTTTGAGTAGGGTGTAGTTTGATTTTGTACTCGATGGTATTGAAGGAAAATCGTGGCTTCCTTTAAATTTAGTGTCAGATATGATATTGGTCAGGAAGTATGCAGTAAGGCTCATTCGACGTTTTTGATGTTTACGGGAATTAGGAGTTACTGCAGAATCCCGTTGCAGACGCACATGCGGAAGACATAGTTTGATTTTTATGATGTCGCTAGTCCTTTCAACTCGCCGCAGTGTGAATTGCATATGTAGCTAATGAATCTCAAACATTACGAAGGAAACCATTTCCATATTTGATGCGCACGTCACCAAACGCTTTAAATGATAAAGAGGGACAGGAAATGAGTTTTCCGATTTCAGGGAGCGAATCACTTTTATCAGCGAAACGAATATCTGGACCGTAATTAAAATGGGGGTCAGGACTGAAAAAAGTTCCATATTTTGACAATATTTTTTATATGACATCAGACTGTACCCACTGGGTATGATACTAATAGTAACTAAGTGGCAGCTCTTGTTGTTTACATTTTTTTTTTTTTTTTGCATTAAGGAGTTCTAAAGATACAAGCAAAGTAACAGCCTTCCCGACCTCCGGTCAGTCGTGATAATGTGACTCTGTTGTAAGTTTTGTTATTTTAAGCAGATATTCCTGTTCGCAATATTGATATCAGTCAACTACCATACCCCAACGTGATGGTCTTCCCAATGGAAAAAGAGTTGTTAAGATATGAAACATTAGAATGAATTTGATGCTCTAATGCTTTACTTCCGGACAGACAGACACTCTCTCTCTCTCTCTCTCTCTCTCTCTCTCTCTCTCTCTCTCTCTCTCGCTCGCTCGCTCGCTCTCTCTCTCTCTCTCTCTCTCTCTCTCTCTCTCTCTCTCTCTCTCTCTCTCTCTCTCTCTCTCTCTCTCTCTCTCTCTCTCTCTCTCTCTATCTCTCTCTCTCTCTCTCTCTCTCTCTCTCTCTCTCTCTCTCTCTCTCTCTCTCTCTATCTCTCTCTCTCTCTCTCTCTCTCTCTCTCTCTCTCTCTCTCTCTCTCTCTCTCTCTCTCTCTCTCTCTCTCTCTCCCTCTCTCTCTCTCCCTCTCCCTCTCCCTCTCCCCCTCCCTCTCCCCCCCCCACCTGTACCTGTCCCTGTCCCTGTTCCTGTCCCTGTCCCTGCCCCTGCCCCTGTCCCTGCCTCTGCCCCTGCCCCTGCCCCTTTCCCTGTCCCTGTCCCTGTCCCTGTCCCTCTGTGTCTCCCCCCTCTCTGCTTCTCAGTCTCCCCCCTCTCTGCCTCTATCTCTCTCTCCCTTTCTCTTTCTCCCTCTGTCTCTTTCTCCCTCTCTCTTTTTCCCTATGTCTCTTTTTCCCTCTTTCTCTCTCTCTCTCTCTCTCTCTCTCTCTCTCTCTCTCTCTCTCTCTCTCTCTCTCTCTCTCTCTCTCTCTCTCTCTCTCTCTCTCTCTCTCTCTCTTTCTTTCTCTTTTTCTATCTTTTTCTTTTTCTATCTTTTTCTTTCTCTCTCTCTCTCTCTCTCTCTCTCTCTCTCTCTCTCTCTCTCTCTCTCTCTCTCTCTCTCTCTCTCTCTCTCTCTCTCTCTCTCTCTCTCTCTCACTCTCTCTCTCTCTCGTCTCCTCTCCTCTCCTCTCCTCTCCTCTCCTCTCCTC
>NC_061819.1:21296290-21301290 GCF_019202785.1 Penaeus chinensis | reverse complement strand
CCTTTCCTATACACTTTCCCTTTTCCCTTTCCCTTTCCCTTTCCCTTTCCCTTTCCCTTTCCCTTTCCCTTTCCCTTTCCCTTTCCCTTTCCCTTTCCCTTTCCCCCTTTCCCCCTTTCCCCCTTTCCCCCTTTCCCCCTTTCCCTTTCCCTTCCCCTTTCCCCTTTCCCCTTTCCCCTTTCCCCTTTCCCTTTTCCCTTTCCCTTTGCCCCTTTCCCCCTTTCCCTTTCCTTTTCCCTTCCCCTTCCCCCTTTCCCCTTTCCCTTTCCCTTTCCCTTTCCCTTTCCCTTTCCCTTTCCCTTTCCCTTTCCCTTTCCCTTTCCCTTTCCCTCTCCCTCTCTCCCTTTTCCCCTTTCCCTCTCCCTTTTCCCCTTTTCCTCTCTTCCTTTTCCCCTTTCCCCTTTCCCCTTTCCCCTCTCCCATTCCCCTCTCCCTTTCCCCTTTCCCCTTTCCACTTTCCCTTTTCCCCTTTCCCTTTCCCTTTCCCTTTCCCTTTCCCTTTCCCTTTCCCTTTCCCTTTCCCTTTCCCTTTCCCTTTCCCTTTCCCTTTCCCTTTCCCTTTCCCTTTCCCTTTCCCTTTCCCTTTCTCTTTCCTGTTCTCTTTCTATCTCCTCCTTATCCTTAATTGTTTTATAAATATTCACAGTTATGCTTTCCATCTTGAGAAAATTATCAGAGGTACAATATGATTCAGACAGGAAATTTTAATACACCTAATTCTTAAAAACAAACAAACAAACAAACAGAGAACAAGGTTGTTCAAATACTATGATATGCACAAAACTATTGAATGAATTATTTCAACTACATAATGTTTATCCAATGTTTTAGTGATTGGAGGTTACAGGATCAAAATATTCAATGATACCCTTTTTATATTTTTTTATAATTCATACTATTCTCAACAGTGTCCTGACTTAACTCTCTGACAGGGCCTTTCTGTTGCTATGAGCAAATATCTACAGATAGGACTATAAAAAAGATGAAAATTATTGATGATTACTAAAATATATATATATATATATATATATATATATATATATATATATATATACACACACATACACACACACACACACACATACAGGTTTGGGCTATGCCCCCCCCCCAAAAAAAAAAAAAAAAAAAAAGACACTGAGGGCTAGATTTTAGATAGTATGTATTATATTTATATGTTAAATGTATTCTACTTTTTACTAGGTTTTCAACTTTTATTTCAGAATGATCCAACAGCTTCAGAATGACTTTGAGCGAGCAATTGAAGGATCAGGATCTGCTGCCATAAACACCAATGAGCTCTCAGGTGGTGCCAGAATCAACCGCCTCTTCCACGAACGATTCCCTTATGAAATCGTGCGAATGGAATTCGACGAGAAAGAACTTAGAAGAGAGATTGCCTTTGCCATCCGAAACATTCATGGTATTCGAGTAGGCCTGTTTACCCCTGATATGGCCTTCGATGCCATTGTTAAGACCCAGATAAGTAGGCTGAAAGAACCAAGTTTGAAATGTGTTGACTTGGTTGTGCAAGAACTCACCAATGTGGTCAGGAACTGTGCTAATAAGGTAGGTATGTTTTTTTTTCCCCCCCTCTCTCTCTCTCCTCCATCTTTAATATGTATAGGATCAAAGATACCATGTAACCAATATTTACTAAAAGATGAGTAAATGATAACTTACTTAGCATTTTATAGTTTTAGGTATTAGAATCTTCTCAAGCTTTCTAGTATGTAGTGTAGTATGTAGCTGTACTTTGTTTTGCTATCAGTATGTGACACTAGAATAAATGTTAAAAGGAAACATAGAATAGCATATCTAGATTCTAAAAAAAAAAAAAATATCTTCAGCTTAGAATGTGAGAAAAGATATGTAGGAGTTAGTTAATGTACTTATCTGTAATCGTAGATGTCCCGGTACCCAAGACTTCAGGAGGAAACAGAACGAATCATAACACAACATATCAGAGAGCGTGAACAGCTTTGCAAGGAGCACATTCTTCTCCTGAATGACTGCGAACTTGCATACATGAACACCAACCACGAGGACTTCATTGGTTTTGCCAAGTAAGTACAACAACTTTTTTTTGTCAATTTTTATGTAAAAGATTAGATATGTGATTTTTTTGTGTTGTGATATCTTTTGTCATTTTCAGTTAATTACCTCTTGTGACTTGTACAGTATAATGTATTTTGATAAATGTATATACATATTTTCATGATCACTGAAGTAATATAGTTTTGTAAATTAGGGATGGTACCTTTCACAGATGTATTCAAGAAACTGTGGTTATTGTTTAAGTGTTCTTATTCAGGAGGTTAAATGTATTAATCTTGTTAGTTGAAGCAAAAGAAAGAAAAAAATAAAAATAAAAAATAAATGGGCTTCAAAGGTGATAAAGAAATTTTGTTTTGTCAAAGCGTGTTTCATGTTTTGATTAATAGTATTTCCTGTTGTTGTTTTTTATTTTTATTATTATATTTTTTAATGTTAACTGTGGTTACCCTTATTTAGAGCTCACAAAAAAGAAGAAAGTAGAAATACCATGAAGTCTTATTTGTGTTTATGTGAGCATGTGTTTTATTTTACATCTTTCATGTAGAATTTATTTTTCTTTAATTTAAATTCCAATTGTGTTTAGGAAATGTTTAAGCACATGATTATTTCACCTAATTCATGAAGCCTTATGTTAAGACAATATTGGCATTTTGTAGAATTTTGGTCCTTACTAAAGAGACTGATAAAAGTAAACGAAAAAAGAGGAAAAAAATAGAACTAAATTCCATCAACTTAAGTTTCTCAACTACAAGAACAAAAAATAAAACATTCTAGAATATTTCAAAGCATTTTTTAAATGTATCTGCTTCTCTTCTATTACTCTTGCCTTGCACAAGGGAACAGCATATCTCTTTGGATTAGAAAATTCAAAATAAATGGAGAGAATAAGGAAAGTTACTGAACTGATTTCTAATTACTTGTTTTTCAACTGAAGTGAACTGCTGTGAAGTCTGCTGTGATGAAAATAAGAGGATATCTTTGAAGATAATTTTTTACATATAATATAGGTTTGAAATACTACAATCCTTTTGACGTTTCTTGCTACTCAGAACAATGAGGAAGTCCTTTTACTTTAGATCATCTTGTTTTCTTCTGAAATACTGATTTGAGTATTTCTTACTGAATGGGTTACAAAATAAGTCCCTTCTCTTGGTCGATTGACAAATTTCCTTATTTTGATTGTACTGTAAGGCTAAGAATGGGTCTATACTAAGCAAAGACTTTGATTTGTTATCAGTACTGTAGTCTCTAATTTGCAAGCCCTAATTTTTTTGTAAGTACTTGTTTGTGGTGTAGTATATAATTTGCAAACCCTTATTTTTTCTAAGTACCAGTATCTAGTATACTTTTCCAGAGCTGGTACAGACTAAACTTAACAAATATAGTAACCTAAAGAGGCCATGATAGAGCATCAGATGTTTTCTTTGTACTCCTCAAGCTGTAATTTTATGGAAAAAAGAAATTAATATGTCCCATGGTAACAGTGCATAAAACATAAGTGCAGGAGTTGAACAGTACCAAAATTCCATATTTGCACTACTAACCATAGTAGTACCATAGCAGTGTTCTTAGAAATGTGTATCAGGAGAACAAGTGTTTTAGAATATGGTATGCTATCTTTTATGTAGGTAGTTAAATGAGGTTGGATAACTTTGTTCTGCATGTCTCATAGATGGCACTTGTCAGTTGTTATTCTAAGAGAGAGCTGTTTTTTTGTGAGAAAATCAGATGTAGAGTTCATGTTAATGTCAATGGGAAAGGTTGCATTATTGAGCGTAGATGATATGAATAATTAGGGTATATTTAAGGTTGAAGTTTATTTACTAGCAATATTCAGTGTTGCTTCCCAATTTCATCTTCTGTGTTGTATGGGAGTTTAAAATTGTGGTTTCTGGTGTAATTGATATTTTATTTTTCTCTTACATAAATTAAGCAAATGAGTTCTAGGGTTGTTGTAGAGATTGTGATTGTGTATTAGGGAAGAGTTTTAAAGTAATTTAGGGTTACATTTTTCTTGCAATTTTGATTGTTGATATTAGTTGTAGTTTTCATGACTTGATACCAACTTAAATTTTGGTCCTTATTATCACAAGTAATCATTTGAATACATTTCTTACTTTCTTAACCACTTGGATCTGGATGCTTCACTGCTTGCACATGGACCAAAATATGGGCATTTGTTTTACTTTAGCAGCCACTCTGAAAGGTGTGCGACTTTTAGTCCGGGTGCACACAAACACTCATTTGCGGTGGCAAGACTCCATGCCTCCCTTTTGCAATATTATTTTCTCTTTTTCTGCATAAGCATTTTTAGCTTTTTTACCATTTACCAATATCTAAATTTGTCATTTGATTTGTTTTATTTTTTTCCTTGCACAGATACTATATCGTCTCTGTACGTAGTCTGTAACTCAGTGCAGTGATAATAACAATAATTCTCATTTTGTTATTTGTGTCAATTATTTCATTTTATTATTATTATTTTTTTAACAACCAATTTTCTCTTATACAACCTGCGTCACTGGTCATGATGGGCAGGAATAGAATCCTGAGCATGAAAATAGTGTTCTCTCTGGAGCCATCACTCTTCAAGTCATGGCTCACAGATGCCCACTGAGTCTAACCACCCTTTGAGAGCTTTGTGCACTCGTGGCCAGTCATTCCCGTCATCCTGTCCTTCAGCTGAAATTCTCATGATGATGGCAAGTTCCTGTCATCCAGGCCAAATTTTCCCATGATGACATGTTCATGTCACCCTTCCCTCAAGCCAAATTTTTTCATGTGATGGTCACGTTATCTGGGTTGTAGGGGTTAAATAGTTAAGGTGATTAATATAATCGTAGATGGAATTGCACAAGCTTATTGGGAGTCCTTGTATTGCAGTTTTGTATGTCAGATGTTGTAACACTTGCTCTATTGTCTTTTTGTTTTGTAGCTTGTATGAA
>NC_061819.1:21281290-21283790 GCF_019202785.1 Penaeus chinensis | reverse complement strand
ATAGTTCTTAGTGTAATCAGATCTCCAGGTGTGTGTAGCCATGCAATACTTAGTAAAAACAGATCTCTACATGGGAGCTGCGATGTTTATCTAGGATGTATATATAAGACATTCCTAACTCTTAAGTTCCTATTTCCTGCATCTTTCTCTTGACAGTGCCTATTTTCTGCATCCTTTGCTCCATCCTTCTTTGATAATTACTTTAGCTTGTGGTGTTATCTGTTAATTTAGATGATTAGTAAAGTTAGTTAATCAGTCATTTAGAAGATTAAGTATGATAGCATAGATTGGTGGCAAGCATTTTTCTTTCCTTGATCTTTTGGTATGACTAGAAGTCTGTTCCTTTTGGTACTACTAGAAAGTGCGAAATGCAGTGCAAGCCAGCTGTGCAGATGTTCTTAGTAGTGGTTGAATGAGGGTTTCCAAGGGTTGTTGATAGCACCACCACCCCTCACCATACTAGCTCCCCTCAACCTCTTTCACTGGTAAAATCATGATGTGTTGAAAGGTTGTCATGGATGATTTGGGTTGAATCAAACAATGCGAGTATGGAGAATGCTCAGATTTATGTGGCTAATTATTTGTTGGTGGATAATGATGTGGAACATCCAGTTTAAAAAAAAAAGGAAACCTCCATAGCATATCAGAAAACCCTTAAATTTACGAATGCACAAATTGATCAAAGACAAAATGATGTATTAAAAGTTTTAAAAAAAGGCTAATTAGTTGAACTGTATGGGATTTGTATGACGCTCACCTGGGACGTAAGATAAAACAAAGCTTTTGGATTTTCTCTCTCTCTCTCTCTCTCTCTCTCTCTCTCTCTCTCTCTCTCTCTCTCTCTCTCTCTCTCTCTCTCTCTCTCTCTCTCTCTCTCTCTCTCTCTCTCTCTCTCTTTCTCTCTCTCTCTCTCTCTCTCTCTCTCTCTCTCTCTCTCTCTCTCTCTCTCTCTCTCTCTCTCTCTCTCTCTCTCTCTCTCTCTCTCTCTCTCTCTCTCTCTCTCTCTCTCTCTCTCATATATATATATATATATATAATGTTATATATATAGATATATATAGATATATATTTATATATGTTATATAGATATATATTTATATATGTTATATATATAGATATATATAGATATATATTTATATATGTTATATATATAGATATATATAGATATATATTTATATATGTTATATATAGATATATATTTATATATGTTATATATAGATATTTATTTATATATATTATATATAGATATATATTTATATATGTTATATATAGATATATATTTATATATATGTTATATATATAAATGTATATTTATATATAGTATATATGTATATATATTATATAAAATATGTATATTATATATGTTATGTATATATATAATATACATAACATATATATATATATTTATATATATATATTTATATATATATATATAATATATGTCATATATATGTATATATTAAATATGTTACATATATGCATATGTTATATATATTACATATATGTATATATTGTATGTGTTTTATATATATTTATATATGTTATATATATATATTTATATAGTATGTATATATATATTTATGATGTATATATAATTTGTATATATGTATATATATCTATATATATCTCTCTATATATATATGTAAATATACATATATATATGTATATATACATATATATACAAATACATTGTATTTTATTAGTTTATTATAATTTTTTTTTCCCCTCACTTTTTTTGTTTTTTGTTATAATCTTTAATTTTTTTCATTACTCGACGCTGTCACATCTTCCGGTTGCAGGGCAAATCAAACGTTAGTATGCGTTTTTTTTTTGTTGTTGTATATTCTTTTGTTGTTTCTTTTTGTTGTCTTCTATTTATCATTAACCTTTATACAATTTCATAGATAAGTATGGTGTCCCATTGGTTATGTTGATCCTGTAACACGTGTAGCTCTACCCCATGTTGTGTTTGTTGGTTCTGTAGGTAAATAACTTTCTCCCTTATATTTCTGTGTTGCATACACAAAAAGCTATTCTTGCAATGGCTCTTTGAACAACATATTTATGTTTTAAGATAGTTACCTTTTCTTTATTCAGGTGAATTTACTTTTGGGACAGTTTTGGATTTAAAGTTTGTACATTTAATTGTTATTTATTTTGATGGGACAAATGGTTTAGTTGATCTGTTGTTAAGTAACGTAGAAAAAAAAGTTCGAACAGTTCTGTTATGGACTTTTTTTTTCCCCCCAAAGGAGTTTGTGTTTATTTATTTATTTATTTATTTCTGTTATTATTATTTTTTCTTTTTATTAATTTCTGTAGGTGTGGTATTCAAACTATATAACTGCCAGAATAAAAGACATTTTTGTAGCAAAAAAATTTTAAATGCTGGGAACTACTACTTGATTTCAGAGCTGTCATACCATCCCTGACAGTAGAAATAATGGTAATTGTTGTTTTACGTCATTTTGTTTACGGCTTTAATGAAAAATGAACGAAG
>NC_061819.1:21263790-21271290 GCF_019202785.1 Penaeus chinensis | reverse complement strand
TGTCTGACACAAGCAATGGAGAGGAGGTAGGATGTTTAAGGTTTTTTGTTTCTGGTGGAAAAATTAGCATTCCTCTACTTTTTTCTTCTTTTTTTCTCATATATTTATTTTGTTATGATTTACTTTATATTTTTATTATTGCTTTCAAGATAAACTCCCTTAAATTGTACACTCTCTGGAGAATTGTATGTATATTGAAAGAGAGTATGATGGGATACATTGAGATGAAATTGTGTGTCAGTGGATGTATGTGTGCACACAGTTGAATGCATTCAATTGTGCTTGTACATGAGTGTGTTCCTTTGTGATTTCTCCAATAACTAACCTTTAATATTTGTCAATATCCATGTTTGAAAATGTACCTAACTGTAAGTATTTACATATTTGCTGCAAAAAAATATGAATTGTGCAATGTGAAGCAGTTTTGGCTAATGTGTTTCTTTTACTAATGGATTTATAATACATGTGATTGTGTATTTGTACTGGATACAAGACTTGGATAGTGTGTTGCGAATCATATCTTATATCCCTTATATCTTTTATAGTTGTCCATATGTATTATCCTTTTGTGTTTAAGTTGTTACGGATGTATTTTATGGATGTTTAGTCTGTTGTTTCTTCCATGCCTGTAGCATGGATGTCCATAGATTTTATAGATATGTATGAAATAATGTCACTCCTGTTAGTCATTATACTTTGTTGTTGCAGTTATGCACTTGCTTAGTATCATGAATCATTTGACACCTGTATTTGATCTGCGAGACATGCATGCCATTAAATATGTGGATGTTTTGTTGACTGTGGGTTGGTTTTGTTTCATTTTGTTAGTGACAAATATGTAATGATAAAGACATATGTCTTTATTGTCATTGGTTTTGTAGTATTGTGCAATAGATGAGTAAAGCAAGAAAAACATGAATGCTCTTTCCATTGTGATACTGAAGATTGGTGAAATAACACCGGCTACTTTTAACCAGTTCATATCAATGTCAATGTTTGTATGAAGTGAAAAGATAATATTAATAGCTTAAGAATATGAAAATATGAAAATGGTATAAAACAGTAGGGTGCAGAGCTCAGGGTGTTATTATTTTTTTTAACATTTGGTATAAAGATGGCATTAGCTTTCATGTATGTAATGTGGTTTGTGTAAATATGTTTCTTTTTCCTCCTTCCTTCCTTTTCATTTCTTGCCTATCATTATCTCCTTGCTCCTTAACCCATTGGTGACGGGTGTAAAAAACTAAAAAAAAACTCGAACCACGGCAACGCGCCAACTTTGAGCGCGTGAGTTTGGTACATCAAGCCGAATCACTGCCTCAGAGTGCTTTGGCGCGCCGCCGCGGCGGACAGCGGCACCCACATTTCGAGCGTACTGTTATGACGCCTATAGGCGTGACCCGTCGGGAAGGGGTTAAGTAAGAGTTGAGATTATCATATTTTTTTATTTTATGTACATCCTGTTGCCATGCTGTAGTGCTGACTATTATAACTTGTGATTGCATTTTTACCTTCACACTTCCTTCACACTCCTAATCTTCCTCTTCCTTCCATACCTTTCCTCTTTCTGTTTCTATCATTTCTCCACCTCCATCATCATCTTCATCTTCATCTTCATCTTCATCTTCATCTTCATCTTCATCTTCATCATCTTCATCTTCATCTTCATCTTCATCTTCATCTTCATCTTCATCTTCATCATCTTCATCTTCATCTTCATCTTCATCTTCATCTTCATCTTCATCTTCATCTTCATCTTCATCTTCATCTTCATCTTCATCTTCATCTTCTTCTTCATCTTCTTCTTCATCTTCATCTTCATCTTCATCTTCATCTTCATCTTCATCTTCATCTTCATCTTCATCTTCATCTTCATCTTCATCTTCATCTTCATCTTCATCTTCATCTTCATCTTCATCTTCATCTTCATCTTCATCTTCATCTTCATCTTCATCTTCCTTTACCTCCTGCTCCACCTACCCCCTCCTCCTGCTTCCTCCTCCCTACACTTGCTTCCTCCTCCCTCCTCCTGCTTCCTTTCTCCCTCCTGCTTCCTCCTCCCTACACTTGCTTCCTCCTCCCTCCTCCTGCTTCCTCCTCCCTCCTCTTGCTTCCTCCTCCCTCCTCCTGCTTCCTTTCTCCCTCCTCCTGCTTCCTTCCTCCCTCCTGCTTCCTCCTCCCTCCTCCTGCTTTCTTCTCTCCCCTCCTGCTTTCTCCTCTCCCCCTCCTGCTTCCTCCTCTCCCCCTCCCGCTTCCTCCTCCTCCTTTTTCCAACCTCCTGCTTCCTCCTCCTCCTCTTTCCAACCCCTTGCTTCCTCTTCCTCCTTTTTCCTACCTCCTGTTTCCTCCTCCCTCCCTCCTGCTTCCTCCCTCCCTCCCTCCCTCCCTCCCTCCCTCCCTCCCTCCCTCCCTCCCTCCCTCCCTCCCTCCCTCCCTCCCTCCCTCCCTCCCTCCCTTCCTCCCTTCCTCCCTCCCTCCCTGCCTCCCTGCCTCCCTCCCTTCCTCCCCCTTCCTCCCTGCCTCCCTCCTGCTTCCTCTTCCCTCTCTCCTGCTTCCTCTTCCCTCGCTCTTGCTTCCTCTTCCCTCTCTCCTGCTTCCTCCGGCCTCTTCCTGCCTCTTCCTCCAACTTCCTGCTTTCTCCTCTTAATCTTCTCTTCTTCCTCTTCCTTCTCTTCTTCCTCCACCTCCTCCTCCTACTCTTCCTCCTCCTTCTTCAACTTTATTCTCCTCATCCTCCTTCTCCTTCCTTACCCTCCTTGTCATCCTAATTATCATTCATTGTCACTGTTTTCCCTTTACCACGATTGCCTCCTGCATGCTCACTTACTTGTATGTATATATTTGTACCTTGTAAATGTATAAAAGATCTTGTAGATGTTACTTTGTAATGTGTGTTTTATGAGTATCTTTGTTTTTAAGATATCAGCTTAATTGTAAGGTTGTTTAGATGTTATTGTATTGCCTATTTTTGTCACTAGAAGCATTTTCATCAGAGAATTTAGTAGCTGGCATGGATGAATATTTATAAGCATTTTGAGAGAGAGTCCCAGAATTTTTTTTGTATAGTTTGATGAATAATTGTATCTTGGACACTTATAAACATTAAAACGAAAAGTAAAAGATAACCCTTGCCAGTTATCAATGATCTGTGATCTTCTTGATTCACTGTATATTTATAAGATTTTCTTTTTTGATCTCAATGTTTGTAAGAGACTTTCCATAGCTAACACCTATTCAAGCAATAACTGTCCTTTGTATGTCTGACAAAAGGGAGAGGTAAGAGGCCCCTAGAATATGTGTACTGATCGGCTTATCACATAGATAGACCTTCCCTCATTATCACGTGTCATGACTCATTCACACCCCAGACAATTACACTTGCAACTTTTCTTTTCCATTATCATATTTCCACTGATCATTGTTCTTTTTTCAGCAAACACATTTCAGAGTGAGAGTGAGTGAGTGAGTGAGTGAGTGAGTGAGTGAGTGAGTGAGTGAGTGAGTGAGTGAGTGAGTGAGTGAGTGAGAGTGTGAGAGTGTGAGAGTGTGAGAGTGTGAGAGTGTGAGTGTGAGTGTGAGTGTGAGTGTGAGAGTGAGAGTGAGTGTGAGAGTGAGAGTGAGAGTGAGAGTGAGAGTGAGAGTGAGAGTGAGAGTGAGAGTGAGAGTGAGAGTGAGAGTGAGAGTGAGAGAGTGAGAGAGTGAGAGAGTGAGAGAGTGAGAGAGTGAGAGAGTGAGAGAGTGAGAGAGTGAGAGAGTGAGAGAGTGAGAGAGTGAGAGAGTGAAAGAGTGTGTGAGCGAGAGAGCGAGGCCTCCCAAATGACCATCTCCATTTTCTTTATACTCTTACAAACTAATGTTATTACTCCCAGGAAGAATTACACAAAATCTCAGCCATTAAATTTTATCTTTTTCTTTTGCTTTTTTTAAGAATCTAGGGTTTTGATTTGATTTTACAGTAAAAGATTGAAATATTAAGTTAACCAATATTTTTTTCGAACTGTTCACACTAGTTTGATAAAATATTCAGTTGTTCTCAGGTGCTAGATGTCTTTAACCCAATGGCCATGGGTCATGGCTATCGCCGTCATAACAATACGCCCGATTTGAGACGTGCGGCTGTCCGCAGCGGTGCCGCGCCAAAATGCCCCGAGGCAATGATTCGGCTTGATGTACCGAACTCACGCGCTCAGAGTCGGCGCGCTGCCGCCGTTCGCCAGAGCGTAGAGTTTTTTTTAATTTTCTATACCCGACGCCATTGGGTTAATTACTCATATTTGTCAGTTTATTGCATACTTTTGTATCTCACTTTTAATAGTAAAATCAGTGTCATGCCCTAGTTTTTAACGCCCTATTTTTTTTAAGGATGAAGATGTTAAATATTTATTGTATGGTATTTACTAGGGATGATGATATTAGTTTGCGAATGTGTGAAGTAAATCAGAGATGGGCAGTGTGGTACATTTTCTGAGTATAGTAGTTTAAGTTGGATTTTTATTTTTATAGTTATTATTTTGTTTGAATTATATTACTGCATTAAGTACTAGACACCAGAAGAAAAAAAAAATGTATTTTGTTATATGTGCCAGAAGAAAATATATGTAAATATTTTAATATCTCTTAAATTTAACTGTTCTTACACACTTCACACACCACATCTTTCATCTAATGAACTTCTATTTAGGGGCCACCAATGTAGAATGTTAATGTTTGTGGTAGGTCTTACTGCACCCTTTACTCTTGCATGTCAGCTCCTTTATAGTCACCCAAAATGATATTGAGGAGAAATTTGTGATAAGAAGCTAAGAAGTTTTCTTGCAAGACTCATTGGGTTGTGCAGCAAAGATTCAGTATGATTTTGGGTGAAATAATCATAACAGTTGTCAAGTAAGATGGACCTTCCCTAATATCATATTGTAGGCGATAAATAACAATTATAGTATAGAACAATGCATCTTCCTCCAAATATATTTGTGTATATATATATTTAAGTGTATATATTTTTTTCTGCTAATAAATATATGGCCTGAAAAGCAGAAATATAGAGGCATGGTTATATACATACTCCTGTGTGTGTATATATATATATGGGTAAGTTGTCATGCAGACACGCACACGCACATGCACAGGTACATGCACACAAATGCACACACATGCACGCATACATGTACATGCATACACATCCAGATCTGCAGTTGTTATGCATTCTCGAATTCTCTTATGAGTTGCAGCAAATGAGACTTAGAAATGTTCAGTAGGGCTGTTTTCATTCACATTATGATGGCTGTATATTTTTAAAAAGTGTATATAAGAACAATAATATATTTTCATCATATAAAACCATGAAATATGTGTATAGTTGTATTTATATATTTACAGTTGTATTTTTATATGCCTAGATCCACAAGTAGTAAAAAGATAATGATATACCAAGAAGTGACTGTTATATATAAAAGAAAGTTGTTGGATGGGGATTGTTGGAGAGGAAAAGAGAGAGGATTTAGCTGGATGAAATATACCATAAAATAAGACGTGGGATAAAAGCCCAATAATTTTTGAGAGGCAGTACAGGATCGTGGGAAAGAGGATGGACTGCACAGTTTGTAGCAAGCCAGGAATGTGGCAAGTAGGAATTTTGGGGTTAAATGTATATGATTCAGTGAATTGTATTTTAATAGACTCCTGGTCATCATGAATTACATAGATAACCACAAAGAGTGAAAGTTTAAGCTGATTAGAATGAATTATTAGAAATTTATTATTTGCACATACCTTTTGAATTCGTTTGAAAACCAAGATCTTACTCCTAACTTATTCCAGTGAATTTATATGAATTGTAAGATTATTTGTACATTATAATGGGGCTGTGATACATATGTATATAATAGCATTCACAAAATATCACCTTGGCATCTTTACTGTAGTTATCAGATATCATGGAAAGTGGTTCCACTCCTGACAGTTATGTGATGCATGGTGATAACATATTGAGTTCCTTTGTGCATGCAGTGTGTGTGTGTGCACGGTGGTCAAAGCATATATACAATAGCTCCTTAATACTGGGTACCATTTAGATATCCCATGATAATCTGGAAGTTTTCCGTCCCTGTAAAGGGGATATCCTCTTTCTGCTGGGCAAGAATGTTGAAATCACCATGATGTGTATAGTGGTCACCCGACTCCAAGAGGATCGTAGACATTCTGGTGCAAGAATCAATTTTCCAGTATTAAGCCACTCTTTACTCTTTTCCAAGGAGTTATTTAGAAATAATAACTGTATAAAACATAATTTACAAAGATCATAATGATTATGCATACTATTAACCCCTTTTGGATGGATCAGGTGTACAGCCCTCATAACACTGTGTGGTCTGAGGGGTATGGCTTTATGAGCGGCGACATGCTAGAGCATGTGGAGTGGGAAGTTCCGCTACATGTAGCGGACTCCCACACCCAACGTCTGCATGTTGCCATTAATCACCAGAGTTTATGTTACTAGGAGATTCCTGATATCTGGCATAGTTGGGGTGATAAGTTATGTCCTTGTTGCATATTTCTAAATGAGAAATGGCTCTGATTACTGTATTCATTTGTAACAGAAGAATAAGGAAAGTATGGTTTTCTGTGTCAGGGCTTTTATATATTTCTATGATCTGTATAGTTGTCAAAAGATTATAAATGTGGCATGTTCAAGTGACAAACTATTTGTAAGGTGAGGGAAGAAGGGAATGCAAGTGACAAAGCTGTATTTGGTGCCCAGGGAGCAAGTTGTGCTGAAAGGCTTTGTAGCCATTATGGAATTGTTGGTGGATGATTTTTTCATGTGTTTCATAAACTACTATATCCATGTCACTTAAGCGATCTAGATGAGCAACAGGTGTACTTGATACGCTCATAGAACTTATGGCTTTTCCAGCCAATGAAAATTTGAAGGATCACCATGCATGATGTTTATCCTCCTGTTTCCTTGTCTAATGTATTTCATATGAAATAGTTTACTTTTTTTTCTTGTTTTTACTTAATCATAAATCTATTCTCCATAACACATATTTATTTTTATAGTGCTTTTATAGAATTGGTTTACTAATATGCTGTGTCATCAAGCAGTTAAGCATGATTAATTACAGTATTTTTATCCAATTAGTCTGGCAGTGAGATGTCAACATCGATGGATCCTCAACTAGAGCGTCAAGTCGAGACCATTAGGAACTTGGTAGATTCTTACATGAAAATTGTCACCAAGACAACACGGGACTTAGTACCAAAGGCTCTCATGCACCTGATGATCAACAATTCCAAAGAGTTCATCATGGGTGAACTTCTAGCTCACCTCTATGCTTGTGGAGATCAGGTGAGTTGTGAATAATTCAGTGTTTTAGATTTTTTGTATGTGGTTGTTTTGATCCACATATTTTGCTGTTCATTTAGAAAATACCTTCACTGTTCTTTCTTTACTTTTATTGCTTCTTGTTTTATGCTAGTGTAATTCAACTGGTCATTTAG
>NC_061819.1:21248790-21251290 GCF_019202785.1 Penaeus chinensis | reverse complement strand
TCTCTCCCTTCTCTCTCTCTCTCCTCCTCTTTCTCCTGTTTTCTCCTCCTTCTTTCCCCGTCTTTCCTGTCTCCTTCCCTTTTTTCCTGTCTCTCCCTGTTCTCCTGCCCCTCCTGTTTTCCCCTTCCCCCTCCTTCCCTCCTTCCTCCCTTCCCCATCCTCTCTTCCGGTTTTCTCCTTCTCCCTGCTCTCCTGTTTTCCCCCTGTCTCCCTGTCTCTCCTGCTCGCCTATCTCGCCTATCTCGCCTGTCTCTCCGGGCCCTTCCCCTTTACTCCTTCTCTCCGTCTCTCCTCTCCTGCTCTCCTGTTTTCCCCCTCTCTCTCTCCTCCCCCTCCCCCCTCTCCTCCAAATCTCCCCTTTTTCTCTCTCCCCTAAACTCTCTGTCCCCGTCTCTCTCTCCCTCCTCTCTCCCCTCTCCCCTCTCCCTTCTCTCCTCTCCTCTCTCTTCTTCTCCTCTCTCTCCTCTCTTCTCTCTTCCCGGGCTCCCCTCTCTCTCTCTCTCTCCTTTTCTCTCTCCTCCTCTCTTTTCCTCCCTCTCTCTTTTCTCTCTCCCCTCTCTCTCCCCCATCCCCCCTCCCCCTCTCTTCTCTCTCTCTTCTTCTCTCTGTCCTCCCGTCTCTCTTCTCTCTTCTCTCTTCTCTCCCCTCTCTCTTCCTTTATCTCTCTCTCCCTCTCCTCTCTCTCTCTTTCTCCCTCTCTCCCCCTCTCCTCTCTTTCCCCCTCTTTTCTCTCTCTCTCTCTCCCCCCCCTCTCCTCCCCCCCTCCCCCTCCCCTCCCCTCTTCTTCTCTTTCCTCTTTTCTTCCCCTTCTCTTCTCTCTCTTTCTTTTTCTCTTTCCTTCTCTTCTCTTTTCTTCTTTCTCTTCTCTTCCTCTCTCTCCTTTTTGCTCCCTCCCCTTTTTTTTCCCCCTCCCCTCCCCTCCCCCCTCTCCCTCCTTCTTCCCCTCCCCTCTCCTCTTTCCCTTCTCCCCCTCCCTTTTCCTCTTTGTCCCCTCTTCTCTCTCCCTCCCCTGCCTTTTCCTTTTCTCCTTTTGCCCCCGCTTCTTTCCATCTCATCTCCTTCATTCATCCTTTCTTCCAAATTTTTCCCCCATCCTCCCCTTTCCTTTCTCTTCTTCTCCCTCCTCTCTCCCTTTCCTTTCCCTTTTTCCATTTTTTTTGGTTTTCCCTTTTTGGGGTTCTCCCTTTCTTTCTTCTAAAAACCTTTTCTCCCCTTCTTTTTTGTCTTTTTCCTTTTCCGCTTTCCCCCTTTCTTTTTTCTTCTCCTCTTTTTATAAAATGTAAAGGGTTTTAAATAATATATATGAAAATAAATTTTAATATAAATAAAATGTAAAGTAAATAAAGTATGAATATATATATTAATATATATATATAAAATATAATTAAAAGATTATATAAATTATTATATATTATAAATATATATACATATATTTCTGTATAGTATGTATATATAAAAATATATATATATAATATATATATTATGTATGAATAAAATGTATATATATTTATGTATGTATATATGTATATATATTTATGTATGTATAAAATGTATATATATTATGTATGTATATATGTTATATATTTATGTATGTATAATATGTATATATATTTATGTATGTATATATGTTTATATATTTTATGTATGTATATATGTATATATATTTATGTATGTATAATATGTATATATATTTATGTATGTATATATGTATATATGTATAGTATGATATATGTAAAATATGTTTTATATGTATGTATTTTATGTTATATATATGTATATACATTTATGTATTATATTGTATAATATTTATGTATGTATATAGTATATATATTATGTATGTTAAAATATGTATATATATTTATGTATGTATATTTGTATATATGTATATGTATATGTAAAATTATGTATGTATGTATATATATGTATATATGTGTATTATGAATGTATATATATATGTATGTATATATGTATATATATGTATGTAAATATATACACATAAAATATATAATTTTATATGTATTTATATACAAATATATATCATACACACAAAACACACACACACACACACACACACACCACACACACACACACACACACACACACACACACACACACACATTTTATATAATATATATGTATATAAGTATATATATGTATATATATATGTATAAATATATATATATGTATAAAAATATGTAAATAAAATATTATGTATTAATAATGTATGAATATAAATATATTTTAATAATATATGTATGTATATATATATAATTTTATATATATATGTATATAATGTAAAAAATATATATGTATTAAATATAGTATATAAAATGTATATATATAATGTATATAAAAATATTTGTATATAATGAAAAAATGTATATATAGAATATATATGTATAAAGATTAATATAATGTATAATATATGTATATATAAAGTATATAATGTATAATAATTAATAAAAGTAAAAATTTTATATATAAAAGTCATATATATTAT
>NC_061819.1:21231290-21243790 GCF_019202785.1 Penaeus chinensis | reverse complement strand
TTGATATTTCAGAGTTTATATAATGGCATACACACGTTTGCTAGAATGTACGTAACTTTGTGTTATTGGTAAATTGCTATCAGTTGTATTATATATGTGATTTATAGATGAGAAATGTAATGATTTTATGCACCCAAAATTGTAAACATCATTTGTCATATAAAAGTGTGGAAAAGATGTCAGTAATTAATATTTAATGCATAAAAGACAAGAATTTTATAGAATAAAAGATAAAATCCAAAGAATATCCTAGCCTTACTTCTATCATGTAAAAGTGTTCAGTAATGGCTGTTCCTGCTACAGTTGTGTCACACTATGCCTTGTTTCTTGCAATAGTAGAGAGAGAGTAAATGATCAAGTATAATCTTCTGTCAAGACAGTATTGAGATTAATAATTTGCTTTATGAATGAAGGACACTAGGATGGCAAATGGGACATCACTGTAGTTATATCTGTAGCATCTGTCTCTTCACTGATGATTCATTGCTGGGGCGTCATCCTGGAGGGCCGCAGAGCCTCGCTGATATTGCAGGCCTGGGTGCAGAGGGAGACCTCCATCAGATGCAATAATATAAGCATGTAGGCTCTTTTAGTATCCGGTCAGTGTCTTTTCTTGTGTGTGAGTAGTTCTTGATTCCTGTGGTACCTTGTTCTGATTGTTATGAAATTGATTATATTTGGATTACAGTGAAGAAGAAACAATAAAGGAATATGTGAAGACTGACATCTCTCAGTAGGATAATTATGGGTCCCTAGTCAGATTGTGGAGATGTTGGGAGAAAGTATTACCATGATTAATTGCAAGAACACTTATTCAAAACTACTGTATTTTTCTCTTCAGGAAATCTATACTTTTAATTGATTTGAAAAAAGATGTATGTATAAAAATTATGTTGTAAAGGGTGCTTGATGCACAAGCTGCCGGCTCTGTTCATCTGGTGCATAACGTTTACTCAAAGTGTCTGGAGGCTTCTACCTCAGTCTTGCCAGATCATAATCAACACATTTATTATTTTCTTGATTGATGGCCTTATTGTGCATGTATAGGGGTATCATGTTTAACCCTCTGTACCTTTGACTGTTAATGATTTTCCTCAACCCGAGGACTTGTTATTTGCACCCAACTCTCCTGAGTAGCTGGCAGAATGGTGTAATTGTCCTTGTTACTGTCTGCTATCTTCCTGTTAAAACCAAGCCAATGTAAAATAAAGGACTTAAATTGAATCGTATTTTATTATTTTATGACACGAAAGAGAAAACCCTTCTGAAACTATATTTCTTCCCTGGATTAATGTTTTACTACTCACATCTCTTGTGTGGTATGTTTTGTTGTGTTGTGTGATATATTTTTAGCTCTTTAACCCTAGCTATCCACAAGGCTCAACAAAGATAAGTAAAGTGGAGTTTTGTTGATTTCATTTTGCTTTTAAGTGTAAGATTAAAGGTAATTATTTTTTATCTCCAGTTAAAAAGGAATCTGAATTTAAGTGAAAGAAAAATGTAGAGTTAGCTTTGAAATATCAGATTCAGAAGTACATTATGCCTGAATGACTTAAATTCATCAGTTATATTTACTTAGGATATTACTAAACTTACGAAATTCAAAGTCATCAATTGGAATGTATTTGTAGAATTTCAATGACTCTCTCTTTTTGCAGACGGCCAGTTCCCATCATACCTCCAAGATTACCTGACCGACCCCAGCTGCCCCAGCGACCTCAGTAAAGAAATGGAATGGATGAAAACCGAGCCAGTAGGAATTTATTTTTTGTCTCTTGCTCTTAAGCATAATTCCCACCATGATGTAGGGCCAGACATGTTCATGGTGCTACACCTTTTATTAACAGAAAGCTGACAGTATTGACACTGGCAGTTCTAGAGGCTTGAAAATCCTCAGAAGATGCATGTGGAGTTGACTAGGAAACTCTCTATTGATATGGAAAGAAAAAGAAAGAAAATTTCAAATGCTTTTAATGTCACTGAATGTTGTGATTGCAAATTGCTCACAAATGTCATGATGAAATAGTTATGTATGTGTAGATTTATTGAATGTTTATCATTGTGAATTATAATAAGTACATCATATAATATTTATTGCTGAGGCTTTTCCTCCTTGCCATTTTTTAATTCCTATTATTAAATACTATAATAAGAGTGGGCAATTTGATTCACAAGTCTTTGTTGTTAATGTAAACTCCAAGATGTAGCAATAGCTACTCTCACTTAACAGAGTGGTGCTTTACTGAAAAGTGTATATTTTCTTTCACAAGGATATGAAGTTGGAAACAAAACATAAAGGACCGAAAACCTCAGAGCATTGCCAAAGGACACATTTAATTTGTGTATGTATAATGCATTTTTCTGCTGATTAACATGCTTGTTAACATGGTTCCAGAAATTATAATGAAAAAAAGGAATTGATGACGAATAGACATACAAACTGGAAAAAATCTATTTAGAAAAATTTGGTTTGAATTACAAAGGTTCTTTATGTGGATTATTTGCATTCTTTGATTGTAGGTCTATGTTTTACATATTATAGCTACATTTTTCTTGTTGCATGACATATCCTTCCAGTGTAATGTTTCCTTCACTCAGAAAATAGTGTAAAAATAAACTATGGCCAGTGTTACTGACCATTTGACTGTCTGCATTTATTGTCAAGTCTACAATCTTAATATTGTTTAATTTAGAAAGCACAAGTGTGGGAGCATTTTGAAGACAGGCTGGAATGTCATTGCATTGCATCTGCCAGAAATGGCAGAAGAGCCATATTATCTGGTCATCATGGAACTAATTGTAACAAATGGATTATCTGCTCAGTAATACTTAGCAGCTGGTGTTTCTAGTTGAAGTCTTGCATGTAAGCACATTTTCATAAACATTGGTTGCTGAAGAGGATAGTCCGCAAGTCTGGTGGTGTTATCCTGAAGATCCATCACAACTAAACATTCTGTGATATACTGGTTTAGGGTCTTATCAGAAATATTACCCTTTATATTTTCAAGCAATTTAACAGTGTGTAATAACAGTTTATAAACAGTAATTTGATTATTTCTGTATCAAAATTAATGTGCAAGTTCATCTACTCACTTCAGCAAAACATGCATCTATATACACGCATGAAGATGCGCACTCACACATCCATTCAGAAGTAGTTAGATGTGTGTAGTCTTGTATGTATGATTAGGGTATACATACAAAATGTTAGAGGCAAATTGAGATATTTTGTAAATTTGTTGAGCGGCTTGTACATTCTGTATTCAAGCAATATTGTATATATGTATATTAAGAAGTTACCAAATGTTTAAACCATTGAAGCAATTTTGAGATTGTCCTGTTTATTGAATTTCCTTATCCCTTTTTAGTTTATTAGGCTGAAGCTAGTCATATACTTGTGAAATGTAGTTTCAGTCTTGAACAGTAGAATTTTCCATTCTTCATCACCCTCTTAATTTTATTTTTTTGTGATAGCATACACCTAAAAATGGATTCATGTATATTGGACTGGATGAGTTGCCCCCAATATTCATATATATGTTAAAAACAGTTGGGTTATAATTTATTATATTATATATTTTTTGTTGATTCCATTATTATTTGTTGTAATTTTCATTCAAGTATTTTTTTTTATTGCTTATCATTAGAATGAAATTTATTTGCTTTTGTTCTTGTCATTGAGAGGTTATGGATTGAGAGGTTATGGTTCAGCACTTGTTAACCTGTTGAAAAAGTGTGTTTGGTTTAACATGAGTGAAATGATTTGAAGCTGGTGGGATACTGAATATGGAATTTATTATATAATATTTTATCATTTCATTTACCTTTCTTCGCTGCTCTCCTTTTGGAGTTTTGAATGTTTACTAATACGAAGCAGATATACCTCATCTACAAAATGCAAATGTGAGTTATAAAGTACATTTGTAACGAGCCTTCCTTGCTGTCTGTTTTTACACATTCAGAACCCAAGCATGACACTGGACATTATTAATTTCTCAAGGAACTAGTCTTGGAAGCATCACACTGCAAAGCAGTCCTGTTTGGAGGTTCAGGTGTGTCTTAGCAGTAAATCAAAGAGCCTTTTGCTTCTTGCACTTCATCAGCATTGAGATATATTTCAGTCATGTCCATCAAAGATACAGATTTTATTTAACATTCCATTCTCTTCTGTCACATGGCCAGCCAGCTATCATTCCACTTGCAAGCTGAGTCATCACTCATCTTCATCACCATTGTATTGTGATAAGTTATTGTACCTTGATAAGTTACCCCTGTGTTCGGTTTCATGTGTTAACACTAAAAAAAGACTTGACTGTGTACTTGCACTTTACTGATTGCCATGGATAAGAGAATGTTATTGTATATTGCATAACACTAGTCAAGCTTTGATTTTAACAATATTTGGTGTAAACAATATGTTGTATTCAAGTGATTTGGTATCTCCATGCAAATGGAAGCCTGATATCAGAAAGCAGTATGTCATATATCCAGTTCAATTTGAAATATAGTTTATATGGTTGATATCCAGGTAACTCATTCTCTCCTTCTTTATATTTTCTTTTTCTCTATCCCTTGGTCTTGCTACCTCTTTCACTCTATTATCTTTCCCATTCCCTCTCCCTTCTTTGTTCTTTCTCTTACCTCCTCCTCCCACCCTCATTTTGTATGATGTCCAGTGACTGGAAATAAAATGAAATGTAAATTATTTTGGGATTGATATTTTTGTACCTGTGTATAATGAGAATGATAGATTTGATCAACAATGAAGGTAAAATTTGTGTCAAGAAAATTGTTTTTACAATCGTGAATGCAAAAGAAGATATGAAGGAATATACTGATTAAAAGCAAAGGATTGCCAAGAACAGATGAAACTTCTTGATTTTGGATGTTAGACAAAGTAAACAAGAAACATATAGTGACTGCAAAGCTAAGCTATAATAGATGTTCAAATAATTTTAGAGCATGGCACAGCTTTTCCCTGATAAAAGCTTAGTAAGAAAGGAATGATGGAAATAACATATTCTACATATCAAAAGGGAAGTAAGGCAGGTAACATAAGCATGGGAAAACCTGAAAGTGTTTATTGAATTTGGATTGTAACTACTATATTTCAGATAGCTTTTCCTTGAACAAAGAGGAATAGATTAAGTTTAATTAGCCTCTCAGCTGTGAGCAGGTTGGCTTGTCACTTCTCTCATGCCTCACTTCCTCACAGAGTTCACTTGTGTGGTTTCTGCCATTATCTCTTCTAAATTTTAGTCTGAAGAAGTGCCTTAAAAAAACGAAATTGGTAGATGACACAAGACAAATGATATCTCAAATCAACCACTATGTTGCCTATCATACTTAAGTAAAAAAAAAAAAAAAAAAAGAAAGAAAAAAATTACATAACCTATGGAGAGTAGCCTTTGTCATATCATATACTATTGACCTGTATGTGAATATGACTCGGATATGCGTGTACGTAAGCTATCTTGTAAACGACACTGATACTCTACCTGCACACTTTGTTTGGAAGAAAAATCATCTGATTTTTCTTTGTTGAATAGTGTTTGAAACAATCTTCAGTGTGAAGCCAGAAATACTTCTATTCACCCTGTGGGAAGGGAAGTAGGGGTGTATGTAGATGTGGGCAGGCATGGGTTATGAGAATGAGAGTGTATGTGTGAGGATTTGAAGTGAGTGAGAGAATGAAAGTGAGTGTGTGTGTGTGAGTGTGTGTGTTAGAGTGTGTGTGTGAGTGTGTGTGAGAGTGTGTGAGTGTGTGAGAGTGTGTGTGTGAGTGTGTGTGTGAGTGTGTGAGTGTGTGAGTGAGTGAGTGAGTGAGTGAGTGAGTGTGTGTGTTTCAGGCATGCACGCACACTAAACACACACACACTCAAAACACACACACACACACACAAAACACACACACACACACACACACACACACACACACACACACACACACACACACACACACACACACACACACACACACACACACACACACACACACACACACACACACACACACAAAACACACACACACACACAAAACACACACACACACACAAAACACACACACACACACTCACTCACTCATCAACTCACTCACTCACTCACTCACTCACTCACTCACTCACTCACTCACTCACTCACTCACTCACTCACTCACTCACTCACTCACTCACTCACTCACTCACATACACATACACATACACATACACATACACATACACATACACATACCCACATACCCACTCACAGTGAGTGAGTGAGTGAGTGAGTGAGTGTGTGAGTGTGTGAGAGAGAGAGAGAGAGAGAGAGAGAGAGAGAGAGAGAGAGAGAGAGAGAGAGAGAGAGAGAGAGAGAGAGAGAGAGAGAGAGAGAGAGAGAGCATGAGCGTAAGTTTGTGTGAATGTAAGCCTGAAGCGCATGCACACACACACACACACACACACACACACACACACACACACACACACACACACACACACACACACACACACACACACACACACACACACACACACACTCTAGTACTATAATAGTACTGTAATAACAGTGACGAAGGCAGTGATGAGCTATATTCATTATTAAAACAGTTGATTATAAAAATGATAGTAACAATTGTAATGCTATTAGTAATGTTTAATATAAAAATTGCAGTGCCAGTGAACAGTGACAATAATGATAAAACTGAAAATACAAATAGTAATAATCATTTACATTTCTCTTTCCTATTTTCAAGCCTATCAGTTAGACTAACATGCCAAAATTAACTTGCGAAAACACTGTGGCAAGAAATGGACAGGGGTAAATCGGCATCTTAATAATGGTAGGTGGCTGTGACTTCATGGCAGATATAGATCGGGTGACTTTGATGATGATGATGATGAGGATAATGAAGTTGATGATAACGAAGGTAATGAAGGTGGTTGTGATAATAATGATTGCTATATTTATTGTTGATATCTTTATGATAATACTCAAAATTATTGATAATTGTGATGTTAGTGATGATGATGATTAATAGTAATTGTAATATAGATAATGACCAATAAGGATTGTGATATATTTGATGATGATGCTAAAATGAAGATCATAAAAATTATGATAATTAAATAATAGCAATCATAAAAAATAAAGCAATAACAACAGTGAGAAAATAAAGATATAGTTATGATAGTAGAATCATGATTATTAGGATGATAATAATAACAATGATTTGATGATGACAATGACTGATAATGATTATTGATGATGATCATATAATTGAGAACCAACAATGATAATGGAAATGATCCTACTGATATTTTCATGGTAATGATGATCTTTGTGGTCTTGATAAGGAAATGATAATGATCATAACTATAACAGCACCCCCCCTCCAATCCCTTGCCCGTTGTTGTTGTGGGGGGGAGGCTTAGGAGGCGGAGACTGAGACCCAATGCTGGGGAACTCCCCAATCTTAGGACTCAGCCCTTGAATCAACTAGTTTTGCATGGTCTTGATTCCCCGTCCTACTTTTTCGTTTCTGTCCCTTCACCAACCCCTTCTACTATCCACTTCCTAAGGTGTGAGAGCCGTGCTGAAAGGATGAAAGGCTGATTTTGTGCCAGTCCTGAATGGCCTGAGGGAGCCATGGGCACAGTATTCCCCTGCTTTAGTTGCCAAGGGGACCCTGGGGGGTGGACTGTTTCTCTCGCCAACATACTCCAGGCTAACCATGGCCAACAATGAAGATGTTATACCATTATTAGGGATAATGAGACTTGACTCTTCATCAAATAGCCCCACCAATTCAAACTCTCCCGATTCCCTGACCCCAGGTTCTCCTTTGACCACGGCTCCGAGCACTACAACTACTACCCCCTCCTCAATGCTTACTAGTACATTATCCACCCAAGTCAACACTCAATCTACAGGAGACATTCCTACTCTCCCAACAGGCTCAACTTCATCACCTCTACGCCCACAACATTCTTTATCATTTACCCCATTCTCCCTTATTACTACTTTACAGCCTTATTGTCCACCTCTCCATAACACTACCTCCCTCAACACTACTCCCTCTTCAACACGCCCCTGTCCTTCTACTACCCCAATCTCTACAAATATCTTAACTACTCTATTTAGCCCAGCCAACTGGGACCGATTTTTTTGTGATCCCTCCCACAGCTCCCTACTCTGACAACACCCTTCTCTTCCAGCAATGTCTCCAAAAACAAGTAGGCAAAGTCTCTTTCCATAGCCGACCCGACCATTCCCGTAACAGTAACATCTGAAAATCAAGCTATAGCATTATCAAATCTAACTTAACTATATAGTAACCCCATCCCTGCAGAACCCCATTCAACCCTCAATACTTGCACTGGAACTGTCTCTATCTCCCCAGCAAACTGCCCTATCTATAACAAAAACTGGTCAGACTATGATGCGATGTCAGTACAATGCTACTCCATTCCTCCCAGAGGTCATCGTGAGAACCCCACTAACACTGCCAAAATTACTTTCCGTAGACATGACCTTCCCTTTAGTGTTTACATCGGTGGAGAATTCCTCCCAGTCCGACCATATCAACCTCCTCCCCGTCAGTGTCAAAATTGTTGGTGTTTAGGATAAACATTGCATTTCCACAACCAGATGCTCGCTATGTGCCCAACCTGGCCATACTCGATCAAACTGCTCTGCACAATCATGCACAGACAGACTAAACGTTCCACCCCCTTTTCCCCTACCACACAATCGCCTCCACCTTCCTTTGCGCCTACTCTTCAGACACCAGTCATCTCTTCCCCCCCTCACAATAAAACCTTTGTCTCACAAAATTACTCAACCAACTCCATTACAAAAACTCTTGAAGATATTCAAAACTATGTACTCGAGTCCCAAACTGACACTGAAACCCTTCATCTGCCTTCAAATTCCACAACTCCCGCTCCCTTCACACTCAAGGTGACTACCGATATCCATCCTCCTCCTACTCATATCCCCCCTACATCCTATCCTCCTACCCCCTCCCAACACAGCCCATCCCCCCCGACTCCAGCTCCACCTACATTAACCCACCCGCCATCCCCTCCATCCCTTCCACTCCCTCCTGGATACACACGTGAATCCCTTATATCACAACTATCCCCTTCCCCAGACCCTCCACCTCCTAATAACCCTCCTGATACAATAGCATCTCCCCCGTCTCATTCCTTATCCCACCCTCTAGCTCCTTCCCCTTCAAATTCTCCAACACGTACTGCAATCGTTATCACTCATAAATCAACGAAAGTATAACTATCCTTCATTGGAGTATTCGCGGTTTTCGTTCTCACAGACCCGAGCTTCGTTATATCCTTTCCTCTTATAACCCATCCATTATATGCCTTCAAGAGACTTTTCTTATACATCCTCCTATACCAATCCCCAATTACTATTTTGTCTCTTCCCCACGCTCACTATGTCTCGTCCATACTCATCAATCAGAAAACAACTTATGTCATACCTCCCTTTCAAACCTGTCCCTTGCACAGTTACCCCCCCCCCCATCCCTTGCCCGTTGTTGTCGTGGGGGGGGCTTAGGAGGCGGAGACTGGGACCCAATGCTTGGGACAAATTTTGCATGGTCTTTTTTTCCCCTCCTACTTTTTCGTTTCTGTCCCTTCACCAACCCCCTTCTACTATCCACTTCCTAAGGTGTGGGAGCCGTGCTGAAAGGATGAAAGGCTGACTTTGTGCCAGTCCTGAACGGCCTGAGGGAGCCATGGGCACGGTATTCCCCTGCTTTAGTTGTCTAGCCCTTACCCCTTTTAACCATTAACCATTAACCATACCATTATTAGAGGCAATGAGGCTTGCCTCTTCATCATATAGCTCCACCAATTCAAACTCGCCCGATTCCCTGACCCCAGGCTCTCCTTATACCAGCTCTGAACACTACAACTAATACCCCCTCCTCAATGCCGACTAGTACAGTATCCACCCTAATCAACACCCCAGGAGACATTTCTACTCCCAACATGCTCAACTTCAATAACTATACCCCTACAACCTTCTTCATCAACTACCCCATCCTCCCTTATTACTACCTTACAACCTTATTGTCCACCTCCCCATAACACTACCTCCCTCAACACTACTCCCTCTTCCACATGCCCCCGTCCTTCTACTACCCCCATCTCTACAAAATTCTTAAATAATCTATTTAGCCTAGCCAAATTGGACCGATTTTTCGTGATCCCTCCCACAGCTTCTCACACTTTCTGCTTTGACAACCTGTTTTCATTCCTCAAGTGCATATACATCCTTCACTTGATCTAACCCCTATACATTACCTTACCCAACCTTAACACATTTACTCGTCAATTCCTTTGCCCAGCTTTGACAACTAATCACTAACTCAACCACCCTTCACTACCATTTACTATAGTGCTACATGACCTTAGATGTCTAGCACATTTATGTTGCTTTTAACCATTAACCTTGCACAGTTATTCGCATCTTTCTTCGCCGCTGGGTCACAGCGATTTCAGTCTACTTCTCCCCTTCCCACCCCATTAACTTTGCTGCTTTTGAAAATCTAATTTCCCAACTCCAACCACCTTTCCTCATAGTTGGTGATTTCAACTGCCGCCCCACTCTTTGGGGTGATTCTATCACCAACTCCCGTGGCTGATCCCTAGAGCGCTTCCTCTCCACAGCTGACCTTACCTTTTTATACATTGACCTCTCTCTATGCTTTCCTTTCAATTCTAGACCACTTTCCCTATAGTGACCACTTTCCAGTTCTCCTTTCTCCTACTTCATATGTACCACTTCCTAACTCCCCACGCTGGTGCTTTCTGCTATTCATATCCCTCCATCCTCCCTCTCATCCATTTCAGATATGATACAATGTTTCACAACTACAGTCCTAAGAGCTGCCCATACAGCTACCTCCAAATGTGTTCCATGGTGGAATTCTGATTGCACTAAAACGCTTCGGTTAAAACGTGCAGCCTGGAACGAGGTACCCCTAATCAACTATCAGCCCTTATCTCCTTTAAAAGAGCATCCGCCTGCCTTCGTCGTACAATCCGTAATAGTAAAACAAATAGCTGGCGATATTATGTTTCTTCAATTACATCATCTACATCTATCTTAAATGTTTAGCGCCGGATCCATAAACTATCAGACAAACATCCCCCCCCCCCCATCCAGCCCCCGTCCTCCACATTCGAGATACCCTCTTCTCTGATCCTCTTCAAGTCGCTAATGAACTGAGTGACTATTTCAGCCAGGTAGTGGTTCTCACCTTTCTCCACCCTTCTCTTCTATTAGGACCATCAGGGAACGCACCCATATTATCTTCACCCCTATCCTTCGCTGAGTCCTATAATGCTCCTTTTTCTTCCTCTGAACTCAGTGCTGCCTTACAGTCGTGTCGCAACACTCATGAAGGCTCTGACGGTATTCACTACCGTATGCTCCGGCAACTCCCATCTTCCTCCTTATCCATCCTATTAACAATTTACAACCACATATGGACATCAGGATTTTTTCCTTCAAATTAGCGAGAAGCTCTTATCCTCCCCTTCCTGAAACCCAATAAATCGGGTAACCTCCCGCAAGACTATCGCCCCATCGCACTAACTAGCTGCTTGTGCAAACTACTTGAGCGAATGGTTAACTTCCGCTTAAAGTGGTATCTTGAATCTCACAATCTCCTCTCTCCTTCCCAGTTTGGTTTCCGCCGTGTCTGAAGCACAGCTGACCCCCTTGTTCATTTTGAGACATATATTACATCTGCATTTGCACGCCATGAATCCGCACTAGCTATATTCTTTGACTTTGAAAAAACATATAACACTACATGGCGGTACCATATTCTCCAACAATTGTCCTCTCTAGGCATACGTGGAAACATGAGTGTCTTTATAAAGTCTTTCTTCTCCCAACGCACTTTCCAGGTCAAAATTGCCTCTGCCACATCGTCCTTCTTTCCTCAAATCGAAGGCGTCCCACAAGGCAGTGTGCTCAGTACCACTTTATTCCTTCTTGCTGTTAATGACATTGTCTCAGTTCTACCACCAGGAGCCCGGTCATCACTATATGTTGATGATTTAACCATCTATGCCTCTGGCACATCCACACCAAATCTCTTCCATTTTTTTTCAGTATGCAATATCATCAGTATCTTCCTGGGCCACAAACCATGGCTTCCGCTTTTCTACCTCCAAATCTTTCTCCATCCTTTTCTCTCGCGCACGCGTAGGTCCCCAACCTCCACTCTTCTTATATGGCACTCCACTCCAACACCGTTCCTCTGGCAAATTCCTAGGCGATATTTTTTTTTACTCCAAACTGTCCCGGCGAGACCATATCCTTTACATTAAAGAAAAAGCTCGCTGCCGTCTCCGAATCTTACAAACCCTATCCCATATATCCTGGGGCTCAGATCGCAAAACTCTCCTTCATCTTCATGTTACTTCGATCCTCTCCACTCTCGATTATGGATGCCATATCTATTCCTCTGCCTCAACTTC
>NC_061819.1:21221290-21226290 GCF_019202785.1 Penaeus chinensis | reverse complement strand
ACACATTTCATATTTCTGATCAAATATATGAAAAATAAATCTTAAACTTTTTCTTCACTATGTATGTTAGCCTTACAATTTATAATTTAAAATGCTGTGTGTTTGAGTCACTATTATCAAAAAGGCAAAATTTCACAAACAAATCACCAAAATTTAAGAATGCTTACATTACATATTTGGACTAAAAAAGCACTGTACAAACTATAGTTCAAATCATAAATGGCAAATGGGTCTCAGATGCCTTCACATATGAACAAACACAAAAATATAGACTCTGAGAGGCAAACTTCAAGACAGATATATATAGTAGCACGTCTTTAAACCTAAACATTTGCCTGCTGAGCTGCAAGTAGTTGTTGCACATAATACACACCAGTCCTGAGTAAGACAGCCAGAGCAAGGCAAAGCGCCTCGGGAACAAAAAACAAGCTTTCTCACTGTGTTCGACTCCACGGCCAGAGGCTGATCGGTTACCGTCTCTTCCTCTCCTACTCTCTCTCTCTCTCTCTCTCTCTCTCTCTCTCTCTTTCTCTTTCTCTTTCTCTCTCTCTCTCTCTCTCTCTCTCTCTTTCTCTCTCTCTCTCTCTCTCTCTCTCTCTCTCTCTCTCTCTCTCTCTCTCTCTCTCTCTCTCTCTCTCTCTCTCTCTCTCTCTCTCTCTCTCTCTCTCTCTCGTTCATTTGTTCTTCCATTTCAGTACTTTAAATTTAACTGCCTTTAGTGTTCCTGTACAATGCTGTGTGGTTCTAATGCATGGTATTCAATTTAAAACAAAACTATATTGAGTCACAAATAGTATATGTTTGCGAATGTACAGTACAGCACATAAAGCGGAAACATTCATCATATAGTGTTAAACTGTGGATGGATGTTTGTACACTTGTACTGTGAATGTTCCCGAATGCAATTAAACATTTTTTTTTTCACTGAACATTATTTGTAATTGTGCATTCGGGAATCACTGATGTGTACATGTGTGTGTGAAATGTGGCATCTACAAATTAACAATACAATTCTTTTTTTTCTCCAGACACATACAAATTACTCAAGCAAAACCGAATTTAAGACGAACCTCTCTACCTTGTCCTCCCGTGGCCCAGGCATTTGTTGGCAAAGTATCCCTGCAGTATGAAACAAATAAAATATTTCAGGAGGACTTGCGATCACTGGCTTTATCCTTCGTCAGCCTTCTGGTACCAACCAGACAGTTTCCTCTGCATCAAGCAAGTCAACTGAATAGAATGCTCTTTACAACATACAGAAATGACCACCCGGAACAAATTCGTATTTTATGACAAAAAAATGCAGTCACATAATGTTTAATGCATTATACATATATCAAAAACTAATATCTTACAAATTATTATTTTTTTTAAATTTAAAACTCCTAGCCGTGATAGGAAATATACAAGCACAGTATGGTGTTTCTGAACATTATAATTTTTGCATCTCATTTACAAAACTACTTTTTTTTCCAAACGTCACGTCGATTATCAACACAATTTAACACCGTTGATTTGGCTAGTATGTTATTTACGAGCGTCTATCATGCATGAGCTTGCCCGACACTGAACACACTTCCGTCTCGTGAGCTCACACTTTCATATACACAGTATATTTGAAGCCCCGTATCTCCCTGTTACCCAATTGTTCCTCTGGGCTCTTCATATTTACATAGTCACAGAACTAGCACAATACACATTTTTGGTTTTATTATATTGTCAGAACAATTTGCTTGGATTAAGTACACACAAACACACTGAGCAAAGAAAAAAAGACAACATAACTTGTGAAAAGCAATATTTTAGCAATATGTACAATTATCTATACATCAGTGTTGTATAAATAACTTTAAGATTTACTATACTGTACAGAATGTAAAGCTACAAAAAGCTGTCTATTGACAACTAACTATAAAATAACTGGTTGTTATTTGTTCTGCTTAAGCTCCGCGGATTGGTGTCGCTGTCCTGCTGTCTGATGCCCGATCTTATGGTGGTGTAGCGGACCACGTCGTGCTGGGGCTCCTGGGCCGACGGCGAGAAGCACAGGTACGAGCCGTGGGGCGCTGACCGGTCCAGGTCGCCGTCGATGTCGTCGATATCTGCAAAGACGCGGCAATGGTTGGTCGGAGGTGTTCATGCGCTCTTAGTGCTGGCAATTCTCTAAATCTACGGACGGTAATGCATTTGTTCTTCAGACTCTGTGATAAGTAATTACCTGTTGCAAAAACAGAGGTGAGCGGGTCGTTGACATTTTTGGCTTCTCGCTTGGCCAGATGTCTTTCCAAAAGGAGACGACCCACGACCACAAACAGGAACAGCAACAGACCCACACACAGTCCAACCATCAAGTACAAAATGAATTTCTCGAAATTTTCTGAAAAAAAAGGTCTCAAATTACCCTAAAACGAACCTTATTGCATTTGCTCAAATCATCAAAGAACGCACTGGAAAGTACAGTGCCTTTTAAATTAATAAATATATATTGCCATGAATTTAATGCACTCTATACACTAGAAACCACAATGGCACAAACTGCAGAGGTTTCAGGTAAGTTCCCAAATCCTTTGCTTCCGTACTTTTGATAAAGGCGACCGCCCTCATCCACTCCGTGAGGAAGCCGATCTCCCGGTTCTTGGAGCCGGAGAGGATGGTCACAGTGCAGTTGATGAGGTCCGGCTGGCTCCGGGGGACGCCGTCCTGGGGGTAGTCTCTCACGCCGTTGTCTCCTGCAACGGACAGGCTCTTCAGCGACGCGTGTTTGGGTTAAAAGGACTTTGGACTGAGCAAACCTTCAGTACCTGAGCACAACTACGCAAAGGGGCCAAAGTGGAATCAGCATTTTTACTTAGTAATAATAACAGAGCGATACCAGTTGGTCGTCAGTTCGGATACATAAGAACTAGTGATTCCACATTAGACGCCTTTAGAAAACAACGCCTGTTCCTCACCCTTCTTCTCAGGAAGCTTGGTCGTGACGGTGGGATTGTAGAAGACGGTCGTCGCTTTCGTTTCGTGCGGGTCGGAGGTCGAGGACTGCGGCGGCGGGGGGTCGGGGCGCCGCGCGGGGGGCATGGCCGGCGGCGACATCATGCTGTCCTCGTCCGGGATTTCCTCGGGCTGCTCGTCGGGATGCAGGCCCTCCTGGTACGGCACCTTCAGGATCTTCCGTGGAACTATAGGGGATTGTAGAGGAGTTAGTGATGACCTTAAGCCCGACTTTGGGAAATTGCAAATCAATAAACTTTTACCTCAAGAACAGCAGTAAAGTGAACTTACCACAAGTGTACACAGTCTTCATGTACATCTTCGATTCAGACGAACAGGGCTTCCCGTACGTGCTCGAGTTGGCGTGGAGCTCGCACTGCCTCTTGCCGTGGCACTGCGACATCACCATCTCCGTCGCGAAGCTCGCCTGGCAGTCTAGAAGGATGAGGCACGGTGAATAAAGGCGAATGTATGACTTATCGCTTCGGAGAGCTATCGATACCCATACAACTGGATTGTTTTACATTGAATATGTGCATTCAATAATGGATACCCACGCATTAACAATGGAAACACACACACGCACATACACATACACACACACACACACACACACACACACACACACACACACACACACACACACACACACACACACACACACACACACAAAACCGACCTTCCTCCGGGACGCCCGCCGGCTGGGGGCACATGAAAGAGCCCTCTTTGCTTCGCCCGAACAACACGCTGTAGATCGCCAGCCGGGAGTTCTTGCCGCATTTCAGAGTGAGTTCGCCTCCTTCGCACACGATTTTGTTTATGAATCTTTCTGCAAGAGTGAAGGACATTTTGTTAGTTTTGAAAGTTAGATTCTAGAGGTGATTCTGGCTTCGTTGCCGATGTGACCCATGACAAGGCAAAACCAAGTATAAGCCAAGTATAATAATAAATAAATATACAATGTTTAAAAAAATGTAAATACATAATTTCTAATACCGCCTCTGGCGGGGATGACCAGCTGAGACCCCCATGGGCGTCACTCAAACAGGTGTTCCCGACGAGGCGCGAGAGCCCGACTCACCTGGGCGGCACTTGTAGGCGACCTCGATGTACTTTCGGATCTCGGGGCAAGGGTCGTGTTCGCTGAAGGTCTCGGGGGACACCTGGATCCGGCACTGGTTCTTGTGGTGGCACTCGCCCACCACGCGCTGCAGGGTGTTATACTGGGGGCGGAGGGTACCATTAGTGCTGGGTTATTAGCTCTGGAGGAGGATGATAGTAAATATCTCGACCTCTACAGAGGAATTATGTGGTGGATGTAATGTAATGACTGATTCCTCCTACAACCCACTTTCAATTCTTTAAACTTGGTGCTACTTGGCTGAAAACAAAATCCTTATGACTCAGCGAATGTGATGTTTATTTGTGGCACATACAAAACGTACACGAATTTCCACGTATAAAAAAAAGCTTCAATCTGTGCAATGCCACTTAATAATTCACTCATAAATGTTCTAATAAGTGATCTTATCTCCCCAATCGCGGACGACCCTAAGCTACGAATGCACGAACTTCACCAAGCAAGCGATGCGATCTGGCGAAGAGGCTGACGACTGGATCTCATTTCACGCATTTCCTTTTTAGTACCTTTTACCCCATAAAGACAATTAACATAATTCGACTCTAACCTTGTGGGAAACGCCGATCAACAACGATACAAAGTGAAATTGATACCACTACTAATTGCGAAGTGCAGCCATGACCATCATTATTTCAATAAGTGTCAAACGGTACAACCAAGAAACTCATTTTCCCGCTGCAGATGGACCAATATTCATTCTCCTCGATGGCCAGCAAAACATTCAAATTTAAAAGTCTACAAACCAGTAAATCTTTAACATACCCTAAACTACAATGCTCATCACCACTGCATCCATAGATAACAATAATACAGAGCATCTATCAATCTATCTATCTGTCTGCCGTTATTATTAGTCGAATTGCTTTCACCG
>NC_061819.1:21211290-21218790 GCF_019202785.1 Penaeus chinensis | reverse complement strand
GAGAGAGAGAGAGAGAGAGAGAGAGAGAGAGAGAGAGAGAGAGAGAGAGAGAGAGAGAGAGAGAGAGAGAGAGAGAGAGAGAGAGAGAGAGAGAGAGAGAGAGAGAGGGAGATTATTATTAGGCTCTTTTTACGGACGACAGAGGAGGTTAAAGAGCGTGATGTGGAGGGATAAGAGATAAGAGATAAGAAGAAAAAAGGAAAAAGGCGAAAAAGAATGCGATGAAGACAGACGCAGTTTTTGTTAGTCTTTTTGGTCGACTTGAGGGAGAAGAGGAAGTAAGGGAGAAGCGTGAAGAAGGAAGAGGGGAACAGAGATAAAGCGAGAAAAAAACGGAGATAGGAATGTGGAAATAGGGAAATGAGGGCTGATGAGGGATAGAACACAAACAAAAATAGCCACAGATTAAAATATACGGGGAATGAAAAAGAAAAGGAAAAAGCAAGATAACAAAGAGAAGGGAAAGAAACGCAGAAAATAAGTATTACAAAAACCATGCTCTCTAACTGCCACATTCCTTCATGGAAAAGTGATGTTAATGCTTGCAGCCGTTAGTCATTAATGAAGCAAGATACGGGTCACAATCATCATTTTCATGCACAATGGATTTGGTTATACATGGGCACGCAATGTCTAGCAATAAAACAAAACCAATATAAAACATCTGTAATAATAACAATGCCACACGATTTACTACGTGGATTTACAATAACAACAGTAGCATTATGACTGCAATGCGTAAATAACTTGACATATGCTTTTTCATGCTTGTATTATGCACGATTACATTGCATATCAGAAAATAAGTCACCGAATAAAAGTGCCACACATACAAATACATATACAGACACAGACACACACACATACACACACAGACACACACACACACACACACACACACACACACACACACACACATACACATGCTGACACACAAGCACACAAACAAGCACGCAGGTACACACGCGCGCGCGGAGGCACACACACATACTTCCTAAGAGATGCCGAGAGTGTGATGACAAGACAAATGATGTCGTCTAGTAAAACGGACACGGAATTGTAAGGAAGACAAACTAACAGTCACTTGTCGCCGTTTCACTTCGCTCCTGAAGTCTCGTAAACATTCTTGTATTTTCAGTGAATTTTTATGTGCAATTCCATCAGTTAAAGATAGTCACAACCCCCCACCCCCTCCTCTCCCTCCCTGCCCTTTCCTACTCTCTCTCTTCTCTCTCCTCCTCCCCCCCCCCCCCTCTCCATCTTTTGGCCACCTGCCTCTCAAAACACAATATATTTTCCTTGGAAATATTTTATAGAAACGGCTCATGTCGGAATGAGCAGTTTATCATACATGAATAATACATTCCCTTGGATATTAAGACGATGGGCTCAAAAATCTCGGCGTCTCCTCAAGTTTCCTCTTTGATACGGGTAATGAAAATTGGAAGACATTATATTGCTCTCTCTCTCTCTCTCTCTCTCTCTCTCTCTCTCTCTCTCTCTCTCTCTCTCTCTCTCTCTCTCTCTCTCTCTCTCTCTCTCTTTCTCTCTCTCTCTCTTCTCTCTCTTCTCTCTCTCTCTCTCTCTCTCTCTCTCTCTCTCTCTCTCTCTCTCTGCCACAATGACCTTAGTAGCCACACCGTCATTCACCCTCTCCTCCCGCACTTGTCCTCAGCACACGGTGTGCCGTGCCAAAACTACCCCTGCGCCTACCGGAGAGGCAGGCGGCGAGCACATCCGCCTGCACTCGCTCGCTCGTCCGCTCTCCGATTGCAATGCCCTCTGTCATGCTACGTTTGCCAGGTAATATTCCGTCTCCTTCTGCTCATTGTCCTTTTCGTCATTTTCAACTATTTCCACTCACTTTCTTACTATTCTCTCTCTTCTATTGTCTCTTCTCTCCTTCTTATGTCTCCGTCTCTGTCTCCCCCCCCCCCTCTCTCTCTCTCTCTCTCTCTCATCGTCTCTTCTCTTTCTATGTTCTTTCCTCTTCTCTCTTCTCTCTTCTCCTTCTCCTCGTTCTCCTCTCTCTCCTCTCTCCCCTCTCTCTCATCTCCCTCTCTCTCCTCTCTCTCTCTCTATCTTCTCTCCTCTCCAATCTTCTCTCACGATTCCTACATGTCTAGCAGGCCGCGCCATCATCACCCTGCTGCTCCATTCACAAGAATACCGCAGCTGGTGCATTCTGCCACTTGTGCCTCACGGCGTTGAACTCCCTCTGCATACGCCTCCGAGGGACAACCGCTTCATTCGAAGCTGTGCATCGCATCCCTCCCCTCTTCCTCTTCTCTCTTCTTCTCTCTCCTCTCTCTCTCTCTTCTCTCTCTCTCCTCTCTCTCTTTCTCCTCCCTCTCTCCCATCTCTCTCTCTCTCTCCTCTCTCTCCCTCTCCAATACTAAATCTCTCACGATCCCAACAAGCAAACGCAGCCGCGCGCCCAACAACCCGCGCCCACACAGAGGAAGTGAGGGCGCAGGCTGGTGCAGCGGCCACGGGCGAGGGCGTGAACTCGCCCTGCAACGCCCGATGGACAAACCGCTTCATTCGGAGAGCTGTGCAGCGGACAATAGGGGACCCTCGTCCGGCCGCCTACTTCGGGATGACTGACGCTACTACTCAGTTGACATGTGGGAAAGGAAGAAGCAGAGAAAGAGAGAAAAGAATAAACACACTCACTCACTCACTCACACACACACACACACACACACACACACACACACAAATAAATACCCCGTGACCTTGACCACGACCACCTGAAGAAGTGGTAAAGGGTCACAGTACATCATTCCTGCAACGGGAGGAATGTGAAGCTCTCTCTACCTGAGGATTGCACCGGCTGTCCCTCCCCCACCCCCTACCCGGCGCTCTCTTTCTTCCGTTCAATTCTCGCTTATTCTTCTCTCTCTCTTATTCCCTGCACTCATCTCTTCTCCTTTTCTCTCTGTTTTTGTCTTTGTTTTCTATTTGTCTATCTCTGTCTCTGTATGCCCCCCCCCCCTCTCTCTCTCTCTCTTTGTCCTTTCTGTTTTGAGCGTCTGTCTGTATGTCTACCTGTCTGTCTGCCCCCCTTCTCTCTCTCTCTCTCTCTCCTCTCTCTCTCTCTCCTCTCTCTCTCTCTCTCTCTCTCTCTCTCTCTCTCTCTCTCTCTCTCTCTCTCTCTCTCTCTCTCTCTCTCTCTCTCTCTCTCTCTCTCTCTGTCTCTCTCTCTCTCTCTCTCTCTCTCTCTCTCTCTCTCTCTCTCTCTCTCTCTCTCTCTCTCTCTTTCTCCCTCTCTCTCTCTCTCTCCTGTTAATTGGACATTCCTGGCGGCGCGATCAGCTGTATGGCCTGTTTTTCTTAGCTGTTGCTGTCTTTCACTGGAGATTTTTTTTAACATTCTGTCGAGATTAGATGCGACAACGGCACGGATAACTTCACGAGGATGGCCGCTCTTGGTCGACTTCCGCCATTTCCATGGAGAGAGAGAGAGAGGGAGAGGGAGAGGGAAAGAGGGGGAGGGGAAGAGGGAAAGGGGCTGAGGGGGAGAGGGAGAGGAGGTGAGGGGGGGAGGGAGGGAAGGAGGTAAGGAGGGAGGGAAAGAGAGGGGGGGGATGAGAGAGAGAAAGAGAAAAAGAAAAGAGAGAAATAGAGAAAGAAAGAGAGATAGAGGAGAGAAAGAGTAAGAGAGAAAGAAGGCAAGGGCGTGGGCGAGAGAGAAATGACACGACAAAACAAGCAGAAACGGAAAACATATGTGCCGGTTGAGCAAACTGACAGCACGAAAGATGAAAAGGGAGATACGAGAGAAAAAAAAACGTGTTTGTTGTTTTGAGAGGAATTCCGATTTGTCTTAATGAAAAAATTATTTCATCAAAGGGCATTAACCAATGAAACATTTAGTCAAGTCAGTTAATTAAGCTAACTACACTGGTAACTTAAAAAAAAGGAATGAAAAGGAGGATGAAGATGAAGAAGAAGAAAGGAAGAAAAACGAGAAGAAGAAAGGAAAAAAGAAAGCATGAAAAAGAAGAGGAAGAATTAAGTAAAAGCTGATAATGATAATTATGAAAAGAAGAAAGATAAAAAACAATGATAATGATAATGATGATAATGATGCTACTACTACTACGAACAGAAATAAAAATAAAAATGAAAAAAAGTAGAGTGGAAAGTAAACAGCGCCGCCATTCCCTACTTTTTCAATACCCCCCCCTTTCCCCCACATGCAAATGATGCCGCCGCCATCTAATTCTGGCAATCTCACACCGCTTGAGGATCGCAGCGTCGCCGCACCGAAACTCGACGAGGTTTTTTCTCTTATTTTTATTTCTTTTTCTTTTTTTTTCGCACCGTACGACCGCGCGTGGAAGGCCGCCAAAACTAATCGGCTTCGCCTCTCTCTCTCTCTCTCTCACTCTCTCACTCTCTCCCTCTCTCTCTCTCTCTCTTTTTCTTTCTATCTCTCTCTCTATCTCTTACTCTCTCTCTCTCTCTCTCTCTCTCTCTCTCTCTCTCTCTCTCTCTCTCTCTCTCTCTGTCTCTCACTCTCTCTCTCTCTCTGTCTCTCACTCTCTCTCTCTAACTTCATTTTTCTCTCCTATTTCTCTCACATCTCTCTCTCTCTCTCTCTCTTTCTTTCTCTCTCTCTCTCTCTCTCTCTTTCTCCCTCTCTCTCTCTCTCTCTCTCTCTCTCTCTCTCTCTCTCTCTCTCTCTCTCTTACTCTCTCTCTCTCTCTCTCTCTCTCTCTCTCTCTCTCTCTACCTCTCTCTCTCTGCGCCAACGACCATCTGGCTAACCGGCGAAGTCCCCTTCTTCCTTCCTTTCCTTCCTCCCTCTCTCCCTACCCGTCATTCTTCTCTTCTCTCCTCTTCCCCATGTTATTCACTCCTTTCTTCCCTTTGCCCCTTGCTCTTCAATTCTTCCTTTTCTCTCTCTCTCCATTCCACCTTCTCTCTCCTTTCTTCCTCCCCTTCCTCCCTTCCGTCACTCCCCCTCCCCTCCCTCCCCTTCCTATCTCTCCCTCTATCCCTCCCTCACTTATATCCCAATCCCCCTATCCATATCTCTATCTGCCTCTCACTCCACCGCTGGTCATATTTAGGGGACGTCTGTGAACTAATGATTGCCGGGCAGTATATGTTGTGTGGAATGAGGAGGTAATCCGTGGGAGAGAAATAAAGAGAGAGATAGAGAGAGAAATATATATATATATATATATATATATATATATATATATATATAGAGAGAGAGAGAGAGAGAGAGAGAGAGAGTGAGAGAGAGAGAGAGAGAGAGAGAGAGAGAGAGAGAGAGAGAGAGAGAGAGAGAGAGAGAGAGAGAGAGAGAGAGAGAGAGAGAGAGAGAGAGAACCCCCCCCCCCCCCCACACACACACCGCGAGACCCAACCTTCCTCTCGCCGTCTCGAAAACAAACGCGATTTTCTTTTCTCCCCCCTCCCCCCCTCCAGCCATCACTCGCTCGTCCAGCCCTAACGACCCCGAGCAAGGCCCACCACGACCGCCCCGAACGACCCGAAAGACTCCCGATGAGGTCATGAGGCGCATTCTTCGGAAGGTCTTCGCCTCATTCCCGGCGGCCGTCGAGGAGGTCGAGCCGCTCACCTCGCCCTTGCTGCAAACACGCACGCACATGCACACACACACACACACACACACACACACACACACACACACACACACACACACACACACACACACACACACACACGCACACACACACACACACGCAGGACCAGCCGCCCGCCTGCCCAGACTCCGGATGCATCGTTTTTAGTGTCCAGCAATCCGAAATATGCAGACGTATACACACTCACCTGACCTTGCACTCCCGGCACTCCTCTATGTCGACTGGCACTGCTTGGCACCTTCCTGCTGACTCACACACACACACGCACGCACAAACATACATAGATAGACACGGGGGCAAACTAAAGGCACTTTTGAAAGACAGACAGTTATTTATTTTTTTTGTTGGGGAACGTACTAATGAGCTTCTTTGCTTTATTTTATCGAAACATTATTTTTCTTATTTCTTATCATCCTATACTAATATTAGAGAAACGACAAAATCTTCAGACAGTCCAAGAAAGTCCGATAGCACGCAGCTCCGCCCTGCCTCGACCTCGCCCAACGCGCCGTATGTCTTCCTCTCAAAGTAATATCGGGTTATTATCAACTTCGCGCTGTCAGGCCGAGGCCCGACCCAGCTGTTCGTCATCGCTCGCTGCTCGGGGGAGAGGCCGGGAAAAATCTCGCTCCGCGGCGCTCTTTTACCTTTGTTTATTTACTTGTCTGCTTGCTTCTGCGCGAATATCGGCGCGTGCACAGGTAAAGACAGACAGGCACAGATAAATATCACACGCCCACAGACACACACACGCGTACAAACACACACACAAACACACACAAACACACCTGTTTACTAACCAAAAAATCACAACGCATATCCGCACACACACACACACACTTATCCACTTATAACACAAACACAGCCACACTCACTTTCCCCTTCCGTGCACATCCTTCTTTCCTGGTCTCCTTCCCGTTTCTCCCCTCAGGCCATCAATTAGTCCTCCATCTGTCTCTCCGTCGCCATCCACCCTGCCCCATTCCATTATCAATTGGAGGGAACATTGCATAGGGCTTCAGCGCACAATTACTGAATTTATGCTGTACAAATAACAAAAGATCCCTCTCTCTGTCTCTGATCTCTCAAACACACGCGCATGTGTATATATGTGTATATATATATATATATATATATATATATACACACACACACACACACACACACACACACACACACACACACACACACACACACACACACACACACGCACACACACTACCAGTCCATTGTGCACCCTTCCGGCCGCCCTCGCATTCGCCCAAACGGGGCAGCGACAGCCCACTTGGCCCAGACCATCCAGGAGGCGCGAGCGCACCAACAGCGCCGCATAAACACGGGGGTTGTTGTCATTCCGGCCGCCGCCTCGCCTCCCTGCACCCACGCCTATGCCCGTCGGCCGCACTCTGAGGCATTCGACAATCTGTTGTTACCTTAGCCGCAGCCTCGCCTTTTCCGTCTGATTCTTGCGTTGTCCTTGCATTGTTTTATGTTTTCTTTACTTTTCCCTTTTTTTCAATATTCTATCATATTCTTTAAAAATGATAATGATTATAATCATAATATTATCATTACTACTATCATTATCATTAGTAGTACTATCATTAGCATTATCATTCTTATAATCATTATTGGCATCGTTATTACTATCATTAGCATTATTATTACTAGTACTATTACTGTCATCATTATTATTATGATAATTATCATTATCATTACTATTACCACTAATACTATTATTATTATCATTAGCACTGTCGCTATAACAATCATTATTACTGTTATTATTATTATTGTTATCATTATCATTATTCTTATTCATTATTATACGCAAACATTTTAATTATTATAAATAATTTTATCATCATTATCATCA
>NC_061819.1:21196290-21203790 GCF_019202785.1 Penaeus chinensis | reverse complement strand
CGCTGCCCACCACTTAACCCCCCTCTCCCTCCCCCCCTCACTACCCTATCGTACTAGCGCCATTTTTTTTTTTTTTTTAATGTCTTCGCGCGCCCGAAGTCGACCTATCAAACCACCGCTCCTCACGACACTCTTTTCCACGCTCCCTAACTCCCTCTTTCGCACTTATCTCTGTCTCCTCCGTCCCCTCTACTTCCTCTTCTCTCCCCCGCCCCTTCTCCTCCTCCTCTTGTCACCTCTACCATGGGCTATTTGTCTGTCTGCCTTGCATGTCTGTCCGCTCGTCCGTCTGCCTCTCCATCCATCACGGTGCCCTGTCTATCTCGCGTCGCCTCGTCCGGATCTCGGTTCTTTCCCGGAGTTCGCTTTCCCCGTGGTAAATGCTTGGCCTCAGCACCGCACACAGCGAGACAGATTACGAAACAAATGACTAGGCATTCCAACAGATAACAAGGAGGAGGAGGAGGATGGGGGGGAGGGGGGGAGGAGGAGGAGGAGGAGGATGGGGGGGAGGGGAGGAGGAGGAGGAGGAGGAGGAGGAGGAGGAGGAGGAGGAGGAGGAGGAGAAGGAGAAGGAGGTGGAGGAGGAGGTGGAGGAGGAGGTGGAGGAAGAGGAGGAGGAGGAGGAGGAGGTGGAGGAGGTGGAGGAAGAGGAGGAGGAGGAGTAGGAGGAGTAAGAGGAGGAAGAAGAGAGGAAAAAGAGGAGGAAGGAAGAGAAGGAAAAAAAGAAGACGAGGAAGTGGAATAGGAAGACCATGTTACTGAGGAATAGCAACAGTAATAAAAAAAATACAACAATGATACGCAAGCAAGAATATCAGCCTCGGTCTTACCTCAAATATAATCAATAACGAGAATTGACATTAAAAAAAAAACGAACCAACAGCTAATATGAGTAAAAGTAAATTAGAAAGATTGAATGGAAAAGGCACCGGAAGGCTGACGAAAAAGTATTGTTGGCGGGAGGCAAACACAGCGCGGTTATGCAAGGCGCGGAATGCGTGGCTGCGGTTGGGGTTTCTGTGTCATTTGACATAAATTTCAATTTCTCTGCAAGATATGCATGTACATTATATATATATATATATATATATATATATATATATATATATATATATATATATACTGTATATATATATATACACACACACACACACACACACACACACACACACACACACACACACACACACACACACACACACACGTGCGTGTGTATAATGACCGATTATATTATAAACTGACCAACGGATTGCAGAGAAATATTGTAATTTGTATCAAATAATATATAAAAATCCAGGCACACATTCACCACGTAATATTGATATGACTGCATATAATGAGAGATGAAATTGGAAAGACGTGTCTGCGGCTTGCATAAGCGCGACCTTATTTGCCTCCCGCCAACAAGGCTTTTTTATGGCGCCTTTTCCATTCATTCTCACGGTGATTGTTTTCCTTCTTTTTGTTTTTAGATAATAAACCTGATGACTGATTACACATCCACACATAAATTTGTACATACATTCAAACATCCACCTACACACAACCATATCCACACCCATACACATTCTCTCTCTCTCTCTCTCACTCTCTCTCTCTCTCTCTCTCTCTCTCTCTCTCTCCCTCTCTCTCTCTTCTCTCTCTCTCTCTCTCTCTCTCTTCTCTCTCTCTCTCTCTCTCTCTCTCTCTCTCTCTCTCTCTCTCTATATATATATATATATATATATATATATATATATACACACACATATATATATATATATATATATATATATATATATATATATATATATATATATCACACACACACACACACACACTAATGAGTCAACACGAAAGTATGGACGCGACTGACAGAGGAAGCCAAGGTGGAGGGGGAATAGGAAGAGGGAGGGGCAGAGGAAGACAAGGGGGAGGGGGGGATAAGGGGGGAAGAGCGCGATCTGAAGAATGCAAAGCCCGACGAATATGTGCTGGATTACCGTATGCTATTTTTATACATCCTGTAACTATATCCGCAACCACGTGTACGTACGGACAGACATACACACTCACCCCGTACACAAACACAATGCCTCTTTCTCTCTCTCTCTCCCTCTGTATGTCTGTCTCTCTGTCTCTGTCTCTGTCTCTCTCTCTCCACACCTTGTTCACTCTTTAACTGCGTTAGATAACGAAAGCAGTAAAATATATCACAATATTCGTACAGTCTTGTGTCCGCACCTAAAGAAGGGGCTTGGATTCCATCATCAGAAATAATATCACCGATAACCGTAAAACTCAAGAAGTGTCAGTTCAGCTTTCTGGGCTGTCATCTGTTGTAAGTACCTCGATATTTTGTATATGTCTCCTGCCTTTCTCTTTCTTCTCTTCTATCTCTCTCTTTCTCACCCCTTCCATTTCCCTTCCCTAAACCTATCTCTTCCTTCCCACTTTACGTCTTGCCGATGAACTTCACCAATCTCTTTTAATCTATTTCTTCTTCTCCCTCCTCTTCTCCTCCCCCCCCCCCTCTCTCTCTCTCTCTCTCTCTCTCTCTCTCTCTCTCTCTCTCTCTCTCTCTCTCTCTCTCTCTCTCTCTCTCTCTCTCTCTCTCTCTCCCTCTCTCTCTCTCTTCCTCCCTCCCTCTTATTTCTATCAAACCGCGGACACAGCTTCCCCGAGCAATATGCCGCGCTTCCGAAAACCTTTCTCGTGTCATTTCTTAAAGTGTCTCCAGTCTGCCTTCTCTCTCTTCAGCGGGTGATGGAGGAGAAGCGCATTCCCTAACTCCCTCCCTCTCTTTCTCTCAGTCTTTTTCAATATCTCTTTGTCTCTCACTCTCTCTCTCACCTCCCCACTCTCTCACTGTCTGTCTCTGTTTCTGTTTTTATCTCTGCCTGTGTTTGTGTCTGTGTCTGTCTGTCTGTGTGTCTGCCTGTCTGTCTGTCTGTTTGTCTGTCTGTCTGTCTGTCTGTCTGTCTGTCTGTCTGTCTGTCTGTCTGTCTGTCTGTCTGTCTGTCTGTCTGTCTGTCTGTCTGTCTGTCTGTCTGTGACTGTCTCTCTCTCTCTTCTCTTCTTCCTTTTCTTTCTTTCTTTCTTTCTTTCTTTCTTTCCTTCTCCCTCTCTTCCCCGTTCTCCTCCAACTTCTTCTTCTCCCTCCTCCTACCCCTCTTCATGCAAGCAAGCACTGCTCTTGGGTTCTACCTGTTGATATCAAAGTTGACGAAGCGAACTAATATCATACATGTGTATATGCTTACTCAGCGCCAACAACAAACACTTCACACTAACAAAACTTCAACACCACCACCACCAACAATGTTAATAACAACACATCCTTTTAAAGGCGACGACGAAAGGAAAAAAAAACAGATTTTGACATTATTCCCGTTTCAAAGCGGCGTGGATCCAAGAGCTAATCATCCTCCAAGCTTGACAATTAAATCTGCGGATCGTAATTAAGTTTACCTGCGGTTCACTCCAGGTTCCGGAAGTTTCTCAAAGTTCCCGAGGATATAAATTGGTTTTGTGTTGCACGCGTGGAGCTTTTTCTTCTTAAATTGCTAATGGTCTTATTTAATATATAGTTTAATTTGCAAATCTATAAAGTTTATTCGATGGAGGTACGAAAGGAGGAGGATGGGGGGACGGAGGAGGAGCAGGAGGAGGAGGAAAAGGAGGAAGAGGATGTGGATGAGGAGGAAGGGAACGTGGATGAGGATGAGGAGGTGGATGAAGAAGAAGAGGAAGGGGAGGAGGATAGGGGAGGGGAGGGAAAGGGAGGAGGAAAAGGAGGAAGGAAAAGAGGAGGAGGATGTGAATGAGGAGGAAGAGAACGTAGTGAGGACGGGGATGAGGAGGAGGATGTGAATGAGGAGAAAGATAACGTAGTGAGGAGGGGGATGAGGAGGAGGAAGGGGAGGAGGAAGAGAGGAGGAAAGGGAGGAGGATAGGGGAGGGAATAGGAGGAGGAGGAGGAGGAGGAGGAAGGGGAGGAGGAAGAGAGGAGGAAGGGGAGGAGGATAGGGGAGGGAATAGGAGGAGGAGGAGGAGGAGGAGGAGGAGGAGGAGGAGGAGGGGGAGGAGGGAGGAGGAGGAGGGGGAGGAGGAGAAGGATGGGGAAGAGGAGGAGAAGGAGGAGGAGAAGAAGGAGGAGGAGATGAGAAAGAAGAAAAACGTGATGAAAACAAAGAGGAACAAACAGCATTAAGGATAGCTGATAATTATGCTACTATTAACAACAACCGTAATCAAAACAATAACAAAACCCTTCACTCACAACAGCAACCCCCCCCCCCCCCCCCCCCCCCCGGTCACGACCATCACTTCCCTCCCTCACATTTCCTCGGCTTCCCCCTCCCCGTCGGCCGGCACTGTCGCCTGTGAAGCGTGTGTGAAGCTCTTAGGAAGCGCGATCACCCGGGCTGACAGTTTTAAAGGTGAGTAAATTGCATTAAAAATACATTATCCAAAATTAAGTGTCGTCAATTATGAAGGATTTTCCCCTCTTCCTATCGGGGAACGATTTTTTTATGTGATATATATCGTATCTTATTGATTTTGTTTCGTTTACTGCTTTTTATTGCATTAGATGTGTATAATCGGGGTAATTGTTACATAATCATTACTATATCCAGTACCGTTGTCTGCATAACTCCAATATAAACGAAGGAGAAACGTTATCAAGACCACACATTTTTTTCAATCCACATAAATTCCTTTAAATTCCCTCGCGTCTTAAAAGGTGTATTCCTCGCCCGCCAAGACACGGCTTGTCTCCTTCTTCAGACGCTCCGCCAATCTCCAAAATGTGTTGCTCATAATCCAAGATGTAATTCCCAACCTTCAAAGGATTCTTTCTCTCCATCCTTTCTTCCCTTCTTCCCACTTCCTCAGAGGACGGGTAGCAAACGCGGCCATTGAAATCGTCCTCCCTGCTCAGAGCCCCATTGTTCCTGTATCTAACCGCCCCCGCCGCCCTCGCTCGCCCCCGCCCGCCCCCGCCGCCCTCGCTCGCCCCCGCCCGCCCCCGCCCGCCCATACGTCGACGCCTAACCGCCCCTCCGCTACGGCAGCGCCCCCCTTTGATCCCGCGGCGGCTCCCATCCCTCAGACACTGGGGAACCCCCTTCGCCCCTCCTTCAGCGGTCCCCTCGTGCGCGCTGAAGGGCGATGAGGGTACGAGCGCCTCTGAGGGTCCAGGAGGACGTCCGAGAGAGGGCGCTGAAGGGCGGGACGGACAAGGGGAAATAAAGGAGCGCGAGGTAAACTGAGGGGAAGAGAGGGTAGGGGTAGCGAGGCTCAACACGATGGCGTAAAGAAGTGTCTGGTGGAAGATAATGATGGAGACGGGGCGGGGGGGGGGGGGGGGTTGAGAGAGAAAGAGAGAGAGAGAGAGAGAGAGAGAGAGAGAGAGAGAGAGAGAGAGAGAGAGAGAGAGAGAGAGAGAGAGAGAGAGAGAGAGAGAGAGAGAGAGGGAGGGAGGTGTGTGTATGTGTGTGTGTATGTGTGTGTGTGTGTATGTGTGTGTGTGTGTGTGTGTGTGTGTGTGTGTGTGTGTGTGTGTGTGTGTGTGTGTGTGTGTGTGTGTGTGTGTGTGTGCGTGCGTGTGCGTGGGGAAGCCAAACACACTAATACTGTAAATATTAGTGTGCATTAATTATATTCGGTTCCACAATCATTACAGAGACCCCTGAACACTGACTAGACTGTAAAAAGGGGTTACCAGCTATACTGTATATGGATTCCAGTTAGCGAAATCCCCTCCTCCCAACCCCTCCCCTCTCCCACTCCCCTAATGGTGCCGCAATAACCATCCCGTCCAGCGCTGCCCAGCCACAGTGCCCACATTCCCTAGGCGAGGAGGTCCTTCTAACACGTGGGCGCTAATCAAAACACTGCAGTTACTATCGGGAAGTAATGTATCGCAGTGACGTCGCGCGCTGTTCCGTCGGCGTTGCAGTGCGTAATCACAGTCACCTCCTGGAGTGCCTTACGCGATTGAGCCTTAGTCGGAGTTGGGAGGCGAGGGGGGGAGGGGTGCGAGGGGGATAGCGCCCCCTGAGGAGGGACCGAACGACTGTCGTAATTCCGTTGCGGTTGAGACGCCCCCTGGGGAAGCTCTAGCCTCCGCGGGGGTCCTTAAGGAGGCAGCCTCATCCCCCCTTCCTCTTCGCCTCCTACGCCCTTACCCACACGTAGGAAAACCTAACGTGCCTCTTCCTCCTTTCCTTTTTCTTCCTTCTCCGCTTTTCCTCTCCCATGACTACGTCCTTCTTTCCCCTGTTCATCCTTGTAATTTCCCCGGCCCTCCCCTTCCCTCGTCCCCGCCCCTCCCCCCGGCGGCGGCGTCACTCTTTTCCCCCGGAGGCCCTTAGCGTCCGTCGCTCCTTGTTTAGGATTCCCTCCTCACACCCGCTGCGACCCCGCCTCGCCCCCCGCCTGCTCCTCCTTCTTCGCCTCCTTTGGATTTGCTTCTTCTCGCCTTTTTCTCTCCTCTTGGTCTCTTGCCGTACTCTTTGCTCCTTTTCCTTTTCTTCTCTTCTCTTTGTCTTCGTGTTCTCCCCTTGCTCTTATTTTTCTTCTATTTCTTCGTCTTCGTCGTCGTCGACATCTCTTTCTTCTTTTTTTTTTTTTTTCTTCCTTTTCTTCCTTCTTTTCTTCCTCCTCTTTTCCTTCTCTTTTATTTATCCTTCGTCCCCTTTCTTATGAATACAACATTAACAGTATCAGGATCACCCTCATCCCTACCATCATCCGTCGTTTCACCTTATCTACGTCTACCATCATCATTAAACGCTGCTATTACTGTCATCATCCCCCTCATCATCTTTATCACCCTCCCCTTATTCCTCCCTTCCAACAACGACCGGAAGCCCGCCGAGATTTCCGAATGTAAAAGTATCGTAAATAGGAAGATCCTCGGCCATTTTCAACACGGAAGAAACGCCACGACGGCAGCGGAGGAGCGCCTTTGGAAACCCGCAGCCGATAGATTTTTCGCTTTTCGTTCGAATTTGTTTTTGAATGCGCTTTTTCCACTTTTTAAAAAATACTTCTATTCTTTCAACTCTTTCTAGCTTCACAGATCATTGATAAATCTAAAATCATGATATGATAATGACAGTCTTCATGGATATCCAAATATTAGGAAGTAGAAAAGAAGCACAAAAAGAAAACAACAACTACGAAGACCTTTTATGTTTCCTCTCCCTCGTTTTTGCTTCTATACTTGTCCTCCCTTTCCCTTCTCCCCCTCTTACGCTCTTGCGAAAAGGGGAAACAAAGTGGACGCCGATGTTCCCTCGCAGAAGTTTTCGTGGCCGCGGGAAGGGCGACTGAGGGGAAAGAAGAGGCGAGGGAGGGACGGAGGGAGGGAAAAGGGGAGGGAGGGAGGGAGGGAGGGAGGGAGGAAAAGGGGAGGAGATGGAAGGGAAGGAAGGTAAGGAGGAGAGGGGAGGGAGGGAGGGAAAGGGGAGGAGAGGGGAGGAAAGGAAGGAAAAGAGGAGGAAAGGG
>NC_061819.1:21171290-21178790 GCF_019202785.1 Penaeus chinensis | reverse complement strand
CGAGATCATTCCTTGTCCCTCCTGAAGGTAATCGGAAAAAAAACTAATCTCGTCAGTCCTGTAGATCCCCCCCCCTTTCAACCCCCTCCCTCCCCCCCTTGCTACCCTTTCCCCTCCTCCCCCGCCCACGAGAGCGCGACTTCGGCCCTTCGTTGCTTCCCTTTGGTCTCCTTTGGTCTCCCTTGCTCCCCTTTGGTTTCATTTGGTCCCCTTTAATCCCCTTTGGTCGCCTTTGGTCTCTTTTGGTCTCTCTTGGTCCCCCTTGGTGTGTTCTTGTTCTTTCATTCCCTTTTGTCCCCTTTGGTCGCCTTAGGTCGCCTTTGGTCCCCTTTGGAAGCCGCATGAAAAGTGGCCGATGCCGGGCGGCGGAGTGATCTAGCCGCGTTGGCAGTCACTTCAAAAGTGCAAGTCGTTTTCAAAGACGGCGGAGCTCGATTTGGGTCGCGTCCACAGTGCCAGTTCGAAAGTGTTGCTTACCGTCGCGAAGGAGTGCCAAGTGGCTCAGGAGTGCTATGCTCGAGGAGACTATTAAGGCTCTTCAAAATAGCTTGATACATGAATAGCTGATCTTAGCAACATCCCCTCTTTTTTTTCCCTCTAAATAGCATTTTTTTTTTTTTTGTCTGGGTGCTTTCCATTGTTTTTTAATTGTAAACAAATTTGTAACAAGTTTACAACACTGTTCTCACATACGTGAATCATTTATTGTCCATCCAACTATCATACTATCATCACCTTCGCGATGGCTCGTATCTTTCCACCACTAGATAATATCATTCAAACTATTAATAAAAGTCTATCAATAACAGTGTCACAACTTTCCCCTATAAAGAAAAAGGGGAAATTTAAAAAAGCATCCACCATCACATTAAAGATGCCTCTTGAGTACATTACCGAACTGATGAAAGAGGACAAAGCTCTCACTTACATTTACAAAATTCTACGGAAAAACTCGCCCCGGGTTTTAATTATCGGCAAAACACTCATAGAGTGGGGGGGACAAAATTGATGGGGAGGAAGGGGTGTATTAAGGTTTCAAATACATACATATCATTTTTCTTTCGATGTTCTTTCTCCCCTCTCTCCTCTCTCTCTCTCTCTCTTCTCTTCTCCTTCTCTTTCTCTCTTCTCTTCTCTCCTCTCCCCCTCTCCCCTTTTTTTTTCGCTCTTCTCTCTCTCTTATTCCCTTTAGTTTCTACTCTATTTCACCTTCATCTTCACACCCCTTTCCCTTGGGTAGGCAAAAAGGAAAAAGTAAATACTGATATGCAGAGTAACCTGGTCCCCTTCTTCCCCCTATCCCCCCTGCCTCCACCCCTCCCCCGCCCTGTCAGATTTCTTGAGCCTTTAAAACATTATACAGGCAAACACGCGGATTGATTATCTTGATTATGCCTCCCTTCTCTTTCTCCTCCTTGTGGGCAAGAAGGGAGGGATGGGGAAGTAGGGGGAAGGGAGAGAAGAAAGCTAAGGCTGGGTTGAGAATGGAGGAAGTGGGAGAAATGATAAGAGAGGATAATAGGAGGAAGTATAAAAGGCATGATGAGTGTTGACAAATGTTAGGACAAAAATTAACTAGAACAAGAAGAGTAACTTATACCGTACTTTGTTATCGCTGTGCACTTTCATCCTCCCTCTTTTTCGAACTTCATACTTTTCCCACTCGATGATTCTATTAGTATTCATCCCCTTTGGCTTGATGTCTATCTGTGCCCCCACCCCTTCTCTCTCTCTCTCTCTCTCTCTCTCTCTCTCTCTCTCTCTCTCTCTCTCTCTCTCTCTCTCTCTCTCTCTCTCACACACACACACACACACACACGCACACACACACACACACACTCACACACATACACACACACACACACACACACACACACACACACACACACACACACACACACACACACACACACTCCTTGTCTTGTGGAACTACTATTCGCAATTGCATTTTCCTGCCCTATTAGGCTTAGTGTTATCCGATTATTGTTTCCCTTCGCCCCCCCCCCCCCCGTTCCCCGTGGCCCAGCGTCCCTGCAATCCGACCTCGTTTCCTTACTCCTTCGTCGCAACAATCTTCTTGGCCCTACGTCTATTTCCCCCTTCTTTTATTCCCTCTTGCATCGCTACTTGTTCTGTTGCGGTTGGCGGTGCGCCGTGGGCAGCCTTTTCTTAATCCTTAATTGTAGTTCTTGTAACATACTTTTAGTTGCTCGATTTCTAATTTTCCTTCTTCTTTCCTATTCTTCGCTTTACTTTTTATTCTAATCATTTATTTTTTTTCATCCTCCTTATTTCTGTAAGGGGATAAGCACGAACAAAAAAGAAGAAAAAGTAGGGGTAAGATGGCAAGACTGAGCTTATCCCGTTGCGTAACACCGAACGGATATGTTGGCAGTTATGTGGCGACGCTGCGACATGGCTCCGAACGGCAGAGATGGTGTGGCACGATCTGTGATGTGGCAGACAGAGAGGCTGTGCGCTGGAGACTGTGATGTATGTAAGTTATATGGAATATGGAGTTACTGTGGAGTAGTAAAGGCTGCCACCTGTGCGATAAAGCTCAGGCAAATTACACGGAAGTTATTATGTTCACCTGTTGTATAACAGATATAATCTCTTGCTATGATGAAGTGCACTACACTTCTTTTTCTAGAAGGCGGCAATATTGTACACAGCAATAAAAAGAACATGAAGAAGGTATTTTAATGGACAATTAGGGTTCGATTTTTTATGGCTATATATCTAAACCCGCGTCCCTTTTTTGTTCCCGAAGATACATTGTGCAAGAAGAGGTTACTATTACGGACAATCAAAACACCACTTTTCTGGTACGGTTTTACCTGTCAAAGGTATGTGAAGAGAACGAGAGAGAGAGAGAGAGAGAGAGAGAGAGAGAGAGAGAGAGAGAGAGAGAGAGAGAGAGAGAGAGAGAGAGAGAGAGAGAGAGAGAGAGAGAGAGAGAAAGAGAGAGAGAGAGAGAGAGGAGAGAGAGAGAGAGAGAGAGAGAGAGAGAGAGAGAGAGAGAGAGAGAGAGAGAGAGAGAGAGAGAGCAGCACTCTCGAGAACAATATCGGAAATAAAAAACGTGGCTGATAAAGCACCTCCGTTGAGCCGGGCTGAATGTCAGCCGGCCAACATATGTACCAAATAATATCAAATCTCCTAACTCTATTCCCTTTCCTCCTCTGCCGACATGACAGCCTCCGCGGGCGACAGCATTTTGGCTTGTCTGGCGCCTGGGCAATGCTGTGGCAGTTTTAGGGCAACGGCCATGATAATGATAATGGTAATGATAACTACTAGTACTACTACTTGTAACATTTATAATGAAGATGGTTATGATGATAATGATAACAGTAAAGAACCGTAACAAAATTAACAAGAACAAAAACAACAATAACAAACAGCACATCAACCATCGCAACCAAAACGTGCCAACACCACCAGCGCCCGATAACGAACCCACAACCTCCACCGCCTGCCCGCGACTCCTCCACAAAACCAAGAGGCCGTTTCGCAAAGCCTTCCAGACGCGGGCGTGACTTCGCTTCCTCCTACGACAGAAAACGCCTTCAGGAACCGCACTCGCCCAGCCCTTAGCCGAGGAAGCCAGACATCATAATCTCCCGCCCAAGTTTCGTCGTCAAGTCCCCAGGGGCGTCGGGGAAAAACTCTCGGGTATTTTCGTCGCTTCTTCTAAATATTCATAGTTAATTATGGCGTGGCATCGAAACATGGGAAAAGGTACGGAGACAAGAGAAGAGAAGAGAAGGGAAGTGACAAAAGAACGAAAGCCAGAGAGAGAGGGAGACCCAGAGAGAAAGAAACAGAGAGAGAAAAAAAAGAGAGAGAGGGAGAGAGAGAGAGAGAGAGAGAGAGAGAGAGAGAGAGAGAGAGAGAGAGAGAGAGAGAGAGAGAGAGAGAGAGAGAGAGAGAGAGAGAGAGAGGGGGAGAGAGAGAGAGAGAAGGAGAAAGAGAAAGAGAGAGAGAAAGAGAGAGAGAGAGAGAGCGAGGGAGAGAGCGAGAGAGAGGGGAAGAGAGAGAGAGAGAGAGATAGGGAGGAAGAGAGAGAGATGGTGAGACAAACAGAGAGAGAGAGAGAGAGAGAGAGAGAGAGAGAGAGAGAGAGAGAGAGAGAGAGAGAGAGAGAGAGAGAGAGGGAGGGAGAGAGAGAGAGAGAGAGAGAGAGAGAGAGAGAGAGAGAGAGAGAGAGAGAGAGAGAGAGAGAGAGAGAGAGAGAGAGAGAGAGAGATAGAGAGAGAGAGAGAGAGAGAGAGAGAGAGAGAGAGAGACGCAAGAAAGAATATCGAACCCAGAGACTCCAACCAACAATCTAACTTCAGAGGCGGTGGGCGTTAGGGGCGGGGAAGACGGAGAAGGGGAGGGGGTGGAAAGGGATAAAGGAGGGTGGAAAGAGTGATTATGGGCGAGGAGAGGGCGGGGGTGGAGACGGAGGGGGCTAGATGTGAATGAGGAGGAGGAGAGGGGGGTTAAGGGCGTGTAATGGGCGTACTGTACGTGGGCGTGGAAGGGAAACTTTCAAAACTACACCCACGAATCACCCACGCTCTCCAGGGGACGCAACTTACGAAGCAGTAACCCAAAATAGAGAGCACAAGTCATTCAACTCTTGCGTCGATTCCAACTTCCAGCGTTCTCTGCCCCTCGCGAGCCTGTTGCGGCAAAAATGAGTCGGGATCTGTTGCACGCACCAGAAGCGCAGAGTCTGAAGTCGGGGCAAAGAAAAAGAAGAACAGGAACAACAGAAATAAAGAGAGAATAAGGTTGAGCAGGATATGGATAAGGCGAAGGAGGACGAAGAGGAGGAGGAACGGAGAGGGGAGGGAAGTGATGGGAGAAACAAAAAACACACAAATAAGATAAACCGAAGGGAAAGCAGACAACGGAGAAGGAGATGACAAAGCAAATAGAATCATTCAAAAAATATAAAACGTTTGGCGGAGGAAGACGTAAACAGAATTCTGACCCAACTGAGCAAAACGGACTAAATTGGATGGCTGAAGAAAGACACAAACATTCCATTTCTTACGAATAAGGGTGAAAAACGAAAAAAACGAAAGGACGAAAAAGAGAAGCTACTGAAAATAGGCTTTAGTAGTAAGAGGAAGGCTGGAAAGGAGAAATGAGAAGTATATAATGGAAGGAGAAGATAAATAAGAGATAAGGAAATGGAACAAATACAAGGACCAAAGGGAGATGACACAAGCAAGAAGAAATAAATAACGATGAACACGAGACAGAAACGAAATGAAACATGGAAAATAATACATAAACAAAAACACAAAGAGCAGAACCGAAACGAAACCAGAAAAACAATATAAAATGAAAACAGAAATAAGAAGCAAAGTGAAACAAGAGAGAATAGAAGCGGGAGAGAAATGCCTTCATCCGAGCAGAGGAAGGCGCCGTAAAGAGCAGCAAGCGAGAGCGCGAGGACAAACTCACGGAGGAGGAGGAGGTCTCGCGAGGGCCGCCCCGGCACCTGGAACGAGGGCGTGCGAGGCTGCACAGGGTCGTTTGTGGTCGTCTGAGGTCATCCGGATGGCGGGGGAAAAGTTGGTGGGCGACGCTCGGGGCCCACCTGTGCTCCTATCCCCCCCCCTAACTTCTAGTCGACCCCCTACCTCTCCTGCCCCCTCCCCCCTAACGACAGAGAGAGAGAGAGAGAGAGAGAGAGAGAGAGAGAGAGAGAGAGAGAGAGAGAGAGAGAGAGAGAGAGAGAGAGAGAGAGAGAGAGAGAGAGAGAGATCCCCTTTCATCCCTCCCCCTTTCTTACCACGACGCCCGCACGGGAACAGATCGCCTTCAACAACACGAGAAAGGAAGAAAAAAAAAAAAAAAAAAGAAGAAGAGAATTCTTCAGTGGAATCAAAAGAACAAAATTAAACAAAACCAACGGAATAAAGTATAACCAAGTCAACAGAAGCGATGAGGAGTATATTTACCAAATTAAACAAAAATACAGCGCGGATACATCGATACAAAATAAACGGTGTACCCCTCATAATCCAAGAAAACCCAGCAAAAATAAACCAATAAATAAAAACAGACGATGCAAGGGAAACCTCAACGAAAGTACTCCATAAGATTTCCGCCCATTAAAAAAAAGAGAGAAAAAAAATCGAATCTCGACATCGTTCAAAAAATTTACATTTTTATCTAATATTCGCAACCATTTCCCGGCCCATTACAGTCCTCTTAGAGATCGCCCGATGATCGCTCTGCGGAATGATTCTTGGGTAAAAGAGGAAGAGGGATGGAGGGAGGAACAGAGAGAGAGAGAAAGAGAGAGAGAGAGAGAGAGAGAGAGAGAGAGAGAGAGAGAGAGAGAGAGAGAGAGAGAGAGAGAGAGAGAGAGAGAGAGAGAGAGAGAGAGAGATGGAGGGAGGGAGGGAGGAGAAGGGAGGACGAAAGAGTGAGAGAGAGAGGGGAGTGGCCGTGAGGGAGGAAGGGACGGAAAATAAGAAGGTGCATAGGGACGCAAAGGGGCGGAGACGAGGGAAGCAGGGGTGAGAGGGAGGAGGCAAGGTGGTGGTGGTGGGAGGGGGGGGGGGGCAGGAGCGAAATGGAGGCAGGAACCCAACACAGCCTGAAGCAGACTCCGGGAAATAACACGAGAATTCATCACACACTCATTCTGTCTGGCGCACAATCTCCGGCCGCTGCCCTTCCCCTCACCTTTCCCCTTCCCCTACTTCCCTCCCTCTCCTCCCATCTCCATCCATTTAGCAGCTTCTCCTGCCTCTCTGTTTCTTCTTTTCGGTAGTCTGGGATCATTGTGTAAACATGGCCACACAGACACATACAGAAATAAACACACACACACACACACACACACACACACACACACACACACACACACACGCGCGCGCGCACGCACAAAACAAAAGGAAAATAACAAATATTTTAACATACCAACACACGTATCCAGTTCTCAATGACATACCTGTAAATAAAGAAAGGTTTATTAAAAACATGTAAAATATCGGTGAAAAAAATTATATTAACACCTTTATATAAATAATAATAATAGTAATGATAATAATAACAATAACAATTTAGTTTTCTTCCATTTGTTACAATGCATATTCTTGGTGTGACATGTTGACTGTTTTATTTTGCTTCTAAATTACCCCCTGTGTGCAAGGAATGGCCGGGTTTACCATCCACTGGCGGCGAGGTTTGAACGCAGGTTCACGGTGCGCTATAGGCGATAAGTAATCACTTGTAGATATTCGCCACTTTTTATGCTTTTCATTTCATCTTTCTTTCCCTCCTTATCTCCCATTTATCTTTCTTTCTTTTTGTTCTTATTATTCTCTCTCTCTCTCTTTCTCTCTCTCACATTTTATCTCTCTCCCACTCCCTTTCCCTCTCTTTAGTTCCCTCTCCTCCCTCCCTTCTTCCCCCTCCTCACTCTCTCTAACCTCCTCCCTTTCGACCCCCTTCGTCCCCCCACTCCCTCTCCCCCACACGCAT
>NC_061819.1:21148790-21153790 GCF_019202785.1 Penaeus chinensis | reverse complement strand
GAGGAACGTTAGTTAGCTGGCTCCTTTGAAAACCCTTGACGGCGAGGGAGAGTAGCTAGGAAGGGGGGAGGGAAAGATATATATATATATATATATATATATATATATATATATAGAGAGAGAGAGAGAGAGAGAGAGAGAGAGAGAGAGAGAGAGAGAGAAAGAGAGAGAGAGAGAGAGAGAGAGAGAGAGAGAGAGAGAGAGAGAGAGAGAGAGAGAGAGAGAGAGAGAGAGAGAGAGAGAGAACGAGAGAGAGAAAGAGAGAGAGAGAGAGAGAGAGAGAGAGAGAGAGAGAGAGAGAGAGAGAGAGAGAGAGAGAGAGAGAGAGAGAGAGAGAGAGAGAGAGAGAAAGAGAGAGAGAGAGAGAGAGAGAGAGAGAGAGAAAGGGAGAGAGAGAGAGAGAGAGAAAGAGAGAGAGAGAGAGAGAGAGAGAGAGAGAGAGAGAGAGAGAGAGAGAGAGAGAGAGAGAGAGAGAGAGAGAGAGAGAGAAAGGGAGAGAGAAAGAGAGAGAGAAAGAGAGAGAAAGAGAAAGAGATGGGCGAAAGATAAAGCATAAAGCATAAAGCAAAGAAAGGAAGGAAAAGGGGTAAAAAGAAGGCCAAAGCGAAGGAAAGGGGAAGGGCGAGGCAGCCAGAGTTCGGGGCGCGGCAGAAGGACCCGACGAGCGAGAGCTGGAGAGAAGGTCAAGCTCTTCATTTCGCTGTCATAATAAGCTGGACAGCTCTCCCTAATTGCGAGCCGGGACGAAATTCTCTGAAGCTTTTCAACTTTTTTCTTTTTTTTTTTGAGGGTGGATCTGGGTATATTTATTATTATTATTATTTGTATTTAATCTATCTCTTACCTTCCTCTCGCTCTCTCTCTCTCGCTCGCTCGCATACTCTTACAACCTCCATACGTCCAAACATGCTTTTCCATCCCCCCCCCCAGAAAAACCTCAGTATACCCCCTTCCCCTCAAATAAACTATTAACCTCCCTCCCCTTCCCCCATATCTCCCTTCTCCCCCCCTCCCCCCCACAAAAAAGAACTCTCCCCTCTTCCTCATCCCACTCTCTTCCCCCGAAAATAACCATCCTACTTCCCCCCCAAAAAACTGCCCTCTCCCTCCTCCCCCTTCTCCTTCTCTCCCCCCCTCCTCCCTTCCCCTTCCCCCTTCCTCCTTCTCCTCCTTTCCCTTCCTCCCTCCCCCCCCTAAAAAAAACCTATCCCCCTCCACCTCGCTCCCCCCCCCATTCTCCCTCTCCCCCTCCCCCTCCCCCATCCCCCATTCCTCCCCGCGAATCCCCCATCGTAATTGCTCTCTCCAAATTATTCCCCGGTCTACACGAGGCCACACACGGCGCTCGCTATGTTCCCAATGTATTTCCAATTGCAAACCTTTTTTTTTTTTTTCTCTTTTTTTTTTTTTTTTTTATCTGTTCGAATGCAATGGTTGGTGGGGAGGGGGGTTGAGGAGGGGGGGGGGGGGAAGCGCTGTTCTTCTAATTCATTTATTTTTGTATTTCTTTCCGAAGGTTTTGTGCTCTCTTTTTTTTTTTCTTCTTCTTTTTCTTATCTTCTTAAATATTTTTATGCATTCTTCTTTTTGTTTTTTCTTGGATGGTAATTCTCCTTGATTTTTATTTCTGGCGTATCGGCTTTCTTGATTTTCTCTCTTTTTTTCTTTCTTTCTTTCTTTTTCGGTCCATGTTTTTTATTACGTTTGTTAATTTGCGTATTGTTTCGTTCCGGGGCGAGCGATATAAAATGAGAAAAAAATAAATAATCATAATCAAAAGAGAAACATAGAATAAAGAAAAATAGTTACATAAGGCGTAATGATTTACAAATATATCCATTTATCTAACCAATCTATCTATCTATATTCATCCTCTATCTATCTATATACATCTGTCTTCCTTTCTTCACCTATATCTATACCTCTATCTACCAATTAAACTATCCATCTCTCTATTTACTTATCCATCCCTCAATCTCCATCCTTATCTTCGTATATATAAAACACATACACACACACACACACACACACGTCCACACACACACACACACACACACACACACACACACACACACACAAGAAAGTGACGAATATAAAAGAAAATAAAGAAAAAAAAAAGCGAGGGAGAAAAAGGGAGAAAAGGCGAGAAAGAATCCGAGACAGAAACAGTGCTTTCTCTCGGCTTGGTCAGAATAAAAGGAGCTTTGTGGTTCAGCTGATTAAACGGAGGATTTCCCAAGAGGGGAGGAGGAAAGGGGAGGGAAGGGGAGGGAAGGGGATGGAAGGGGGGAAAGGGGGGGAAAGGGAAGGGAAGGGAAGGGGGAAAAGGGAAGGGAAGGGGGAAAAGGGAAGGGAAGGGGAGGGGAAAGGGAAGGGGAGGGGAGAAGGAAGTGAAAGGGGAAAGGGGAGCTGAGGGGAAGGGGAAGGGGAAGGAGCGGGACTAGGGAAGAGGGAAAGGGGCATAGAGAAGATAAGGAGGAAGAAACAAGGGAAAGGAAAAAGAGGGAGGGGGGAGAAAAGAGGTAAAGAATAGTAGAAGGGAAACGAATGGATGTCGTAAGAGACAGAAGCTTCCCGCCCCTCCCCATCTTCTTCCACCTGGGGGGGAGGGGGGAGTGGGGAATGGGAAAGAGGGAGAGAGGAGTGGGAATAGGGTGAGGGTAGTGGGAATGGGGAATTGAAAAGGGGGTGAAAGGAGTGGGAATTGGGAAAGGGGAGTGAGGATTGACGAATGGGGAGAGGGGATAAGGGAGAGGAGACTGAGGAGGGGGTGGGCAGTTAGAGGACAGACGACGAGAAAAAAAGCGTCTCGACTTTTTTCTCTTCCCTTCGTCTCCAAAAGTTGTGACTTTGTGAGGTACGATATTTATATACATTTTTTTTCATCTCAGTTCTCCGTCTGGTCTTTCCAAATTTAAAGTAATAAAAGGATGAAAAACAAAGGCAGAAAAAAAAAAATAATAATACATTGAAAAGGGAGGGAAAAATTTACAGAGGAGGAAGAGAAGTATGGAGATAAGGATGCGGATGAAAATGATGAGGAAGAGAAACGAAGAACTGAGATGAGGAAGTAAGGAATGGGAGAGGAAGAGCATGAAGTGGATGGAAACGAGGAGGACAAAGAGGAGAGACAGAGGAAGGGAAGAAGGAAGTAGGGAGGAAGCAGTGGGAAGAAAAAAAAAGAGAGAAAAAGAGATTCAGGAAAGAAATTAAAATAGTAATGAAGCAGAAGAAGAAGAACAAAATGAAGAAGCAGACTAGAAAATAAAATAAATAAGCTCATAAAAAAGACAACTCTCTCTTCTTCAATATACCCTCCCTCTCTCACCACCGCCCACGCCCGCGCGCAAAAGCATCACAGGGCGCCCACCTTTGACTGTCCAGCAGATGGCTTTGCGGAACAACTCTGAACAAGCACAATATCCCTCGCTAAAAAGCGGAATCCTGGTAAATTATGCGCGCAGGAATGGTAAGGGGAGGCGGGGGCGAGGGGGGGGGGGGGCGAGGAGCCTGGCACCCTCCCGCAATCCGCGCTCCATTCCTCCCCTTCTCCATTCACTTACAATGGTCGATGTGGTGAAGTATGTGATGGAATGTTATTCACTTCTCCTCCTCCTCCTCCTCCTCCTCCTCCTCCTCCTTCTCCTCCTCCTCCTCCTCCTCTCTCTCTCTCTTTCCTCCTCCTTTCTTTCTCTCTCTCTCTCTCTCTCCCTCTCTCCCTCTCTCTCTCTCTTTCTTTCCCCCCTCTCTCTCTCTTTCCTCTCTCCCTATTTCTTTCCTCTCTCCCTATCTCTCTCTTTCCTCCCCCCCCTCTCTCTCTTTTCTTCTCCCTCTCTCTCTCTTTTCTCCCCCCTCTCTCTTTCCTCCCTCTCTCTCTCTTTCTCCTCCCCCTTTTATCCCCTCTCTCTCTCTCTTTCTCCTCCCCCCTCGCTCTCTCCTCCCCCTCCTCTCTCCTGCCGCACTCTCTCTTTCTCCCTCTCTCTATCTCCTCCCCGCCCCTTTCTTTCTCTCACTCTTACTCTGTCTATCTATCTTTCTCTCTCCCTTTCCCTGATGTACACACAAAAAATGCTTTCAATCTCTATTACATCGTCACCTCCACTCCATTCCCAATTCTCTTTTATCTTCTCTTCTTTCATCCTTTTCTTTCGTTTTACTTTTACTTTCCCTACTCTCCCCTTTTCTTTTTATTCGCCCTTCATCTTTTTTCGTTCCCTCTCCCTCCCTTAATCTCTATCTCCTTGTATCTCTCCACCCAACCGTACTCCTTCCCCTCTGCCCCCTCTTGCTCGTCTCCCTCCCTCTCGTCCCTTCCCTCGTCTCGCTCCCTCCTCGTCCTTCACTCTCGCCCCCTCTTTCTCGCCCCCTCCCTCTCATCTTCTCCTCCTAGTCCCCCCCTCTTGTTCCCTCCATCACGCCCCCTCCCTCTAATTCCCTCTCCCCCTCCCTCTCCCTTCCTTCCAACACTTCTCAATTTCCCCTCTGCAGTGACTAGGAAAGGCTGCAGATTTCATATGTATTTCTTCTTTTCGTATTTGTTTTTTATTCGTCTTTGCTGGACACAAAGGCGAAGCCTCGCGACCCACGCCGAGTTTTATGAGGGAAAGGTAGACAAAACAGGAAAGAAAGGGGTGTATAAAGGATAACTGATGGAGGGAAAGGAAGACATTAAAAGGAAATAAGTACATATACATACATACATACTTGCATTCAGGCATGCATGCATGCACACACACACACACACACACACACACACACACACACACACACACACACACACACACACACACACACACACACACACATATATCACTCCTACCGTCTCCTTCCTCTCTCCCGCTCCCTCTTTCCCCCTCTCACTCTTACCATCTTCCTCTCCCTCTCTCACTCCTATCTTCTCCTTCCTCTCTCTCTCTGGCCTTCTATCTCTCTCCGGCCTCGCAATCTCTGACAGAATAAAGCAGCACCTACCGAGCCAAGTCGAGTTGCCCGCGATATCC
>NC_061819.1:21141290-21143790 GCF_019202785.1 Penaeus chinensis | reverse complement strand
CACGAGCCGAGGGGAATTGAAGGGGAATAAAAGAAGGGTAAGCAAATATTAATATTAAAATGGCGAAGTATCTGAGGTGTGTGTGGCTGTATCTGTCGCCATCTTGACGAAAAAACAACATAAAAACAATTAAAGCAATCGTGTTTTTTTCTTGTTTTTTTCTTTGTATCGTCATTGTTATTATCTCATCATATACTACTCTATTCCATCTTTCTTCTTCCTTTCTTCCTTACCCCTCTTCCTCCTCCCCAAACTACCAAACTGACCAGGTTACCCCCCCTACCCCCCGCACGGACAAGTCTTTTACGGGCCAACACTTTGATTGGTTTTATTACATCCGGGTCGCAATATGTCGTGTGTTTCCCTCCCTTTCTCCTTCTGGCTCCCGCTTCCCCTCCCCCTTCCCCAACCCCTTCCCCTCGCCCGCCCTCCCCTCTGCCCAGAAAACACTCCCCTCGGCTCTCTCCCCTTGTGTAGTTGCTGCGCACAATATTTTCGGTACTGCTGTAGCTCTCCGATGGATATATAGCCAGTGCATATACATACATACATACATACAACCATACATACATACATACATTCATGCATGCATACATTCATGCATGCATACATTCATGCATACATACATTCATGCATACATACATTCACACACACACACACACACACACACACACACACATATATATATATATGATTAATATATATGATTAATCCGAACAGACAGATTACAGTGAGAATTGCCATGCATTCACGGAACCTGATTTTCCGCGTGAAAATGAGAAGTAGAGACACGGAAAGAAGCAAAGACCAAGGAATTGAAAAAGAAAGATGACATCGCATGTAGAGGGAAATAAAAATGGAGGAAATGATAAAAAGATAAAAGTATATATATAACACCGATAAACTGGGAAAAAAATTATAATATCAAAAGAAATTAAGAGAAAAAAAAAAAGACGGAGTAAAAAAAAGTAAAAAAAAAAGAATAAAAAAAGCCAAGAAAACAAAACAAACCAAGGACACGTGTGAAACAAAAAACTAACAAAACAAACAAATAAACAATAAAGAACCGAAACGATAAAGAAAGAGAAGAAGAAGAGGGCGCGGGAAGCCGAGAAAAGGGAGAACGGAGGCAGAGGTGACGAATGGGACACAAGATGGCTGTTAGAGAGAATAAAAAGATATGAAGGAGAAATAGAAACGTCGCCGTAAAATTGAAATTCCCGGCGCCGAGGCCTTTGCGCGTCGCGGGCCCTAGGCTCCAGCCCTCGGCTCCAGCCTTCCCTACGTGCGCCTCCGTCTGTTTATCTGCCTATGCGTGTACATGCATGCGCTTGCATCCTTACCCACACATACATATGTAGTGTAGATAGATAGGCTTATGCATGTATGTAAATATGTATGTATGTATGTATGTATGTATGTATGTATGTATGTATGTATGTATGTATGTATGTATGCATGCACACATGCATGTATATGTATATGCAAATGTATATGTATGCATGTATGTATGTATGTATGTATGTATGTATGTATGTATGTATGTATGTATGTATGTATGTATGTATGCATGTATGTATGTATGTATGTATGTATGTATGTATGTACATATATATACATATATATATATGTGTGTGTGTGTGTGTGTGTGTGTGTGTGTGTGTGTGTGTGTGTGTGTGTGTGTGTGTGTGTGTGTGTGTGTGTGTTTGTGTGTGTGTGTGTGTGTGTGTGTGTGTGTGTGTGTATGTATGTATGTATGTATGTATGTATGTATGTATGTATGTATGTATGTATGCACACACACACACACACACACACACACACACACACACACACACACACACACACACACACACACACACACATATATATACATACAGAGAGAGAGAGAGAGAGAGAAAGAGAATGAGAAAGAAAGAGAGAGAGATATTTACTTCCTTTTGTATTCATGTATATTCATATATACATACAAATGCGCATAGATAAAAGAGAGCCTCCACACCACAACCAAATAAAACATAAGCAAAATAAACACAAGCAAACCCTCCAAAAAATTAGCAACAGCAAAAAACCCGGAGCCAATGTAGCGACGCAATGACAACCGTCGCAAAATTGCCAATTTCGCCCTTAATGCCCGCGTATCCGAAATAATTCCCGCTTTTTATTCGCCCGGATTTTGTTCCTATCAAGGCAAATTAACCGCACTTGAGGGTAATATGTGTTCGGAGCGGCTGAACTTGCCATGCAGTCGGATGAACACCGCCGGGGGAACGGCTCTGCAATGGGCAAGGGTGTGTGGGGGTGCAGTTATGGTAGGTATGGCGTATGGTATGGTGCAGAGTTGGTATGGTGTATGGTGGGTATGCCGTAGAGTTGGTATTGAATATGGTACGCATAATGCAAGGTAGAAGGGGGTGATATGTATCAGATATGTTCAGGTGGAGGTGGAAGGTGTATGTGGTAAGGGTGGATAATACGCGGTGCATGATAGAGGGGGTAG
>NC_061819.1:21115760-21123260 GCF_019202785.1 Penaeus chinensis | reverse complement strand
TTTACCAATGCAAAGTTTATGATTAACTTAATGAATAATAATCATAAAAAGGAATGTCAGTCCACTCTAAACCATTCACGTCTGCAAAAAAAGAAGAAAAAGAAAGAAAGAAAGAAAGAAAATACACGCATGTCTGTCAACATACGAAAAATTCTTTCTTCACACAATCTTCGGACAAAGCTCTAACTAAATCTAACTAACTTAAGTTCTTCATTTTCATTCATCACATATTTGTTTATTCCCCCAACTATTTCCCGTAACGCATTTTCACTATATACACATTTTTAACTCATTCATCTTCATATATCATAAACAAACCTATGCCTTGCCGGTGACCCCCTTATTCAGAGTGAATATTCAATGAAGCTCATAACTCATGCATAATTAGCATAGGTAATTAACGATATTTACAGAGGTATTATTAGACTGGCATACCCACCGTTGTCATATTAACATTTATCTGTGAAATATATATGTTCGCTACGGGGTCGGAACCCGAGAGAGGGGGGAGGGGGGAGATAAAGAGAGGGAGGAGGGGGGAGATGAAGAGAGGGGGAGGGGGGAGATGAAGAGAGGGGGAGGGGGGAGAGGGGGAAGGGGCAGGAGGAGAGAGGGTTTGGTGAAGGAGAGGGAAGGGGGCGAGGTAGGTGAGGGGGAGGGAAAGGGGGAAGTGTGGATAATTTGAAGAGGGAGAAGTACGGGGAGGTGGAGCCGGTGAGGGGAAAGAAAAGAGAGGGAGGAGGTAGGAGGGTGAAGAATAAAGGAGTGTAGATGGAGGAAGAGAGAACATGGATTAGACAGAAAATAAGGAGATGGGAAAGAAGAAGGAGCGAGAGGTTGGAAAGGTAGAAGATGGGTTAGGGAGAGAGAACAGAGATACCGATACTGAGAGAGGGAGAAATGAGCGTGATTGGGCCAGCCAGTCATGTCAGATAGAGAGAGAGAGGGAGAGGGATGCAGGAGAAGAGGGAGGGAGAGGAAGAGAGAATAAGGGGGAGATGGGGAGAGAAAGAGAGAGAGGGAAAGAGAAAGAGAAAGAGAGAGAGAGGGAAAGAGAAAGAAAGAGAGAGAGAGAGAGAGAGAGAGAGAGAGAGAGAGAGAGAGAGAGAGAGAGAGAGAGAGAGAGAGAGAGAGAGAGAGAGAGAGAGAGAGAGAGAGAGAGAGAGAGGGGAGAGGGTCCGAGGGGAGACCGCAAAGCCGAGCTTCCCCTCGCGCGCGCAAGGTCCTCGATGCTACCAGGGAACAAGGGGACCGTGATTGCCTTGTTTACTACCGCCCGATCGCGAACATGTGGCTGGAGGAGAGAGGGAAGGAAAGGGGCGGAGGAAGGAAAACGGAAGGAAGCACCAAGAATGAGAAGAGAGGAAGAGGGGAGGAGAAGGATTACTCATTCGTGGAACCACTTCCTCCCCACGTCACACTCCTTCAGCTAAACTCTTCCCCTTCGCTGCCTCTATTTCCTACATTTACCACTCCTGTCATGTGTTAGCCTTTTTCTTGCTTGGCCAATAAATTGCATAACAAATTCTCAACTTCCATTAGTTTTTTTTCTCCCTCCCTCGCTTCCTCTTCCCCTATATAGATATTAATAACTATAAAACTCTTCCGCCTCTCTCTCTCTCTCTCTCTCTCTCTCTCTCTCTCTCTCTCTCTCTCTCTCTCTCTCTCTCTCTCTCTCTCTCTCTCTCTCCCTCTCCCTCCTTCCCCCTGGATTGCCATCTCCCCTTTCTTAAACCTAACCGTCCATTCTGTCAACAACATCGGCAAACTTCCCATACACCATAAAGATCACACCAACACATCCCTTTATATAATCACCCTTTCTCCCCTTTCCCCTTTCACCCTCTTCCACCGTTTACCCCCTTCCCCCTTTGACCCCCTTCCTCCTGTCTCTGTCCCTATCTCTGCCTCCTTAATAATCACATTCCTCAACGCTAATGACGACAATGGCCGTCACCTATTTTGTAAACGCTCCATTGCGTCGGCCGATCAATCTCTATCCCCGACCGCCGAGAAATCTTGGGTAATTTCATTTCTCTCTCTCTCTCTCTCTCTCTCTCTCTCTCTCTCTCTCTCTCTCTCTCTCTCTCTCTCTCTCTCTCTCTCTATCTCTCACACACACACACACACACACACACACACACACACACACACACACACACACACACACACACACACACACACACACACACACACAATGACACACACACACACACACACACACACACACACACACACACACACACACACACACACACAATGACACACACACACACACAATGACACATACACACACACACAATGACACACACTCATTCACTCAAACTCACTTACTCTCTTTATTTCTCTACCTCCTCTCGTTCTCTTTCTCCCTTTTTTCTCCTTTCTCTCCCTTATTCCCTATCCCCTTTCTCTCCTCTCTTTCCCTTCCTCCCTTTAATTTTCTTCTTCGTGAAAGACTCACTACACTACACTCGACCCATTCTGTTTTTTCTTCTCTTTTTCTTTATATATATATATATATTTTTTTTTCGTTTGTACCCTTTAGATTCTGCCATTTTTCTTTTCTATTCATTTTTTTCTGTTATTGTTTTTTCCCCCTCTCTTGCGGTTTTTTCTCTCTCTTACCTTTAATCTCATACCTATCCATCTTCCCCTCTTCGCCACCTCTCTTTCCCCCCATTCCCCTTTTTCCACAACCATCATTCTTTTCCTCGCCTTCCCTTTCCCCTTCGATGCAAACCTCTTTCCTTTACCTTCTCATTCTTACCCTTAGGCTTATAATTTCACACCCTTAGGGCCATCTCCCCACCTTTTCTCCCCTGTTTCCTTTCCCCCCTCTATCCCCTCCTTCCCTTTCTCCCCCCTTCTATCCTCATCCTTCCCTAACCCCATCCCGTCCTTCCCTTCCCTCCCTCCCATCCCCTCCTTCCCCTTCCTCCCCCCTTCCATCCTCATCCTTCCTCCCCTCCATCCCCTCCTTTCCTTTCCTCCTCCCTTCTATCCTCATCCTTCCCTAACCCCATCCCGTCCTTCCCTTCCCTCCCTCCCATCCCCTCCTTCCCCTTCCTCCCCCCTTCCATCCTCATCTTTCCCTCCCCCCATCCCCTCCTTCCCTTTCCTCTCCCCTTCTATCCTCATCCTTCCCTCCCCTCCATCCCCTCTTTCCCTTTCCTCCCCCCTTCCATCATCATCTTTCCCCCCCATCCCCTCCTTCCCTTTCCTCCCTCCTTCTATCCCCTTCCTCCCCTCCCATTTATCCCCCTCCTCCCCCCACCCCCACCCTCTATCATCTCCTTCTCTTTCCTCTGTCGCCTCCCACCCCCTTCCTATTCCTTCAGGGACGACCCTATGTCCTTCCCTGTGAGAAACGACCATCACGCTCCATCCCCGCTGTTCTCCTGGGATATCCCCTCCCCCTCCTCCCCATCCCTTCCCCTCCCTTCCCTACATCTTCCCTACTTCCCTACGTTCACATTTCCGGTCTGGTTTGTTTTTCTTTTCTTTAATTTCCAGTTGGTTTACCTCATTTATATATATATATATATATATATATATATATATATATATATATATATATATATTTTTTTTTTTTTTTTTTTTTTTTTTTTTTTTACCTTTCATTTTTTTTGTTTTATCGACTCTCTCTTTTCGTCTTATCTTCCATACCATTTCCATGGCTTTTTATGTCAGTTTACTTATTTGTATGTGTGTGTCCGTCTGTTTGTCTGTCCTTCTGTTTATATATCTAACCTAATTTAATTTATCTTAATATCTATCTGTCTAGATCTATCTCTCTATCTATCTATAAACCTATCTTTTAGTCCATCAATCTGTCCATCGAACTAGAATGCCAATTGCCCAAAATCCTCTTCCTACTCTCGCACTCTCCCAATTCCCACTTTTATCTCCTTTCTTACTCTTCCCAAGAAAAAAAGAAGAAAAAAAAAGAGAAAAACAACTACAAAAAGCAAGGCAGAAAATGAGAGGAAAAAAAAATCAAATCATCTTCACCCCGCACACCTCATCCCCCCCACACCTCCTTCCCACTCTCTTCCCCCCCCCCCTCCATTACGAGAACCCCCCCCTCCATTCTCCCATCCCCACCCTACTACCAGAGGCCACCGCACTGACTAAACATATTTCACAAGAGCGGCTTTACAACGTAGCCTCTGTTGGGGAGATAATTGCCTTTTCTCAACTGCAGGCAAGTTTTCGGGTCCCCTTTTTTCCTCGCCATTGCACGTCGCCTGGCTGGGAGAGGCGAGAGAAAGAGGGAAGGAGAGAAGGGAGGGAGGGAGGGGGGAAGGGAGGGAGAGGAAGGTAAGAAGTGAGAGAGAAAGACTGAGAGAGAGAGAGGGAGGGAGGGAGGGAGGGAGGGAGGGAGGGAGGGAGGGAGGGAGGGAGGGAGGGAGAGAGGGAGGGATAGAGGGAGGGAGGGGGAGGGAGAGAGAGAGAGAGAGCGAGAGCGCGTGTGAAAAGGCCTTCCCTCCTCCACCAGCTCCCATTCCGTACCCAATTTTCACGCCCAACAGATCGGACGCCTTAAACCCAGGTCTTCCGTGATGATTTTCTTGTATCTATTTATTTCTTCGATTACCAATACGACCCTAAATATTTGGACGTCATGGCATTTCAATCCTCCCTTTTGCCTTTACTCCCCTACAACCCACTCCCTCCCCTTTCCCGTCTCCTTTCCTCGTCCTTCTTATACTCGCTTTCCCTCCCCTTTCTCTTCTCTCCCCTTGCACTCCTTTTCCCTTTCTTATTCCTTTTCTTTCTTGGCCATTCCCTCCCTCACCCTCCTTTCCCCTTCTCCTCCCTTCCCTCCCTCTCCCTCCCCCCGTCATCATCTTCTCCTCCCTCCCCATCCCTACCCCTTCCCCTCCTTTCCCTCCCTCTACCATCCTCATCCCCCTACATTACCATCCTTTCCCCTTTCCCTCCTTTCCTTTCTCCTCCCACCCCCTCCTCAGCACAGAAGCATCCTGGCGACGTCTCCCCCTTCCCCTCCTTGACCCCCGCCCGGCGCGACGAAAAAGGAGTCCTCTGGCGGCCTTGCGGGGGACGTCCTTCAAACCCAGGACGGCGGAGGATACTCTAGAGTCCCCGGGCGGTCGTGGCGGACTCCTTCGCGGAATGTCCCCACGAATGGCGAGATTAAGGAGGCCAACGTACAGTGCCGAGGACCCCATCCGTCTACGCAAAGCATGCTGGCTTCCTCTACTTATTTTCTTCGTATTATTATTATTATTATTATTCTCTCTCTTCCTCCTCTGGCTTCTCCAACCTCCGTTTTCTCCTTTCCCTTCCTCTATCCATTCAATTTCGCCTTCATTCTCCTCTTCTTCTTCGTCTTCTTCCTCTTCCTCTTCCTTCCCTCTTCCCTCCCTCCTCCACCCCACTCGTTTCCTCCCTCTGCAGCTCCTTCCTCCGCTCCCCGTCAGTCCGTCCGGAAGGCCATTGGAAATTCATGGCTACCCCGAGCCGTGACGCGCGTCCTCAATGGCCACACTAAATACACGGTGTTCTTAACGTGCAAGTGGACACGGGGGAGTAATCAATATTCCTCCAGTAACAAGACGAACTTTTCTTTTTAAAGCAGAGTGCAGGACTACCACGAGACCCCGTCGCCCCGCACGCAAATACAGATTTTCACGCCCTCTCCCCTTGCAAGGTGAACTTTACGTCCCGACTCTTGAAAGCCGGGATTATCTGCAACGGTTATCACGGGTCTGCAACAGCTCGTATGCTTTCTACACGTTGCCACAACATGACTTGCCTTTCCCTTCCCCTTTCCAACATCTTGTGTTTTTCCGTGTAGTACATTCAAGAAAATGAAATGAAGTAAAGAATAAAAACAAACAATAAAAAAGACAAAAGAATCCACATATTCGTTTCTAAAATATTATTCCTCTTTCTTGAAGCACTTACGCCTCTAGTACCTTCTTTCCTCTTCGAAAAAATAATTAAACTTCCGAAACGTTTTCCTTTTCCCGCAAGTAATTAAATCTTCAATTAGCTTTTCATTCCCGCTATATCATAATCTCCTAATCATAAAAAAATAAACATATTCGTACAGGTAATCACGACTTCCAATGCCTGACGAGGCTTCCCTCAGATACGCTACCCTTTCCACCCCAATCAGCCAACCAGTCTCTTGCAAGGAGCTGCTAACCGAGCCAACACGCCCTATCTTCGTCCCTACACTTCTCCCTTCCTCCCTCCTTCCTCTAAGACCTCCATTCTTCCCTTCCCTCCCTTCCCCCTTCCCGCCTCCCTCTTTCCTCAATTACCTATCCCCTCTCCGTCTCACTCTTCATTCCTCTTACCGGCCACCTCCGTTATCCCCTTCTTAGCTTTTCCCCTTTTCTCTGACCTCCCCCTGACCCCTCCCCCCTAACCCCAATGACCTCTCCGGATTGTTGGTCCAGCACTTGAGACTCGGGGAGATCCTACTTAGCTGAGAATGTAAACAAAGCACTTTTTTAAAGGGAGGGGACGGACGTAATAGTAGCGCTACGAATGAATGGACGGTTGGAGGACCTTCTTGAGAGCTTCGATTTCGTTCCTGTTGCTGCTGCTTTTGCTAGTTCTTGTTGTTCTTGTTGTTCTTGTTGATAATGATGTTGTTTACTACCATCTTCCTTTTTCTTCTTCTCTGCTCTTCTTCTCTCCCCTTCTCACGCTCGCACGTTGTTTGTTTACGATGCGTTTCCATAGCAACACTCTCTCGCGTCGTTAAGTTAGTTGTTTCTCTCCCTTAAACGCCATGGTATCCCTATAAATATGTATCTTTACTGGCACTTCGCCGTGTGGTTGCTGGGTCGTTAAGGGACGAAAGGGGTCAAAGGGAAAGGGGAAGGAAATGGAGAAAAAAGGGGAAAGGGGAGTGGAAGACACACGGGAAAAGGGGAAAGGGGAAATGGGAAAAGAAAAGTTAAAGGGAGAGGGAGAGAGAGACGGGAAAGGGAAGCATGAGAGGTTGGGAAAAGGGAGGGGTGGGAAGGAGAAAACAATAGCGTTGAAAAGAGTGGGAGGGGAGGGAGAAGAGGGCTATACGAGAGGAGAGAGAGAATCGGGAAGATGGAAGAGAGAGATATAGAAGGAAGGGTACAGTAGCGCAGGTGGCCCAGAAGCAGGAGAGAAAATGAGTGGATGTCGCGCCTCTATCACCTATACACAAGTCCCATCAAAGTCAACTTGAGGAGCTATCAATGCAAAGCTTCTTCTCCCCTTCTCCTCCCTCCTACCCCCCCTCCCCCCTCTCCTCGTTCACCTTCCCTCCTCCTACTCTTTTCTATTCCTCTTCCCCCTTAATAAAAAAAGAGAAAAAAAATCAAGATCTAAAATTCAATTAAGATTAACTTTGTTTGCAAGAAGTAAAGAGATTTCGCCGTGCTTAATCAAACATAGTCTATCACTATACAAAAAAACAAGAAAAAAAAGAAATAACCAAAAAGAAAACAAAAAAAGCAAAAAAAAAAAAAAAAAAAAGAA
>NC_061819.1:21093260-21105760 GCF_019202785.1 Penaeus chinensis | reverse complement strand
TCATTCTATTTTCTCTCTCTCTCTCTCTCTCTCTTCCTCTCTCTTTTGAAGAGGGAGATGGAAAGAGGGTGAATTGGGAGAAGGGGGAAGGGGAGGGGGAGGGGAGGGAGAGGAAGAGGCAAGGGAAGGGGAGGGGGAGGGGGAGAGGAAGAGGAGGAGGAGGAGGAGTATGAGTAGGAGTAGGAGTAGGAGAAGGAGGAGGAGGAGGAGGAGGAGGAGGAGGAGGAGGAGACAAGGGATGGGGGAGGGGGGGAGGAGGAGGAGGAAGAGAAAAATGACGAGGAGGAGTGGGGAGAGAATCATGAGGAGGAAGGGAAAGAAGAAGGAGGAGGGGGAAGTAGAAAGGGAAGGGGAGATGGAGAAGATGGGAGAAGAGGAAGAGGAAGAGGAGGGTGTTTCCCCTTTTCTCTCCGATTGACAAGGCTTGATTCAACAGTAGCGTATATTCGTATATGCTTACAAATAAGTGCAAATAAAGCCTTAAAAGTTTACTCTCTCCCTCTCCTTATCGTCAAAAATGTGTTTTCCCCCCTTGTTTCTTCGTCTGTGTTTCTGCTTACATACACAAAATAAATATTTCTGCTCACACCGTCTCTTTAACATAAACCAGTTTTCCTTCTCTTGCGTTTATCTCTCTTAATCATCACACTTACTTTACCCTCCTCCTTCCCTTCCTTCTCTCAGCTTCCTCACGCTGTCCCTTTTCATTCCTTCCTCCTCAAACTTTTCCCCTTTCTCTCTCATTCTCTCCGACCCAGATTTTTTTTTTCTTCCTCATTACGCAGTGCAATGGAGCTGACAGAGTGGAATAAAAATGACTATTTCACGCTAATTAGTGTTATTACGATACCCACTCGCTCACCCTGGGCTTGACACGCTTAAGTCACGCTTAATTTGGACTTTAGAATGCCATTGGACTTGACAGATTTCGGTGATGGAGTGTGATAGCAACTAGTTTACATTCTATAGCAATATATGTCAGTGTGACAGTGATAGGGAGAGAGGGAGAGGGAGGGAAGGAAGGAGAGGGGGAGAGAGAGAGAGGGAGGGAAGGAAGGAGAGGGAGAGAGAGGGAGAGGGAGGGAAGGAAGGAGAGGGAGAATGGGGGAGAGGGAGAGGGAGGGGAAAGGGGAGAGAGAGAGAGGGGGGGATAAATAGATAAAGAGAGAGTGTGAGGAAGGGAGGGAGGGAGGAAATGAGAGAGAGAGAGAGAGAGAGAGAGAGAGAGAGAGAGAGAGAGAGAGAGAGAGAGAGAGAGAGAGAGAGAGAGAGAGAGAGAGAGAGGGAGAGGGGGGGGAGAGAGAGGGGAGGAGAGAGAGAGAGAGAGAGAGAGAGAGAGAGAGAGAGAGAGAGAGAGAGAGAGAGAGAGAGAGAGAGAGAGAGAGAGAGAGGGGGGAGAGGGGAGAGAGAGAGAGATAGAGAGAGAGAGAGAGAGAGAGAGAGAGAGAGAGAGAGAGAGAGAGAGAGAGAGAGAGAGAGAGAGAGAGAGAGAGAGAGAGATAGAGAGAGAGAGAGAGAGGGAAGGAGAGGGAGGGAGGAAGTGAGGAAGTGAGGAAGGGAGGAAGGGAGGGAGGGAGGGAGGGAGGGAAGGAGAGAGAGGTAGAGGTAGAGGTAGAGGGAGAGAGAGAGATAGGGAGGAAGGGAGGGAGGGAAGGAGAGGGAGGGAGGGAGGGAGGGAGAGAGAGGGAGAGAGAGGGAGAGGGAGAGAGAGAGAGAGAGAGAGAGAGAGAGAGAGAGAGAGAGAGAGAGAGAGAGAGAGAGAGAGAGAGAGAGAGAGAGAGAGAGAGAGAGGGAGAGGGAAGAGAGAGAGAGAGGAGAGAGAGAGAGAGAGGGAGAGAGAGAGAGAGAGAGAGAGAGAGAGAGAGAGAGAGAGAGAGAGAGAGAGAGAGAGAGAGAGAGAGAGAGAGAGAGAGAGAGAGAGAGAGAGAGAGAGAGAGGGAAGGAGAGGGAATGAGGGAGAGAGAGGGAAAGACAGAGGGAAAGAGAGAGAGAGAGAAGGAGAGAGAGAGAGAGAGAGAGAGAGAGAGAGAGAGAGAGAGAGAGAGAGAGAGAGAGAGAGAGAGAGAGAGAGAGAGAGGGAGGAAGGGAGGAAGGGAGGAAGGGAGGAAGAGAGGGAGGGAAGGAGAGGGAGGGAGGTAGGGAGGGAGGGAGGGAGGGAGGGAAGGAGAGAGAGAGAGAGATAGGAGAGGTTAGGGAAGCAAACCGTTCAAAATTAAAATGAATATTACTAATGTTTCCATATGGATATAAACTAAAATAAAGTGAAAAAAATCAAAAGCGCCAACGCTTTTTTGTGACTAATAAGCATACCTAATGACGTCAACTTTCTAAAAATATTTTAGTAGGGTTAGTGACCCCATGAGGCTCCAAGCGATTATTATTATCATTATTACTATTATTATTATTATTACTATTACTATCATTTTTATCACATTATTATTATTATTTGTATTACCATTATTATCATTATCATCATTATTAATATTGATACTATCATTATTAGTATTATCATTTTCATTGTTATCAATATTGTTACTATTATTACTACTATTATCATTATTATTATTAATGCTATCATTATTGCTATCATTGTCATAATCATACCTATCCCCGTTAAGCTGACAGTGAAGAAACGAAAAACAGTAACATTTGAGAGATAAATCGTATCATTTGATGACTAAAAGCCCTCATTGCCATCACCATAATTCATTGGCATTAGCATTATTTTTCCGTCCGTGAACCGTTACCAGTAGATAAATTTCATAAGCTCATCTTTTTTTTTTTTTTTTTTTTTTTTTTTAACAATATTCAAACACCTTCAGAAAAAAAAACTAAATGAAAAGAAAAAAAGTTCTCGTTCAACTGCTTCTGAAAAGCAAATTCCAAGTTAAATTAACCGAACAAAGCCACTAATTCGCCAGGCGAAGGTTCCCTGTCGGCCGTTTTCTGTAATGAAGCTCCAGCGACCGTTTTCTTCAACAGGCCCCCCTCGCTTCCGTTTTCTTTAACGCCTGCTCATAATCGACTTGACACGTAAATATTATCATGGCATCAATCATTCTCATCTATCTCAAACTTCCATTCCTCGTCAACAGGCAAGGGACATACCTGATGGATTGTGTTGATTGGCGAGATATTCAAGGCATCGATTCCTCTTCACGTCAGACTTATTAGCGAGTTGTTTACTAACGTCGGAATTACCGGGGATGCCAATTAAAGGGTAAACTTAAGCATTCTCATCACCTATGAGGATGTTTGGCAAGTGAATATAGATTTGTTTTCCTTCCATTAATAAATAATCGACGTTACACATTAACTTGCGAAGCATTTTTTTTAAAGCCGTAATTACAGTTCAATGAATTATGATGACAGGTTTTAATCAACACAACAACGACAGAAAATAAAGAATTAATGACACCAAGTGATTAAAAAAAGCCTTGTGAGGTTATAGCAGCTTTAAACAACAGCAATTCAAACACATAGACACATACACACACACACACACACACACACACACACACACACACACAAGAATTCCATTACTCCATTTACTTTCTCAGTGTTTCTGCGTTACTTTCTTCCTGTCTGCTTACATTCCCAATTCCATTCCCTTTCGTATTCTCTTTATCTAAATCACAACCGCAAGACTGGGAGCTTAAACAAAGTCTCAAATTACAACACCGTATCAAACGTTTTGATTAGATTGCCGAGGAGTTTATTATATAGAAGCGGATCTATTACTCTACAGCGAGTTTAGTGAGGTATGAACAGAGGAAAGGATAAATGGATAAACATATATAGAGATATGAAAGGCTGGCGAGAGAGAGAGAGAGAGAGAGAGAGAGAGAGAGAGAGAGAGAGAGAGAGAGAGAGAGAGAGAGAGAGAGAGAGAGAGAGAGAGAGTGAGAGAGAGAGTGAGAGAGAGAGTGAGAGAGAGAGTGAGAGAGAGAGAGAGAGAGAGAGAGAGAGAGAGAGAGAGAGAGAGAGAGAGAGAGAGAAGAGAGAGAGAGAGAGAGAGAGAGAGAGAGAGAGAGAGAGAGAGAGAGAGAGAGAGAGAGAGAGAGAGAGAGAATAATAAACTGTCATATATTCTGTATTCAACGAACACTAAGCTTCCGCATGGGATAAAGCCCGATGATTTAATCACACACACACACACACACACGCGCGCGCGCATGTGTATATATGTTATATATATATATATATATATATATATATATATATGTATATATATATATATATATGTGTGTGTAATCCGCATACAACCTACCTGTTCCTGCCTCCCCCGAACACCCCCCTTCCCCGCCAGCAAGCGTCGCCCCCGCCAAGCCTTCCGAAGATCCGCTGAATTGCCTCTAACTGTCAACATCAGACTAATTATAACACCTCCTTCACCACAACGAGGGCGAGTGTGTAAGAACCCGCGCAGCATCATCTACGACGACGTCCTTATCCCCTAAAAACACCAATAAATTGATGAACAAGTCTATTCAAAGATATCAATTAGAACACATACACGTGTACGTGGTGTCATAGAAACGTGTGTGTAATTATGTATGTATGTATGTGTGTGTGTGTATATATATATATATATATATATATATATATATATATATATATATATATTGAACCAACACGTTTGATATATCTGAAAATAAAGAGCACTTAAAAAAGCAAACAAGCCTCTAAAAGCTGCTCGACGAAAATAATAAATGGTGATTAACGGCGGCGAAGCCTCTGATAGGCCACCCTGTTGTGCTTAAGGCCTCGTAAAACACCGCCAACAAATTCCTTTATACCTCATAAAAGGGGAAACGGGCCGAGGACTCCCAGCGGCCATCGGACATCGGCCAGCATCCGTCGCCTCCCCCGCCCACGCCCGTCCCGCGGAGGAGAGAGAGAGAGAGAGAGAGAGAGAGAGAGAGAGAGAGAGAGAGAGAGAGAGAGAGAGAGAGAGAGAGAGAGAGAGAGAGAGAGAAGGGGGGGGGGGGTAAAGAAAAACACGAAAAAGAAAAAACGAAAAGTATAAAGGAAAAAAAAGAAAAAGAAAAAAACGAAAAGGAAAAAGGAAAAAAAAAAGACAAAAAGAAAAAGAGGCGGAGAAAACCCTCTTCTCCACATAAGCTTCATCAAAGCCTCTACATTCCCGACACACGTAGCAATATCATTAAAAGTAAACGCCGTTTAATCTTATTGAGCACAAGATCCCGGCGACGGTGCTCGCTCCTCTGAGTCACCTCCAGCGAAATTACACGTCTTGATTTCTCCGTATGACGACCGCGTCTGAGCCTCGTTGAATGCGGTCGCCTGTCAGAGCCTGTTACCCGCACTTGATGGCGGTCTCGGGTAAGCCGCGCGTCCCACGTAAGAACAGTGATTCACACACACGCGTTCGCCTGCACATTGGTGAACACACTGGTGCTCGCGCGCACACACACACACACACACACACACACACACACACACACACACATACACACACACACACACACACTTGCAGTCACGCTTACTCACACAAATGTATGCACTAAGCTCTGTATTGCAGCGCTTAGTGCATCCAAAATTAATGCCGAAATTTACGAATACCGGTTGTGCTTCGCCCCGGTGATTTGGTGCTTGAAAGCCCCTTGTCGAAGGGCAACAAGTCATAACAAAACGTAGCCCGACACCAATGGCCGAACCCCACCCCCTCCCGGACCCACCCTTTCCCGTAACGCCACGAGAGCAAATAATGCCCTGCCTATGGACGTGTAATGCCTACTTGAATACGCGAAGGCAAATGTACATGCACTTACAAACATCCTTCCCCTCTCACCTTCACCAGCACCATCGGCATAATCATAATCATGGTGATCACCATCATCATCATCTTCCTTCCTGCCTCGCGCCCCGAACCACTAAGCCGATATCCATTCTCATTTTGATTTTATGTTGATCAGATTAATATCAAACTCGAACGCGGTAAAACCTCGTGAAATACGAGACGCCACATTAATCAGTTTTTGGCGGGAAAGACGAGGTGGCCTTTTGGAGGTACCAAGATGGCGGCCGCGGCATAGCACTGTCTATCCCCCTGATCTTGCACCCATTAATTTCATTCTTTTGAATTTCATTGTTCGTGCAACTGCAGCTGATTGCTACTTTGCAGTTGATCAAATCTTCTTCTTTTGTCATGGACGTTCTTTGTATCATTACATGTTCTACGTTTATCGATTGAATTGATTTATCTTGTCGTCGATCCCGTCCCTTATTCTCCCTCTCGGTGCCCCCTAATCACGTAGATAGCAATTCTGCATTAAAGGCGCCCCTCCCAAGGCTCCTTCAGACACCTTTGAAAACCATCTCATAACGATCGTCCGCTTCAACTTACTTCTCGGCGGCCAGAAGAAAAATTAAGAAAGGAAAAAAAAAAAAAAACATCCTCCCTTCTTTTCTTCTCAAAAGACGAAGATGCTCGTTTGTTTACATTAATTACAACTTCGGTAGCCTTGGATCAACGTAGCTTTTATCTGCAAAGCCAATGTGTGTAGGTTGGCCTCGACCTTCTTCTCTACTTCGCGTTTTTCATTCGAATATTCTTTTAAAAACTTCATCTCTTGCGGTTCCGAGGATTAAATGCATTTCTTTGCTTTTTCTTTTGTAATGGAAGTTCTTTCATTATCTTCAATTTGAATTCTTTCTTTTGGCACAGAGGAGTTGATAGCTGTGTTGCAGTTGCAAATATGGTAGGGAAAAAATACTCTCTCTCTCTCTCTCTCTCTCTCTCTCTCTCTCTCTCTCTCTCTCTCTCTCTCTCTCTCTCTCTCTCACTCTCACTCACTCACTCACTCTCTCTCTCTCTCTCTCTTCCTCCCCCCCCTCTCTCTCTCCCTCTCCCTCTTTTTCTCCATCTCCCTCTCCCTCTACTGCATTACACCCCCTACCAAGAAAGCCCCTCTCATATGCAGAAAGGTCACCCTCGACCCCCTCAAAAAAATCTCAAAACGTCTCCCAGAAAGGTCACAGAGCGATACCCTATGAAGGTCAGGTCGCAACTGCTGCTGCTGGAACTCCGCGGGAAGGTCACCCGCCCCCTTTTCTAGCACAGAGCCATTAGCCTAGAGTTCCCAGGGTGGAGTCACTACTATGCCGGCGCTGTTGACCATCTGAATTTTTTAGCGTGTCAAGAAACTGTTTGTGTGCATGTGTATATGTCTCTGTGCGTGTGTATGTGTACTAAAGTATGTGCTAATGAGTGTGTGTGTGTGTGTGTGTGTGTGTGTGTGTGTGTGTGTGTGTGTGTGTGTGTGTGTGTGTGTGTATGTGTGTGTGTGCGCGCGCGCTCGCGTGTGTAATGTATTTATATTATTGCACGTGTGTGTTGTAGGTGATACATTGTATAAGTAAGTGTGTGAGCGATAAAGATAAAGAAATATAGAAAGACAGACAGACAGAGAAGTGGAGAGGGACAAAGAGAAAGAAAAAAAAAAAACACACAAAAAACGAGCCAGTGAAAAAAATAAAAAGATAAAAAAAGAGTAAGCACCATCTAGAGGAGGAGGAGAGCGACGCCGTAAGCCAAGGACGGGCTGACGGAGAGGCCGACGGCGAAGCGACCTGTCATCAGTGCAGTCATTCTCGCCGCTTCCTGTTTGGCCTCCGCTTGTTTACCTTCCGGTGCTACCACGTGACCCTGGCACTGTGGAGGTGAAATGGAGTGCCAACAGCGGCGGCACCTGAGGTATGAACGGCGAGGAAAAAACTTATCTGTCATCTTACAAGATTACGAAAATACATCGCGCACAACATGAAAGCCATTCCGAAAGTTGCATCTATTAGACTAAATACATATGCATACTTTATGTCTATCTGTCTGTCTGTCTGTCAGCCTGCCTCTCTCTCTCTCTCTATCTCTCTCTCTCTTTCTCTCATTAGCTATCTATCTACCTCTCTCCCTCTCACTTTTTTTTTCCATTCTTTCTCAACACTCAATCTTCCCGAATGCCTTTGAGGGCGCCATCCCACGTCCTCCATCTTTATTTTCCCTTTTTCCTTCCTCCTCCTTCGCATAAGCCGGAAAAGGGCGTTGGACGCAATAATAACAGAAGTTTTACCTAAGTTCCTAACAGGAAAATCACTCCAGGGAGATGTATCAAACGCACGCACAAAGGAACAGGCGTGGTTATTGCCGTCTGAAAGGGACGTGTGGACAAATTATATCAATTCAGACCATATGGATCATATATATTTATATATTGTGCACATGTATGGGTCGCTAATAGTTCATACGCACGAACCTACTCATTCAAATAAAAACATGAACTCAAAAACATATACACAAACTCACATGAAGACACACACACACACACACACACACACACACACACACACACACACACATACACACACACACACACACACACACACACACACAACCCCTCCCGCACACCCTAAACACGTTCCTGTCCTCCATAACGTAATCAGAAAAGCGGAAGACAGCGTCGAAGATTTAATATGACCTCGCATGACCCGGCTTGACCCCTGGAGTCCGCTCCGAAATAAAGCCGAAGAAAAGCCTTCGTAGTCTTCCTCCGCCATCTGCAGGAGACCGAGTTCATGAATATGCTAAACCAACATTAAAGGATTCTACATAAACATTGCAGTAAAAAAGGGGGAAAAAAAATAAAAAATAAAAAACGCATTTCATTTTTCCACATTCTACTTTCCTTTAATAGCGTGCATGAATAATGCATCTGATGTTTCTTTTTTCTGTTATGGATTTATTTCATAAACTTACATGTGCATGAATGCATGTGCTTCTTTGTTTGTTCGTGCGCGCGTGTGCGTGAGTCTTGTGTAATGTTACCAACATGATTTGGCTATCCTCGCTCTGCCTCCCCCGTGTCACTTCACTTTTGTGCAGTTGCTTGAATATTGCAGGACAGACTGAGCGCTATAATTAAGGCAAAAGGGAAGTCGCGGCCTCTCTCCCTCCTCTCCATAACCTTGCATGCTTCTTTCTTCTTTTCCTCTCTCTCGCTGTCTCTCTCTCAGTCTCTCTCTCTCTCTCTCTCCCTCTCTCTCTCTCTCTCTCTCTCTCTCTCTCTCTCTCTCTCTCTCTCTCTCTCTCTCTCTCTCTCTCTCTCTCTCAGTGTGCATGTTTATTTTTTTGAGCGGGTACCTGTACGTATACATATGCAATTGTGCATCCGCGTCCAAGTGCGCACCAAACGTGCCCGAATCAAACGTTTCTACAAAAATAAATTCCTGAGACACGTATCTGAAACAAACGTTTCTACAAAATAAATCCCCGAGACACGTATCCGAATCAAACGTTTCCACAAAATTAACTCCCGAGATACGTGTTCGAATCAAATTAATTCCCGAGACACGTGTTCGAATCAAATTAATTCCCGAGACACGTGTCCGAATCAAACGTTTCTGCACAATGAATTCCAGAGATACGTGACCGAATCAAACATTTCTACAAAGATAAATTCTCGAGACAAGAGTCCAAGTCAAACGTTTCTATTAAAAGAATTCGCGAGACAAGAGTCCAAGTCGAACGTTTCTACAAAAAGAATTCCCAAGACAAGAGTCCGAGACAAACGTTTCTACAAAAAGAATTCCCGAGACAAGAGTCCGAGTCAAACGTTCCTAAAAAAAGAATTCCCGAGACAAGAGTTCGAGTCAAACGTTTCTACAAAAGGAATTCCCGAGACAAGAGTCCGAGTCAAACAAAGAATTCGCGAGACAAGAGTTCGAGTCAAACGTTTCTACAAAAAGAATTCGCGAGACAAGAGTCCAAGTCAAACGTTTCTACAAAAAGAATTCCCAAGACAAGAGTCCGAGTCAAACGTTCCTAAAAAAAGAATTCCCGAGACAAGAGTTCGAGTCAAACGTTTCTACAAAAGGAATTCCCGAGACAAGAGTCCGAGTCAAACAAAGAATTCGCGAGACAAGAGTTCGAGTCAAACGTTTCTACAAAAAGAATTCCCGAGACCTCTCCGCCTGTAGCAACACCGAGGCTTCAGAACCTGCAACGTGGGGAGGGGTGGGGAGGGGGGGGGCAGCAAAGTGGAAAGCATCTTGAAAGACGGCGGATATGATGAAGACAAACAAAAGAAGAGAATAGAAGAGAAGAAAAAGGGACGTATGAATGAACTTCCTTCCTCGCTCCTTCCATTCTCAAAGAGGCTTGTCATTGTGCGCGCTGAGCCTCAGACACGCTCAAGTAACACTTTTATTATTATCTTTACCCTTATTATCATTATTATTATCAATATAATTATTGCCATAATTACTATAATTATCACTATTATTATTGTTATTGTTATTATTATTAGTAGTATTATTACTATTATTATTACTATTATTATTATATAATTATTATTATTATCATCATTATTATTATTATTAGAAGTAGTAGTAGTAGTATTACTATTATTATTATTATTATTATTATTATTATCATAATAATAATAATAATAATAATTATTATTATTATTATTATTATTATTTTACTACCATCATCAATCTCCACCATCATTATCATATTTGTCATTATCATTATCATTATCATTATTCGATTAGTATTGGTATTATTATTAATATTATTAATATTATTACTATTATTATTATTATTATTATCACTATTATTATTATTATTATTATAATTAATACTATTTTACTAGCATAATCATCACCATCATTATCATATCTATTATCCTTATTATCAAAACTATTACATAGTTATTACTATAATTATAATTATATCTTTATTCTGTTATTTACTATCATTGTTATATCATTACTATCATTATCAGTATCGTCATTATATTATCACTACCATTATCATTATCATCATTATTATTAATATTATTGATAATGATATTATCATTAAATCATTATTCGTATTACCTTCATATTATTATTAACGTCTTCATATCATTATTCAAAGTACTTTAACACAGGTGGCACCGCTCCGTCTTGATGAAAATCCTAGTTGACAACGGCCGAGCTAATCCCGGCCTCTTCGCCTTCATGCATTGCAAATATTTACAGATTTTTTTTATCGTTTTTTTTCTCTCGATTATATTTTAATATTGTTATTACCGAATCATTTCCAAAGGCAAATTACTGAAAAAAAAACACTTACCATAAACCACCATCATCACCATCACCGCCGACGTTCTTCATCATCACCATTTTTATTCGCTTTCTCGGCCTTCCCTATCTTGCAAATCCCTCGCCCCCCCCCCCCCTTTCTTTCCACCTCATAGCCCTAAAGCTTTCCTCATCATCCTCTCCTTCTTCCCCGCCATCCTATTCCCCTCATTTCCCCTCTCTTTTCTCCTTTCTCCCGTTCTCTTCCTCTTCTCCCTCACCCCGCTCTCCCCCTCTCTCCTTTCCCCTTGTTCCTTACTCTCCTCCCCTTTTCTTCCTTACTCTCCTCCCCTTTTATTTCTTTCTCTTTGCCCTTCTCTTTTCTCCCTCCTCTCTCTCCCTATCCCCTCTCTCCCTCTCCCCTTGCCCCCTCTCTCCCTCGCCCTTTCCTTTATCCCGATAACGTATGTGAGCGATGTCATTATCATTCATACGAGGGAAAGGGAAAGGGGAGAACAGAGGAGAGGGGAGGAGAAGAGAGAAGAGGGGAGGAGAACGGAGGAGAGGGGAGGAGAATAGGGTAAGGGGAACAGGGAAAGGGTGGGGGAAAAAGTGAGAGGGGAGGAAAGAGAGAGGAAAGAACGGAGGAGTGGGGAGAACAGAGGAGAGGGGAAAATAACAGAGGGGATGGGTGAAGAACAGAGGAGAGGGGATAAGAACAAAGGGGATGGGAGAAGAACAGAAGAGAGGGGAGAAGAACAGAGGAGAGGGGAAAAGAACAGAGAAGAGGGGAAGAGAATAGAGGAGATGGGAGAACAGAGGAGAGGGGAGAAGAACAGGGGAGAGGGGAGAAGAACAGGGAAGAGGAGAGAACATGGGAGAGGGGGAAACAGAGGAGAGGGAAGAAGAACAAGGGAGAGGGGAGAGGAGCAGAGGAGAGGGGAGGAGAACAGAGGGAAAGAAAGAAAGAAAGAAAACAAAGGAACAGGTAGATCAAGAAAATATCGAAAATAACAAAGGATAAAAGTAAGGAGACGTTAATAAAGAAGGTGAAAAAAAGCACAAAAAGCACGAATAAGGGATAAAGTGAGAGAGGAAAGGAGGAGAGAAGAGAAGGGGGAGAAGGAGCGGCAAGAATACGTTTTTGTTATGCATTACCTTGAGTTTTACAACCCAAAGTGTGGGCGTGGAGTGAATATGGCAGGGAGGAAGAGGGATAAGAGAGAGAGGGAAAGGGAAAGAGGGAAAGGGAAACAGGAAAAGAGAGAGAAAGAGAGAGAGAGAGGGGGAGAGAGGGAGAGAGGGAAAGGGAAACAGGAAAAGAGAGAGAAAGAGAGAGAGAGAGGGGGAGAGAGGGAGAGAGAGGGAGAGAGAAGGAGAGAGAGGAGAGAGAGAGAGAGAGAGAGAGAGAGAGA
>NC_061819.1:21085760-21088260 GCF_019202785.1 Penaeus chinensis | reverse complement strand
TACGTTTCGCGACAACTATTCCCTACATATATTTTCCCCTTCCCAACCTTTACCCCCTCCTTGTTCTCCCCGCCCATGTCTCCTCTTCCTCTTTTATTTCCTCTATTTAAATTCACTACTTCCCCTCGTGCCCCTAGTTTTATCCTCCCCTCTTCATTCCCTTCCCTTTATTTCATGCATCTTCACTTCCCTCTCTGTATTCCCTCCCCCTATTTCCCTATCTATGTCTCCTTCTTCCTATTCCCCTACTTATATCCCCCTCCTTACTACTCTCCATCTGTTTATTCCTCTTCTCTTCCATTCCCCTTCCCCACTCCCCTTCCGCTGTCCCTCTTCGTCTCCTCTTCCCCATCCCTTCATTCCCTTAACTTTATCCACCTCTCTCCATCCCCTTACTTTGATTTCCCCTTTCTTCCCTCCCCCTGTCTGCACTGTCCACTTCCCTATTTGGTATACCTTCCCACTCCCCTACCTCCATCCCTCCCCTCCCTCTCTCACTCCTCTTCCACCGTCCCTTCCCCTTCTCCTCTTCCCCCTTCCCCATTCCCCTTCTCCTCTTCCCCCTTCCCCATTCCCCTTCCTTCCCTGTCGCCCCTTCTCTTTAACCCTTATTTCCCCTCGCCGCCACTTAGCGCGCCCACCGGCACTGCAACCGAGGGAGAAATAATATAATTAGGCTTAATATGTCTTCAAAATCGTGTTCATTACCCTCTGCAGCTGTTGAACACATTTTGGGAAAAAAATATATATACGTAAAAGTTCTGAAAGAGTTTTTGTTTTTATATGCAGCTATGAAAAGCATTTTAATTATGATATAAAAATATGACGCGATATAATTATACTAGTCACATTCTCTGCATTTTTCTCCTCGTCTAAATATTTGCAAAGCCCTCTGTGTTGAGCGGGGCAAGGCGCAGTTGCAAAATTCGTGCACATACTGCACATATACGGTCGGCAGGAAGTATTAGGCGAGTAATTATGATGGTGATGACGATGGTGCTAATGATGGAAATGGTGGTGATGACAGGCATTGTAGTTACAATATCATGAACAATGATGGTGAGAACGGTAACTTTGGGAAACGTGGTGAAGACTGTGGAGGAGTAGGAGGAGGAGGAGGAGGAGGAGGAGGAGGAGGAGGAGGAGGAGGAGGAGGAGGAGGAGGAGGAGGAGGAGGAGGAGGAGGAGGAGGAGGTGGTGGTGGTGGTGGTGGTGACGGTGACGGTGACGGTGACGGTGACGGTGACGGCGGCGGCGGTGGTGGTGATGCTATGCTAATGCTAAAAGAGTTATTTCAACAGAGCCGCGATAAACCATCAAGAGAGCGGCATTGCGCGGAGTGAATACCCGACACGACGGCTAAAGGTACACCAGATAAGGTAAACAATAAACACACAGGTAAGAGAGACGTTGCCGAATTAGTTAGATTATAAACATAAACTGTTACCAGACAAAGGGGTGAAGAGAAGACGATTTCGGGGCAATGGTTTATAAACACACTGTGTGAGTAACGTGATTAGTTTATCAACTCTGGGCGAGTAAAAGTAACTCAGTTGTTGTACCAAATCACATGAGTCATTCCCGACTCGTCCCGGATCTACGCACATACAGTAAGTAAAAATCTGACTTGCTATGACTTAATCGCAAACATTCAAAAATGCATGCATACAGATAAACACATAGACACACAGAAACACACACGCACACACATAAATAGCAGGCCCACTACTCGACATAAACAATGCAAGCGCTGGCCTGGCTATGCCTCGGCGACCTCAAACGAATCGCGCCACAATACTAACTCATTCTTGATCTTTTTCCCACTCCAGCTTCGCACTTCCGCCTTGCAACACAGAAGACGAAACTCGCTGCCTGGTGTCCGGACGCGTCTGGGGCGTCATTCCCTCGCGCCGGACTCACAGCCGCATCTCCCTCGCCATATCGCCGTCGGAGTGTCCTCTCTTCTCTCCGTCTCTCCTTTTTTTCTCCACCTGTCTCGGTCTCTCTTTTTCTCCGTTTGTCTCTTTCTCTCTTTCTTTCCGTCTCTCTCACACGCACCGCCACACGGATACTGCTCGTGTTTCTGCTCAACAACCCGAAGGAGGAGGAGGAGGCAGAGGCGGAGAGAGGAGGAGGAGGAGCGAGAGAAGACTGAGAATGAAGAGAATGAGCAGGAGGAGGATAGGGAGGAGGAGGAAGAGGAGGAGAAAGGCGACAGGCATTCGCGAAGACAGATGTTAACTTAAGCTGATGAGTGACACCCGAGCGATACCGTGGTTGACACTTGAAACGATTTTGACATATCGTATGAGTCAAAATGGGGAGGAGGGCGAGGGGAGAAAAAGGGGGAACGGAGAAAGAGGGGAATGGGGAAGGAGTGAAAAAAGGAGAAGGGGAAGGGGGGTTAAAGCGCCGCACCCTCACCCAACACCTCCGCAAAATATGTAGCATCACGCATATACTCTCACCTTTGGCAGCCTCCGTGATAAACAGGGAGGAT
>NC_061819.1:21068260-21075760 GCF_019202785.1 Penaeus chinensis | reverse complement strand
TCAAATGCGAACTCAGGTTAAATTCAACTGATAAAACAAATAAAAGCAAGACAACTTTTAAAACTATTCAGTGTCAACAAGCCACTCAAAGTCTCCAACATTTTCCCTTCAATTTGCAAGACATTCCAACATTCCGAGGGCAGCAAGAAAACGAACATTCCATTTTTTTCGGAAGTAGTTAAAATCTCGGGAGATATAGGCCTACCACTAATAGACCTATAAAACTTTCATCCGTAACTAAGTTGAAACTTCTTGGAGTACTTGTCGGCCAGCAGGAGGGCAGCAAACCACCTCTATCACCTTCGCCAGAAAGGATAAATATGCTAATGCCTCCCAGCTCGTTTTCTCTCATCCCCTTCCCCCTCTTCCTCCCCCCCTCCCCCCCTCCCCTCCTCCCCTCCTCTCCCCTTGTCACAAGAGCGCCCTCGTGCCCTCTGGCCCTCACTCTGAACGCCACTTGTCACACACGAAAGTACCAGCTGATTTCCGTCCTTGATACGAACGGCAGGATCGTAAAAAATAATTATCAGATGTACATTTACTCGAGCCGTCCCGCACGCACTCTTTAAACACACACACACACACACACACACACACACACACACACACACACACACACACAAACACGTATGCATATAGATTATACAAATTGACAAGAGAGAGAGAGAGAGAGAGAGAGAGAGAGAGAGAGAGAGAGAGAGAGAGAGAGAGAGAGAGAGAGAGAGAGAGAGAGAGAGAGAGAGAGAGAGAGAGAGCAGCCGGAACCGCCACATTTACAAACCTAATAAGATTCTAAAAGGGACAGAGGGGAAAAAAAAAACAGCTTGGCTTGAAGCTCCACTCACGTTGTTTATTTACATCATAACCGACGGAGTAAGAGTAAACGCAATTAGTCCCAGACTCGAGTTCGCCGTAAGAAATTCATGTTTGCACTCACAGGCTTTAATAACTTGGGTCATCCCTTAAAGCACATGTAATAAGGGCAATCAGTCTCCCTCGTAAGTCACTTGAAATCCGTAACTTTCACAGAGAAATGATTTACGAGTGCCACTCACAGTAATAAGCAATACAGTAAATAAAACGTCTATATTTCGTGTTCGTCGGCACTTTAATCAAACGTACGTTACCGTCGTTTTTTGTATACATAATCGAACTCCCAAACACAAAAGAAAAAGAAAGCAAAGAAAGTTATTGTCTGCTTCCCCATTTATTTCGCATGTGTTGATAATATCAGGTATATATATCCCCATTAACAGAGAGTGTACTGTTCTAGGCCTCCCGAACGTGTTTGTCATGTCAATTATCTGTCAATTACGTGCTGTTCCCTCATTAATTATGTAAGACCGGCAAAGTGGCCGAGAGGGAGAAGGGGGGGGGGGGGGGGGGGAGACCACGAGGACACCGCTTCATCTGCGGCTGTGATCGGCGCTGCGGTCGGTTCGGAGGAGATACCGGTGGCTGACGTTCCTTATGTTCAGAATTTTCGGTTCTCTTTCTTTCTTTCTTTCTGTCTCTTTCTAATACATGAACGCATATGTATATAAATACCTATTTATATTCATACCCCCCCCCCCCCCTTCCACACACATTCACTTTCTATCACCAGTCCTTTTCCCCTTCTCACCCATTCCCTTTTCTCTTTTCCTTTCCCTTCCTCCCTCCCTTTCTCCTCTACATAACAAACACGGAGATATCAATTCCCCTTTACACTGGAGACAATTTCGCGGTCCAGTGTTATGTTTCGGTCGCTGTATGAATAACATGTTTTGACTGTCTCCTTCTCGGGCTTCTGTGCATGGCGTGCCGCAGAATTCATGCGATGACACGCTGTGACGCATTATGTCCATGATACATTGTAACCCTAGCGTGAATGACCGCGTATTGCATGATTGAAATATGGCCCCCATTCTGCATGGCAGGTACGAAGCCGCTGTGCATATTTTGGATCTGAGAGCGCGTGCGTGCATGGAACTCAGTAATAAGACCAATATGAATAAAAAGGAAGTAACTGTATATATCATAATAGGAGCATACGTGAAATTTTAACGCGAGAACATTACATTACATAATAAAATATGCTTTCAGAGATAATGAATCATAAGTATTTTTCTTATGATAATATATTTCCTCTGCGGCCCAAATATCATGCATCAGGAAAGAAAGAAAGACAGAAAAGACACACTTTTATACATATATACATGTATACACACAGGTCCATAAATATAAATGTATGCATAGGAGAATAAGCCTAAAATTAAATAAATAAATGCCCTTATCAATTAGTTACAAAAATATAAATTGAAACATCAAGGCAGACACGCACACTCGCCATGACGGTTCTGTTCAGCGGGTATGAACAATCATTCACGAAGTTTGAACCGTGAACCGCGAGCATTACAGAACAAGAATTTCGACCATCACATAACACAGCATTACCGCCTTCCCCTTCGGCTTCCCCTCTCTCCTCTAAACCTCGCCTAAAGACCATTCTCCCCTCATCATCATCACGGCTTTCTTCCCTCGCCAGCCTTCGCTCTCTTTCCTCTTCTCTCTGCTCCCCCTTTCTTTCGCGAATTTCGTCTCTTTTCTCCCTCTTCCTGCTTCCGCTCTCCATGAACTTTTCTTTAAACACATTTTTTTCTTCTTGTTCTCCTACTTCGCTTATCCCCCTCCATTCATATCCCCCTTCCCCTTCCTCCTTTCCTTCCTCTATTCCCTCCTTCCTTTCACTTACCTCCCTCATTCCCCTTGTCCCTTCTGCATCACCCTCCCTTCCCTCTTCTTCTTCCCAGCTATTACTTTCTCCAGTACCCTTCCTTCCTCCTCCTCCTCTCCTCCTCCTCCTCCTCCGCCACCACCATCATCACCACCACCACCACCACCACCACCACCACCACCACCACCACCACCACCACCACCACCACCACCACCACCACCTCCTCCTCCTCCTCCTCCTCCTCCTCTCTCCCCTGTCCTTCACCCCCTCCCCTTTTTGCCTGCCTCTGCCTCATAATTCCTGCATAAAGCATATCCATGATGATGCCTTCAGTAATCACAACCACACGCCGGTGCTTTACGGGTTCCCCTTATTCTATTTGTGGTTGGCCTTTATTACCTTTTCTCTTCCCCTCTTCTCCTCCCCTTTCCGTTCCCCTTCCCTTTACTTTTCCCTTCCTCCCTCTCCCTGTTCTTAATTCAGTAATGTTGATGAATACGCGCTGTTTTTGCGTATTTTTGAGTGTGCATGTGTGTGTGCGTGCGTGTGTGTGTGTGTGTGTGTGTGTGTGTGTGTGTGTGTGTGTGTGTGTGTGTGTGTGTGTGTGTGTGTGTGTGTGTGTGTGTGTGTGTGTGTGTGTGAGAGAGAGAGAGAGAGAGAGAAAGAGAGAGAGAGAGAGAGAGAGAGAGAGAGAGAGAGAGAGAGAGAGAGAGAGAGAGAGAGAGAGAGAGAGAGAGAGAGAGAGAGAGAAAGAGAGAGAGAGAGAGAAAGAGAAAGTGTGTGTGCGCGCGCGTGTGCGTGTGTAAGCCCGCTCTTGTATACAACACCCGTGTATCTCAACATAAAAGAGATGCCACTGGACCGGTAAGGTGGAACGCATGTAGTTATTTACAACCTTACACCTGTTTCCCCACCCACAGCTCCTCGTACACGGAGCTCCGACCGCCAACTTTTCATGTACCGCTGCAAGTAATAATAGCACAAGTACTAGCCCTCAACCCTTGTAGACAATATGGTTCTGCAATAGGTAATCCCGGCAAACATACGGCAATCCTCATCTTCGCAATACCCTTTTTTTCAATATCCTCTTCTTCATCACCAGCCATCTGCTAGCATTCGTTACTGCCGCTGTATCTTCTCTGACGTACGTACGCAGGATTCTTACGGTGTTTCCCTCTCATTGGGGACAGGATTTATATAAACGGTGATTATTTCACTTGCGGATTAACTCCAGCTTTCATTTCCGAGGTATTTCCCCCAGCTGGGTATATTCTAAATGCGTATGATAATGATGACACTGTTAATAATTCTGTTTGAGCCCGTTTGCTGCCGTGCGCGCGCGGCCTCGCCTTCATAGCCCAGCCAATAAAGTGTCTGCTGAAATCTTTTTAAGTACATGCTACAAAAGGACGATCTCGCATCGCATTTACGTGCCTCGCCTTCGTCATAAACTATACAGAACCTTATATCCATTAAATCTCTGCCTTCTTCATTTGCCATTAACACCATTATCCCCAACATACATCAGGCTCACCACGCCCCCTCCCCTTCCCGCTCCTTGCAGGCCACGTGATCTGCGACAGAGAAGGATGACAATGGAACACATTACCGCGAGTCCGCGTCCTTTGCCATCCCGACGTTGTGGGTCAAGACAAGCCTATCTCAAGACCACACTTACGGTTGTCGTGCATGTTGCCATCCGAGAGAATGTCGACCGTGAGAACCCTGCTGCAGTTGGGCCGCGCCGGCTCGCCGTCACCCCCGAGATACACCACTTGTCAGAAGGTGACATTAGTACACTATAAAGAGCGCTGCGTCGCTATAGAGGGCGCTGTGCTGCCCTGTAAAAGAACACCGCGCTTCTGTTGCAAGTGTTGCACCGCACCGCATTGTCAAAGACAGGAGTGTGTAGCATCAGAGAAGAAGCTTTGCAAGTACAAAGCGACCAGCACGCTGACAAAGAACGCTTGTCAACCTGGCAGTGAGCGAAAAAGCGCTGCACACGATTTGGAATTAATCGCGCTATCCATCAATATGTGTGTACTGATACTGAGACAACATTGCGTTATTGCATCAGAACACAATGCCGGTACCAGGAAAGAGATATGTTTAAATCCTGGAAATGAGAGAAAAAATAAACTCGAATCTATACAAACAGACGAACGGTTTACTTTCTGTTATGTATGATTAAAGGCGAATCCAAGATCCGTAAATTTTCTCGGAACATTAATACCCTTTTCCCTCCCGGAGCAGTCGGTAACCTCCGAGAAACGTGATAACAAACGAAATATCACATGCGATATATCTCTCTCTTTCTCTCTCTCACCCTTCCTCCCTTCCCTCCTCATCTGTCCTCCCCTACCTTCCGTCTCTCTCCCCCCCTCCCTTCATCCTCTCTCCCAGTCTCTGTCTCTGCCTGTCTGTCTGCTTGTCTGTATATCTGTCTGTTTCTCCCCCCCCCCCCCTCTTTCTCTCTCTTTCTAACCCACCACTTCCCTTCCTCTCTCACTCTCTCACTCCCATTCCATCCACTTCTCTCTCCCTCCCCCCTCCACCCCATTTTTCCCTTCCCCCTTCTCCCTCGGCCGAGCCAGCGAAGGTAAGCCAAGAGTCGTAAACACGTCAACCGGAACTTAATCGCCATTATTATTATTTTCGTTCTCCGGGCGGCGGCGGCGACGGGCGGACCGGGGAGGCGTCGTCGGGAGGGCGGGGCGGTCGGGTGTCCCTGTGCTTGCGTCACAGCTCGACGCCGCAACCAACTTTATATTTGCGGAGATGAGGAAAGCTGAAAAAAAAGCAAACAAAATCGGAAGGAGATTAATGGAGGAGGGGGAGGAATAAAACGGGAAGGAATAAAAAACTAACAAGAATTGAACGGAGTGAAAGGAGGGTAGGTTGGAAAATCAAACAGGAGAGAATTAAAACAAACTAAATACGATATTAAATAAAAGCAAGGAAGGTGAAAAATAAAACGGGAAAGCATAATAAAATCGAAGGAAATAAAAGGCGGGGGGATTTGAAAAATAAAACAGAAAGGGATAAAAAAAATATCGAAAGGAAGTAAAAGGAGGGGGAGGCAGAAATATAAAACGAGAGGGAATAAAAACAAACAGAAATCAAAATGGAAAAAAGGAGGAAGGAGACTGAAAAATAAAACCAGAAAGCTCAACACAAACAAAAATACAAAGAGAAATAAAAGGAAGCAGGAGGGGAAAAAAACAAAACAGGGATAAATAAAAAGCAGGGAAAAGTTAGGTTTCGGCCCTTCCCTCCCCCCTTCCCCCCACCCCGCCGATCCGCTGCCATAGGCCCCTCGAGGACGGAGCGGTCGGCCGGCGGTTCCCATCTCTCTCCTTTAAATGAACTCGGTCTGCTTGCATGCGACGTACCCCTTACCCCCCCCCCCCCCAACTTCCTCCTGACCTGTCATAGCCACTCAGCCATGGCGACGCGCTGACCTCATGACCCGCTGACCCGTTGACTCGGTTTTCATGAGCAGACCGGACAATGAATGCGAGTTATTATTAGGTACGATATTATTATGGTCGCTGTTATCATTATCATTAATTCTATTATTTTCATTACCCTCAGCAGCATCATTTTTACCATTATCATTCCTATTGTAGTATCATTTGAATTATCATTACCATTATTATAATAACAATTATCATCATCAATAATACCATCATCATCACTATCATCACCATCACTTCACAGTCGCTACGCTGACACATCACCTGTGAAAATGTCGGCTGAGACGCGTTCCTTATCGGCCGGACGAGCCACAAAACCCGTTGGGACACGATGGATCAAGGTGGCCGAGAGCGACCCGCGGCTTGTGACACGCTCGCTGAGATTACGTCGACCTGGACCGTTTAATGATCAATCAAGATGCCAGCTTGCCTTCTTATTCCTATTCCTTTTTATTCATTACTATAATTATTATTATCATTTTGTCATTTTATTATCATTATTATTACTATTACCATTATCATTAGTATTGTCATTATTATTACTATTATTACTCATCATCATTATTATTATGATCATTATCATTCCTACTATTATCATTACGAATATCATCATCACCATTACTATTTCCATTATCATTATCATCTTATCAGCACGTACATCGGATGCACATCATATAATTTCTCGCAACCGTCAGCCCATCGACCTTAAACAGAGCCCCTTTAACACACTGAATGTCACCAACAACTCAGCGGAGACGTACGAAAGTCGCCTCTATCAGCGGGTCATTCCATACGCAGCGAGAGGCAGGGCAGTGACATCGAGCTTAAACATTGCACCATAAACATTGCCGCAAAACACAATGTAATCAAAACAAATGGAATGCCGACAAAGAAACAAGTGGGTAAATATCTGCTACGAAAACGACCATTTGCACATTTTTTCGCCGCGGCAAGAACCAATTAGAAAAATACATATGCAAATAAATATACCTTTTCTTTAACCGCACCGCTAACGTAGAAGCCTTTCGGACTCTAAATGAGAAAACAGCAATATACATATGTACGGTCGCTATGAATATATAATCAAGCGAGGAAAAAGGAGGGCAGGGTACTATATATTTTTCCTTCTACTTACAGTACGGGCGGGAACTAACTCGCAAGCGCACTGCATTTATGTAAATCCTCCTCGATTTAAAAGTTATCCAGAAAGCTAATTTTCCAAACTCGTCCATGCAGAGATGATTGGCACGTAGCCTGGAATACAGACTTATAAAAATATCTGATAAAACAATAAAAAAAGTTGTGGAA
>NC_061819.1:21053260-21060760 GCF_019202785.1 Penaeus chinensis | reverse complement strand
GCGGAGGGGGTTGAGGCGGGCGTGGGGCTGCCTGGGGGAGTGAGTCCAGCGCTCGGCGGTGCGGCTGCGGCGGGGCTCACGGGAGGCGTACCGGGGCTGTGTATGTGGGGCTGCTGGAGGGAGGCGGGTTAGAGGGGGAGTCGGAGGGAGCGGGCCGGAGGCGTGAGGAGGTAGGGGTGGGGGTGATGGGGGGGGAGCAGGGGGGGGGGGAGGGCGACGGGGGGACGCCGGGTGGCGTGGCGACACTAGGACCTAGGGCGCGGTGGTCGTTTCGGGCAGGTGGCTGGATCGGGGGAGGGGTAGGGGTAGGGTGGACGGTGCTGGGGGGGCGGGCGGGTCCGGAGCAAGGGCCGCGGCGGTGGGGGAAGGAAGCTTGGAGTGGCGTGACGCAATAATGCTCGCCTGGGGGGGGACCGGTAAGGGCGTGTCGGTCGGGGGATCGGGCAGGCGGGTCGAGAGACGGTCGCCCGTGCGAGCGCCAGGGGGAGGGGGGGGGAGGGGGCCGGAGAATACGGAGGAGTGCACGGAAGTGGGCTACGATGAGTCACCGGACATCGGCGGCGGGGGGTGGGGGGGCGAACCACCGAGGGGGCACGGGGAAGGGCGATCCCGCGGAGGTGGGGAGGGGTGGCAGGGGTGGGAGAAGGCGGACGGGGTCGGGCGGGGGGACAAGGCGTGTGGGAGGACTCGGGGCGGGTGTGGGTGGGAGGGAAGAGGGGAGGCCGACGAGCTGGGATTGTACGGCGTAGACATGGGGGGTAATCCGCCTTTGGCTCGAGAGGACGGGTCTCATGGCCTTGGGCCGGGGTGGGGGACGGGGGGCCGTGGCGGGCGTACGACGGGGGTATGCCCCGGGCGTGGCGCGGAGCGGGACGGGGAGGGGGGGATAGGGTGGGTGGGAGCGGGGCCTGTGGGGGGGAGGCGGGGGGGGGGGGGGGGTGTGGGATGGGCACCATAATGGAACAGCAGGGGCGGCGGGGGGCAGGTACGTGTGGGGCGGCACTTGAGTATCCGCATTTGAACGCGAGCAGCGCGACTGACGGAAAGACTGGTGGGGTGGATCGAAGGGTACTAACCGGGGGAGTGGGGTCGGCGCGGGGTGGCATTGGGCGTGGATGGCGGGGAGAAGGGTCGAGGGTGAGCGTTACGTAGTGTCGTTTGCATGAGCGGGGGAACAGCGGGCAGGGGGGGGGGATAGGAACGGGACCAGGCAGTGGGGACGAGGCGAACAGAGCGGGTGAGGTCGGTTGGTCAACGACGGCTAGAGTGAGTGGACGACATGAGGAGTGAAGGAAAAGGAAAAGGGCTCAAGACCACGAGAAAGGATAGGCGTAGAAAGTGAGCCGACTTTCATCACACAACCCAATTCCCACCCAAACCAAAGCCACCAGATGCACAACAGAAAAACAACAAAGACACAAGAAAAGCCAAGACAACCACGCAACAAACGGCACCCCCGCAACACACAACCCAACCCTACAACAACGACACCAGCGCAACGGGACAAGCTGGCCAGCGAACATACAGCCCAATCAAAGAGGCCTGAGCAGGAATAGCGCAAGAGGACGATGCAGATGTTTCAACCGACAACGACTTGGAAGGATGCTGTGAGGCATTGGCGCTAATTGGTCCCGAAAGGTCGATTAGGAGAACATCGACAGTGAGCACGATCCCTGAGTCAAGCCTAAGGAAGAAAGAGAGAGAAGGGAGGGGAGGCGCGATGGGCGGACGTAAGGGGAGGGGCGACGGGGGAGGGGGGGCTGGGGGGAGGAGGCACAGGGTCAGGAGATGGAGGGCGGGGGTTGGGCAATGGGGGGATGAGCAGGGATAGGGAAGGAACGGGTCGCTGGGGTAGGGGGAAGCGTGGACGACGACAGACGCAGGGGGGGGGAGTCGTACGAAGGTCGTTCTAACATGGTAGAAAGGTGGCGGATGGGGTGAGGCTTGAGTCTCCTACGTATCACATAATTGCCAAGGAGTACTTCCGCTCTTCTTCCGTTTCTTTCCTGACTCCGGTCTTCGTGCTCTTTGCCTCTTGTATATCCCTAACGGATTCATTTTTCTCCTCGTCTTTTGTTGAGCGACAGCACACAGCTTGCATTTCCCGCGCAAGAGTGATCAGTGTTTATTCCTGTTATTTTGCTTACCGAGTGATCATAACGTTAAAAGAACAAAAAAAGAAGCGAACAAGAGTAAAAAAAAAAAAAAAAAAAAAAAAAAAAATTGAAATGTGTAATGATATGTGGAATTGGAAAAATATAAAAAACATGGAAAAAAAAAAAAAAAAAAAAAGGAAAAAAAAAAAAAAAAAAATGAAAAATAAAACTTTTAAAGAGCTTGAGTAATTTTACGCGGACGAACCATCACGCGGGTACGTTTTTGGGGAGATTTATTTGAGATAAAGTGTTAAATTTTATTATTTTTAAAACTTTAAGGGATTACTAATACAAAAAAAAAAAAAAAAATACTAATTAAAAAAAAAAAAGTATAAAAAAATAAAAAAAAAAAAAAGAATTTGAAAAATTAATAAAACTAATGTTATTTATCTGTCAGATCTACAACAGATAAAGAGAGAACAAATAGAAAACTGCATGTGCGGTGATGGGTTAATCGAGAAAAAGGGCGAGAGGAGATGGGGGGGAAAAGGGAAAGAGATAAAAGAGAGAGAGAGAAGAGAGAGAAGGATGAGAGAGGAACGCCTGGAGAGAGAGAGCGAGGGGGAGGAGAATGAGAGTTAGAGCCCCCCAAAGTGGGATGAGAGGAGAGAGGAGTGGGAAGAGAAGAGAGAGAGGAGAGAAGGAGAGATGAGAGGGAGACCTTGAGGGGAGGGAGAGAGAGAGAGAGAGGGATTAGAGAGAGAGATGAGACGAGAGGAGAGAGAATGAGATGGAGAGAGAGGAGAGAGGAGAGAGAGAGAGAGGGGGATGAGAAGGAGAGAGAGAGGGGAGGAGAGAGATGAGATGGAGAGAGATTGAGAGAGAGGAGGTGAGAGGAAAAGGGGGAAAGGGGAGGGAGGTGGGGGGGTGAGGAGGAAGAAGGAAGAAAAGGAAGGAGGAGGAAATGGGGGTTTAGGGGGCAAAGGTAGGAGAGGAGGAAGGTGGAGTGAGGAGGCAGGGAGGGGGGGAGGAGGGAGGAGGAGGGGAAAGGAGGAGGGAGGAGCAGGAGTGGGGGAAAAGGAGTGAGGGGGGAAGGAGGAGGAGGAGGAGAGAGATGGAGAGAGAGTGAGGAGGAGAGGAGAGGAGGGTGAGGAGAGAGAGGAGGAGGAGGAGGAGGATAGAGAAGAGAGAGGAGAGAAGGAGAGAGGATGGAGAGAGAGAGGAGGAGTTACGAGAGGAGAGAGGAGGGACGAGAGGAGGGGGAGAGAGAGGGAGGAGAAGAGAGGCGGAGGTGGAGGAGGAGTGAGGATGAGAGGCAGAGTGGGATAGTGGGGGAGATCTCGACGAGGAGAGGTGAGGAGGGAGGAGTGAGAGAGAGAGGGTGAGAGATGGAGAGGAGTGAGGAGGAGACGGTAGGGAGAGTAGGAGAGAGGGGAGAGAGAGAGAGGAGAGAGGGGGGAGAGAGAGAGTGAGGGAGAGTGAGTGAGGAGGGAGAGGGAGCGTAGGAGACGAGGGGTGGGAGGACGTGGAGAGGGACGGAGTGGGGACGGAGATGAGAGGAGAGGTGGGGAGATGAGAGAGAGGGAGAGATGAGGGGAGAGGAGGATGAGGAGACGACGGAGAGAGAAGAGGAGGATGAGAGATGAGAGAGGGAGAGGAGAGGAGGAGGGAGAGGATGTGAGAGAGAGAAGAGACAGTAGAGAAGGGACGAGTGAGAGTGGTGGAGAGGAGAGGAGAGAGCGAGGAGAGAGGAAGAGTGAGAGTGGAGGTGAGTGAGAGAAGAGGGAGGAGAGGAGAGAGGAGAGATGGAGAGAGAGAGAGAGAGAGAGGATGAGAGAGAGAGACGATGGAGGGGGAATGTGAAGGAGAGAGAGAGGGGAGGAGATGAGAGAGTGGAGATGTGAGAGGAGAGTGAGAGAGACGGGAGGGAGGAGTGAGGGGAGGGAGAGAGACGAGAGGAGAGAGGAGAGGGAGGAGAGACGGAGAGGGAGAGGAGAGGAGGAGAGAGGGGAGTTGGGTGAGGAGGGAGAGGGAGCGGGAGGAGAGAGTAGGAGTAGAGAGAGGTGAGAGACGTGGTAGCGGAGGGGAGAGGAGGAGAGAGTGAGGGAGAAGTGGAGAGATGGAGGAGTCGGGAGGGGAGACGAGAGGGAGAGGGAGAGAGAAGAAGAGGGAGGGATGGAGTGGGGGAGGAGGAGATGAGAGGAGAGAGGAGGTGGAGTGGAGAGGGAGAGAGAAGAGAACGAGAGCGAGAGGAGAAGAGAGGGAGAGAGGATGAGGTGAGAGGATGACGAGAGGAGAGTGAGGGAGGGGAGGAGAGAGGAGAGAGAGAGAGGAGAGAGGGGAGGAGAGAGGAGAGGGAGGATGAGGAGAGCGATGAGAGAAGGAGAGGGAGAGGAAGAGATGGGGAGAGTGAGAGAGGGAGGGGAGAGGGAGGATGAGAAGTGGGAGGATGGAGGAGAGGAGAGAGGAGGAGAAGGAGAGGAGAGCGGAGGATGAGAGGAAGAGGAGGAGAGGAGACGAGAGGAGAGAGAATGGAGAGAGAGAGAGAGAAGAGAGAGAGGAAGAGAGAGGAGGACGACAGAGAGAGAGGAGGGAGGAGAGACGAGAGACGAGGGGGAGGGAGGTGAGAGATGAGGAGAGGGAGAGAGACGAGAGGGAAGGAGAGGAGATGGAGAGGAGAGAGAGAGTAGAGAGAGATGAGATAAGAGTGACGGAGAGAGCAAGACGGATGGAGATGAGAGAGTGAGGGTGGAGAGTGGAGAGAGAGATGGAGATGACGATGAGCTGAGGGAGACGAGAGTGAGAGAGAGAGGAGAGGGAGAGGAGAGAGAATGGAGAGGAGAGAGAGAGAAGAGGAGAGGAGGAGATAGGAGGAGGAGGGCAGAGGAGAGAGAGAGGGAGAGGGAGTGACGAGAGAGAGAGAGGGAGGGGAGAGGGAGAGGGAGGGGGAGAGAAGGAGGGGAGAGGGAGAGGGAGTGGTAGAGGAGAGAGATGAGAGAGGAGGAGGAGACGACGAGGAGGAGAGAGGAGAGTGAGAGGAGAGGAGAGAGAGCAGAGAGAGAGAGAGAGGAGGAGAGATGAGAGAGAGAGTGAGGAAGAGAGAGAGCGGCGGAGAAGGACGGGGAGAAGAGAGGAGTGGGTGAGAGGATAGAGAGGAGCGATGTAGAAGGGGAGGAGAGAGAGAGAGGGAGGAGAGGAGTGGAGGGAGAGGAGAGAGAGGAGGAGAGGGAGATGAGGTCAGGAGGAGAGAGGAGAGAGGAGGAGAGATGAGAAGAGGAAGAGAGGAGAAGAAGAGAGGAGGACGAAGAGAGAGAGAAAAGACAGAGAGAGAGGGATGGGGGGGGAAAGGAGAGAGATGAGAGGAGGAGAGAGAGGGAGAGAGAGAGAGAGAGGAGAGAGAGAGAGAGAGAGGAGAGCGATCAGCAAAGTTCCTTCCTGGTCGCTTTCCCCTTTAACCAATCAGAGATGCGGTTCTAAGCCATAATTAAAAGCAGTTTGAGTGTCTCCTTCACTTCTCTCTCTCTCTTTCTCCCTCCACTCTCTTTGTAAGTCTCCCATCCTCCTTGCCTCCCCCTCCCTCCCTTCCCCCTTCTTCTTTCCTTCGGTCCATCTCTCCTTCCCTCCCCCCTTCCTCTCTCTTTCTACTGTCTCATTCAAGCACGTAATTATTGCCCGCCATTATCATTACATTTCCTCGTCCTCCTCACCTAATACTCTGTCTTATCCTTTTCTCCCTCTCCTTCTCTCCTCCTTCCTATCGGTCTGTGAGTGACCTCATTTGCAATTTTCATCATTAACATCACCCTTCATCTTCTTCCTCCTTCTACTACTTCACCTTCACTTTTTTTTCCCATTCTCCCTCTTCTCCACCAACAGTCTTCCCTCCTCCCTTCTTCCTCCTTCTTTCTACTCGTCTAAGCCATTAACTACAGTTACAGTTTCATCGTCTAGCCCGCCTTGGACATTCTTCTTGCTATTCATATCCTTTATTTTCCGCTTCTTCCTCCTCTTCCTCCTATACCTTCATTTACTCTTTCACCTCCACTCCCCCCACCTCCACCTCTTTCACCCATAACCTACCCACCCCTACCACTCCCCCTCCTCCGTCTCCTTCTCTTTCGTGTTCTTGTTCTTCTCCTTCTCCTCCTCTGTCTCCTTCTTCTCATTCTCCTTCGTCTCCTTGTTCTTGTTCTGCTCCTTCTCCTCCCCCTCCTCCTCCTTCTCCTTCTTCTTCTTGTCTTTCTTCTCCTTCTTATTCTCCTTCTCCTCCTCCTCCTCCTCCTTCCCCCCTCTTCTCCCCCATTTCATTATCTTTATGGATCTTTTGTATGCAGTGAAGCCTTCCTTCTTGCCCGAGTATAAACGCTCAAAATTACGCCTTGAATATCTCAGGATCTTCGATGTTCCGTCATCCCAGCCCCTGAAAGGTTTATGTGCTACAGAGTACAACAACAGCTTTTAATTTAGTGGGACCTGTGAGGCGCGTCGACATAATACAGTGAGTTTTGTGTACGTGCGTGTGACCTCGACTTGTCCGCCATATTGTTTACATTAAAGTGGAGAAATTGGGCGCGGCGAACAAACAGCTTGCGGTCACTGCAAGCATGATATCTTTATTCCTCTCTCTTCTTTCCCTTCTTTTCCTCTCTCCCTCCTTCCTTCCTTCTCTTCCTCCCTTCCATTTCCCCTCCTCCCTTCTCCCTCCTTCTATCAGCTGATGGCTTCCCAGCTTCCGATCAGATCAGTATATTTATCTTCTGACTTAAACTTACAAACTTCTCAAGGCTGTCAAATCTTGATCAAGTATGTTCTTTAGACGTTGGTTCGCATTTCAGAAATATCCATTTCTTTGCTAACAAATATAACGTTTTTTTTATTTGCCCTTTTGTCCTTGCTACCTGCTTGAAGCCTGCTTGCCTCCCTGCCAGTCAGTCTGATTCTCGACCTCTATACCTTTACACTCCCGCAATTATACATGAAGAAGTCTATCGCAGCATCCTATTGCCTGTCTATCCGTCCACCAAATACCCTTACCAACCTAGCCATCCAGCCATAAACCCCACGGCACTTGTCCCTGACTAGCCTTTCCCTCTGTCCGACTGCTGCCCAATGCGTCTTCATGTCCAGCCGGATGTTGCACCGACTGTCAGTCTGCGCCAACCTGTCCCTCGGACCATCAACTACGCCAAACTTCCTGCCAGCCCGTTTGCTGCAGGAAATGTCTGTCTGCCGTCCTCTCTGCTGCCTAACCCGTCTGCCTGCCGTTTTTTCCTTCTGCCTGCAGCCCTTCCCTCTGCTGCCCATCTCTCTGCTCGCCCTCCTCTCTGCTGCCCAACCTATTCCCTCGTCTCTGCCGCAGCAACCCGTCTGCCTGCCCCAACCTGTCTGCCGCTGCCCGTGTCTG
>NC_061819.1:21028260-21035760 GCF_019202785.1 Penaeus chinensis | reverse complement strand
AACAATCCAAACAAACATACATAAACAAATAAACAAAAGAAGCAGACGTGGGCGAGACGACAGGGGGAGAAATGACGAAAGGAACAAAGCAACACACAGAGATTTCCGGAGCAAGATTTAATTCCTTGAATATATAGTTAGACATTATTCCGCGAACTCCATGTGGCAACGCTGCTCTTTCTGGGAGTCTGTTGCCGCCCGTTTCATTTGTTTGTTTGTTGCTGTTGTTGTTCTTGTTGGTGGTGGAGCTTTTATCACTCTGGTTCCTCTTGATTTCTCCTTTCTTGTTACTTAAGTAATGATGATCACACCACGTGATATAGCAAGGATAATGATAATAATAATGATGACGATAATGATGGTGACGACGACGACGACGACGATGGTGATGTTGATGACGATGATGATGACGATGACGATGACGATGATGATGATGATGATGATGATGATGATGATGATGATGATGATGATGATGATGATGATGATGATGATGATGATGATGATGATGATGATGATGGTGGTTGTAGTAATGATGATGGGGACGATGATGTTGGTCATCGTAATAATGATGGTGGTAATGAAGAGGAGGAAAAGAAATCATAATACTGAAATCATGAAGACAAAAATGAAAAACAAGAGGCAAAAAAAAAGCTTCCAGGGACATCATATCAAATTAAAGAAAAGAAAAGAAAAGAAAAAAAAAAAAAACACAGAAAAATAAATATCTTCTTTTTCGTTCCGAGGTGATTAAAAGCTACGAGGGATTAAATTCCTTTTTAATATTTTCCCAAACAGACGCAATTTCATTTCATTTTCCTAAAGTTAAATCACAAATTAGTTTCATTTTGCCTCCGTGCCGTCCGGGACCTGACTCCGCCTCGTGGTCATCATATAACACATCATTATATTTTGAGTTTTCTTGCAACTCGGAAACAAACCTAAATAAAACTAATAATGGTTATATACGTATTTCCTAAGTATATACAAACATATATCAGCACATATCACCAATCTCCTTCCCCTAACATGACTCACCTCTTCATATACGCCCTCCCCCATTCACACGCACATACCCTCACCTACCCCCCAACACCCCCCGTCACACACCCCCCCTAAACATAACTCGCCTCTCTTCTCCCCTCCTTCCCCCATTCATAAACACCCACCTACGCACCCCACCAACACCCACCGCCACATATCCTGACATAACTCCTCCAGCAACCCCTCACATAACCCCCCTCCTCACATACGCCCCCCCCCCCATTCACAAACTCGCACCCACACATCCCAACGCCCACCGACATATAACCCAACATAATTCCCTTCTTCCTAGCATACGCCCCCCTCCCTCCATTTCACACACACACCCTTCTCCCATCATAGCTCCCCTCTTCACACACTCCCCTCCCCTTCCAGTCGCTCGCACCCCCCCCCTTCCCCCCACATACTCTTCACATACCACCCATTCCCCCAACATGACTCTCCTCTTCACATAGCCCCCCCTTCCCCCAACATAACTCTCCTCTTCACACACCCCCTTCCCCCAACATGACTCCCTCCTTCACATACCCCCCCCCCCCCTTCCACTCACACGCACACACCCACACATACCAAATAGGCTACGCACTCCCCGGCTATGTCCTGCTTGGGATACGGCATGGCGAGGTGCCTTTAATACCGGGAACTGCTGCTGCCGGACGAACGCCTGCCCAACAAACGCGGTGGGAACTCCCTTTCTTTATCTCTCTGTCTCTGTCTCTCTCTTTCGCATTCTTTCTCTCCCCGTTTCTCTTTCTCTCTCTCTTCCTCTCTGTCTCACTCTTCCTCTCTGTCCCACTCTTCCTCTCTCTCTCTCTCTCTCTCTCTCTCTCTCTCTCTCTCTCTCTCTCTCTCTCTCTCTCTCTCTCTCTCTCTCTCTCTCTCTCTCTCTCTCTGCCACTACTCTTTCTCTCTGCCACTACTCTTTCTCTCTCACTACTCTTTCTCACTCATTCTTTCACTCCTCTTTCTCTCTCTCACTGTCTCTCTTCTCTTTCTCTCTCTATCATTATCTCCTTCTTCCATTCTCTCTCCCTCCTCTGCCTCTCTCTCTCCCTTCTCTCACTCTCTTCTCTTCTCTCACTTCTTCCTCCCTTTGCACCGTCATCGTTGCTCCACATGAGGTGGATCAAAGAGGATGGATTCTTTGCAGACCGGCGTGGATGGCGACAGATTATTTCTAAGAAACTAGGGAGGAAGAGGAGGAGGAGGAGGAGGAGGAGGAGGAGGAGGAGGAGGAGGAGGAGGAGGAGGTGGGTGGAAGGGAAGAAGAAAATAGGAACACGACGGTGAAGATAAAAAAGGAAAATAATTACTATCATAAACACATAAAAAAAAAGAAAAAAAACTGAGAAAGAAAAAAAGAAACAGTAAAAAATGACGCAAAGTAAGCACTCGCTCTCGATCATTCCTTCCAGCTTCAAAAGCAGACCAAGGAGTCATCAGCAACACCGTCAAGGCGCACACAAGGAAAATATCTACCGGAAAGGTGACTTACTCACATCCTCTGACTCAGCGCCTCGAGCCTGAACTCAGCTTCACTCGCTCACCTGTGGACAAAAGCGAGAAAGAAAGAAACATCAGAAAAAAAACTCTGGTATATAATTTTGTGCGGTGGGCGGTGTGTGTGGGCGTGTGCGTGCGTACGTGTACCATTCCATCTGTATGTACTCGTGTAAACTTGAGGTGACGGGAGAGAGATGGAAAGGTGTATGTGAAAAACGTGCGATAAAAAAAAGAGTGGGTGGGAGGGAGGGAACGGTGCTGACCAAAAAATAATGAAAGAGAGAAGAGAAAAGAGAAAGAACAATGGAATATAAATGCGAATACAAAGAAAAGGATAAACTCAGAATGCAACAAAAATGAGACAAAGAATCTTGATTAAAGGAGAAGGAACGTTGGGTGGCAGGGGGGAGGACGAGAGGGAGAGAGGGAGGGAGGGTGATAGAGAGGAGAGGGGCATGGGGCACTGGGCATAGGGCATGGGCGCATCAGGGTCAGTGTCCGGCCGGGAGGTATGGGGGTATGGAGCGTGTTGTGGGTGAATGGGGCTGGAGTGGGTGTAGGGGGGGGGGGGTGCAATACGCCGTCACCGCAGCACTTCCCTCCCCCTCCCTCCTCCTCCCTCCCACCACCGTCCGCGAAACTGACTATACAGGCGACGCGCGCAGATGGTGTCAAGAAAATAGACAGGCTTTTAAGAAATTTATGATAAATGTATGCAAAAACAAACACACAAAACCCCAAATAAAGACACGTTAAAAACTAAAACAAACAAACCCAAACAACACTACAAAACAAACAAACAAACGCAGGCACCCGCAGCGAGACTGCATTCCCGGCCGGCGCTGAATCAGAGAAAACGTTTGCCTCCCGAGAGCGTAGAGCGTAGAGCGCGGAGTCGAAAGAGAGCGGGCCGGGTCGACTCAGAACCTGTTTCGACGAACCGCGCTGTGATCTTCAAGGTCTGGTCACACGGAGGCGTTCTAATAGACACCATCGCAGCTTCCATTCCCCCCCTCCCCCTCCCCCTCCCTGGCTCTCGCCCCCCATCTCCCCTCCTGTGAGGAAGAATGTACGGATGTTATCGCTGTCTTTCCGACGGTATGCGCGTGTGTGTGTGTGTGCGCGTGTGTGTGTTTTTATGTGCGCGCGTGTGTGTGCGCGTGAGTCTGTGTGTGTATGTGCGTGGGTGCATGCATGCGTCTGTGTACGTGCATGTCTGTGTGCATTCAGTTCCGCGTGCATCTACTTGTCCCACACACACCGAAGCACCTGCTTATTCCTTCTCCTGCCTCTCCGACCCAAGGTCAGAAGGCCACGTGGCTCCATCCACCCACGCGCTGCCCTTCACCCACACAAATTCGCATCTATACAAAAAACAACGAAACAAAACAAAACAAGAAAAAGAAAAACAAAGAGACAAAAGAAGAAGAAAGAAGAAAAAGAAAGAAAAGAATAAATTACGAAAAAATAACGAAAAAAAAAAAATACACACTCATCTTCGCGGGCCAAACTCGCCCCCGATGCGTCCGCGAAGGAGTGCCAATTCATGGCCAAATTGCGGCGCCATTCACCTCATAGAGACGGCAGTTGATTGCCTGAAGGGGGAAGACCCGCCCAGAAATGGAGATAAGCGGAGGCAAGGGGAAGAAAGTTTCTGCGGGAGGGGAAGAAGAGAAGGGAAGGCGAGGGACGAGGAGGGAATCAAAGGGAGAGAGTATGGTCCAAGAATAATAGAAAAGGCGTGTTTGATTTGCTCTATGAATGCATGATCCTGAGGTATGACTCTGAAGTTGCCAGTGAAGAAACGGGCGATAAAGATAATAATAACATCACTTACGATAAATATAACAGAAAATATAATACCAATAATGGCAACCCTACTACTACTGCTACTACTAATACTGATAATAATAATTATGATAATAGTAACAATAAAAGTAGTAGTAGTAGTAGCGATGATAATAATAATAATTATGATTATAATAACTATAATAATAATAATAAAACAAATATTAATAATGATAACAATAACAATAACAACTACAACAACAATAATAATAATGACAATAATAACAACAATAACAATAAAAATAACAACAACAATAATGATAACAATCACAATAATAAAAATAACGACGATACTTGCATAAATCTCACCCCCCCCACCACCTCCCCCACCTCCGCCCATCAATTGCAAATCAACAACCAATCAATAAACCTCCCTCCCTCAATCCTCGGACGTGGGGGGGGGGGGTCACATCCCTGCAACTTGCTTGATTTAAGTGGTCAAGAAATGGGAAGATATGCAATTTCTTGTCTTGCCATTGCAGAAGGGCTGGAAGGGTACGAGAAGGGGGTAAAGTGGTCTTTATGATGAAATTGCGAATGTGGTGTTGATGACGATGGTGATGATGGTGACAGTGATGATGACTGTGATTGGCGACGTTCGATAATAATTATGATAATAATCATAATGACAATAACAATAACAACAACAACAACAATAATAATGGTAATAATAACAATAATAATGAAAGAAATAATGATAATAATATTAACATTACTACTACTACTACTAATAACAATAACAATGAAAATAATTGTAATAAAATAATATAATAACAATAACAATAATAATAATAATAATAATAGCGTTAATAATAATAATATAATAATAATAATAACGAATACCAATCAAATAATAATAATAATAACAATAATAACAATAATATCAACAACAATCATAATAATAATAAAAACAATAACAACAATAACAAACAACAACAATGATAACAACAATAAGAATAAGAATAATAACATTAAATGATAATAACTACTACTAACAATTACAACAACAGCATCAACAACAAAAACAACAACAACGTAACACCAACAATAATGAGAATGACAAACACAAAAGCAGCAATATTAACACTAACAATCATCAAGCCTTCAATACGCTATTAAATACGCGGAGGTTCGTGCGGAAATTTTATATCTTACGCCGACAAGAACAAGGAACGAGATTTTTAGAAATATTTTTGCAGCGCGGTTTTTCTGCGTTGATTTCATGTTCCGTGTCTTGATTTTTCTGATTGGTCATTGCACGAATTATTCAAAGTGGGGGGATGGTGGTGGGGTAGGGGGGAGGAAGGGGGAGAGGAAGGGAGAGGAGGGGGAGAGGAAGGAAGAGATGGGGGAAAAGAGGGGGAGAGATGGGGGGGAGGAGGGGGGCCTGAGAGGGAAAAGGAGACGGAAAGAGAGAGAGAAGGAGAGAGGGGAGAAAAGAGGGAGAGGGGAAAGGAGAAGGAAAAGGTAAGGGTGAGAAAATGAAGAAAGTAGGAAAGGAAGGGGGAACGGAACGGGAAAAGGAAAAGTGAGAGAAGAAAGAGAGAAAGAGAGAGAGAGAAAGAAAGAAAGAAAGAAAGAAAGAGCGAGCGAGAGAGAGAGAATATGAAGGGAAGACATGGACGAGTCCTGTTCGAGGTTTAAAAGTGGTCACGATTCATCAGAGTTGGTGTGGAAGTTCGTGCCAGGTACGACCCTCCCTCATCACCCAGGTTGTACGACCCGCCCACCGGGACACCACTCTCCATAGTAACAAACACACGTGTAAATATTTACATACACACACACTTATGTACAGAACACACACGCGCATGTACATATACACTTCTTCAGACAATCATCATCATCATCAGCACCATCATCACCATCACCACCATCCCACCACCATCAATCATCACCCTTACGCCCCCCCCCCTCCCCTCTCCCCTCTCCCCATTCCTTTCCATGCAACCCAGAAGGCAAGACAGATGACAGCGGGACGAACAGCCGACCATCAGCAGGAAGTCCGGCCTCCGAACACCTCGTACGACCACCTCATCAGCAACGACCAGCAAGGGCGTGGTTCCTCGGGGGGAGGGAGGGAGGGAGGAAGGGTGAGAAGGAGGGAAGGAGGGACGGAGGGGGGAAGGGAGGGAGGGAGGGAAGGACAGAGGAAGGGAGGGCGAGAGGGAAGGATAGAGGGAGGGATGGAGGGATGGAGGGAGGGAAGGAAGGAGGGAGGGACGGAGGAATGGAGAGAAGGAGGGAAGAGGGGACGGAGGGGGGAAGGGAGGGAGGGAGGGAGGGAAGGACAGAGGAAGGGAGGAAGAGAGGGAAGGACAGAGGGAGGGATGGAGGGAGGGAGGGAGGGAGGGAGGGAGGGAGGGAGGGAGGGGAGGGAGGGAGGGAGGGAGGGAGGGAGGGAGGGATGGAGGGAGGGGAGGGGGAAGTGAAATATGAAGAGGTTAGCTTGGTTGGGGGAGCAGGGGGAGCTACGACCTACGCCCACCTAACTTCCGCGACGGGACTTGAGTCTACGTTAGATCATGATTTTTTATTGATTTTATTTATGCATTCATCTATTTATTAAACCTTTTAGGAGGGGGGGGGGGGCGGCATAATGAAAAGACGCAATGGCAAAATGACAAAGCTTTTCACAGGAGGGGAGGGGTGAACAAGAGGGGAAACGGACAGAGGAAGAGGGGAAAAGGGTAGAGGAAAGGAGAGTCAGGCAGAGGGTATGGAAGGCGGGAAATGAAAAGGGATGAGAACAAAAGACGGGAAAGGGAGCTGGGAGGGGGGATAGATGGGAGAGGAAGAACGGAAAAGTAAAGGGAGGGAGGGAGAGGCGAGGAAGGAAGGAAAGGGGGGGGGGGAGAGAGAGGGGGAAAAAATATAGAGAGGAAAGGAGAAAATGAGGATGAGAGGAAAGAGAAGAAGGAAGAGAAAGGAAAGGAAATTAGAAATAGAATGACGGGCTTGAGAGAAAGGAGAAAAATTGGGAAATAATGTTAAACAGAGGAAAGCTGGACAAAAAATATGAAAAAAGAAAAAAAACGAGGGAAAGTATAAAGAAAGGAGAAAGGACAAAGGAAGCGCAGAAAGAAGGAGAGAGAAAAGGGAAGAAAA
>NC_061819.1:21024767-21028160 GCF_019202785.1 Penaeus chinensis | reverse complement strand
AGAGAGAGAGAGAAGAGAGAGAGAGAGGAGAGAAAGGGAAGAGGAGCAGGAGGGAGGGAGAGGGATGGGAGAGGAGAGGAGGTAAGAGAGAGAAGAGAGAGAGGAGAGAGAGAGAGAGAGAGAGAAAGAGAGAGAGAGAGAGAGAAGAGAAGAGAGAGAGAGAAGAGATAGAGAGAAGAGAGAGAGATGAGAGAGAGAGCGAAATTTAAGTTTAATTTCATCCATTTGTTACAATGGATATTCTTGGTGTGACATAGTGTCTGTTTTATTTTGCTCTTAAGTTATCCCCTGTGTGAGACAAAGAGAGAAGAAGAAAGAGAAAGAAAGAAAGAAAGAGAGAGAGAGAAGAGAGAGGAGAGAGGAGAGAGAGAGGAGAAGAGAGGAGAGAGAGAGAGGAGAGAGAGAGAGAGAGAGAGAGAAGAGAGAGGAGGGGGGGTCGCTGCGGGTGTCCGATTCCCCGATTAAGCCCATGAATAATAAATTGCACACCGTTACATCTGCTCATCGTTTCGTTAAAAGCACTTTCCAGCTGATATTTATTTATTAGATCACATATATATTTTGCATATCCATCAGCTTTGTGCACTTGACACAATAGATATGATTATGATGTTAGGAACAATGAAATGTTAATACACAATAAAAATAACAATGATTTTCGATAAATAAAGTATCCGTTACTCACCAATGAAAATCCCCTTTCATTTCATAACAAAAACGAATCGAAACAATACAACAACGACACATCGGAATTAAAAAAGAAGAAAAGAGAGAAAAAAAGGGGAAAAAGTGCACCATTACACAACGATTAAAAAAAAAAAAAAAATCCCGCTATGCTCAGCCCTCGGTACAGCCACCGGATCAGACCTCGCAGCTGTTGGGGATGAAAAAATAGGAAAATAGATAATAAATTGGTCATTACGATCACCGCACCTCATGCGTCTACCATCCTTCCTCCCTTGCCCCTTTCCCCTTTATCATTATCCTGAGAGGCAGGAAATAAGGGCGTTTTCCTATGGCGAATCCGTGTATCTGTGTATTCGTGTCCCTAAGAACGCTAATGAGAGAAGGTCAATGGCCCAATAAGTCATATGGCGTCGTGACCTCCTCCACGTTACCCTCCCCTTTCCCCTCCCCTTCAATAAGTCTAAAAAAAGGTCTAAATTAAAACCAATAATCTCCCCTTTTCCCTACCCTCCCCACTCCCCATCATTCCCCCCGCCTCCCTCTCGCCCATCCCATTCTCTTAACCATTCCTCATTTCGTATTCCCTCCTTCCTTCCTTCTCTTCCCCTCTTCCCACCAGTCTGCCCCTTCCCCTTGCCGCCCCCCCTCCCTCTTTTACCTCCCCTTTCCCCTCGACCCCTTTTTACCCCCTCGTGCCCTCGAGGGGAAATTCATCTCGCATGTCTTACTGACGAGAAGACATTACGTGTTAATTACAAGGGCAACCGGAACATCTGTTCGCCATGAGAGCGCTTTCCATTTTCTTTCACCTCCGTTTTGTTCTCGCTGCTGTTGTTTTATCATTGTTGTTTTGGTATCATAACTATCACGGAATTATTATCCTTACTGCTACTGTCACTAGCATTATCATTATTACTTTTATTACTAGCATTATCATTATTACTTTTATCAGTAACACCACCATTATCATTAGCAATATTACAACCATTACCGTTGATGCAGCTTTATCATATCAATATTATCATTACTATCGTCATTATTACATTCCACTTTCATTATTGTCATTTTCATATTCATAAACATCATTAGCATCACCATTTCCGTTCTCATCTTATAAACAACATTGGTATCGCAATGGTCATCATTATCATTATCATCTCTATCCTTATAATCAATATCATCATCACTACAATTATTTTCATTATCAATTCCAGGGTCAAAATAATAAATAAACAAAAAAGGAGAAGAGTAAAAAAAAAAAAAAAAAAAAAAAAGAAAGAAAAGAAAAGAAAAAGGGAATAACTATTATCTCTACCACTACCACTAATTCTTTGTTTATTGAGAGTTTCTTTTTGATATCGCATACGTTACGTAACCTCCTTCCCCAAAGCGGCATTCACTTTTGCAGGAAGGTTGCCGGGTAATGGTCCATCAATAGTCCATTGCAGTGTCTCCTGTTGGCGATAGAGGAAGAGAGGAGGAAGAGAGGAGGATGGAGGAGGGGTTTGGGGGAGGAGAGGTGGAGGAGGAGGGGTTTGGGGGAGGAGAGGTGGAGGAGGAGGGGTTTGGGGGAGGGATTGGGGAGGGTGAAGGAGGGGTGGGAAAGGAGGCTGATGGAGGGAGGAGCAGGCGGGTGAAGGAGGAATGGAGGAGGAGGGTGAAGGAGGGGTGGAGGAGGAGGCCGATGGAGGGAGGAGGAGGGTGAAGGAGAAGGAGGGATTACGAAGATTAAAGGTGAAGAAACGAGGAGAAAGCGTTTTTTAAAGTAAATGATTTAGGTGGAGAAAACCGTCGCGAAAGAAAGAAATCTTTTGTTTTCTCCTGATGTCTCTTTATTTTTTTTCTCCATGTCCCTGCGTCTGTCTCTCTTTTTCTGTCCCTCTCTCTGCCTCACCGTCTCTCTCTCTCTCTCTCTCTCGCTCTCTCTCTCTCTCTCTCTCTCTCTCTCTCTCTCTCTCTCTCTCTCTCTCTCTCTCCACCCGTTCGTCTCTGTTCTACTCCGTCCACTGAAGAATACCTTTTTACTTTCCCTTTCTCTAGTTGTCCTTTCTTCTTTTTACTCTTACCCGTCCCCTTCTTCCAATACCTTTGTCTTTCCTTTTTTCCTTCCTTCCGTCTTTTTCTTATTTTCTTCCTATTTTCTCTATCCGGCACTTCCTTCCCATTTCTCTCCCCTCCTTTCCCTTCTTCTTCCTTCCAGCACCTTCCGTCTTCCGTCCTTCCTCCCTTCCTCTTTTCCGTTTCCTCGTTCCTTCCTCCTCCTTGCTCCCCTCTTCTTACTTTCTTCCTCCCCATGCTTCTCTCCGCCGTCCGACCGCCGCCAAAATGTCCCCGCGAGACTAATCCAAGATGCAACACAGACTCCGGAGACTCATGCCATCAACCGAGAGTCCGTCCGGTGGGAGTTGCAAGTTGCAATGTCAATCGTGGATGTATTAATCCCGATACTGAATACAGTCTAATCGTCCTCGGTCTCCTCGGTCTCCTCAAAATCGAGAGACTTATGGATAGAAGACTAAAAGAGACAACAAAATAATAATAAAAAGAAAAATAAATAAAAAGAAAAACGTGACCCGCTACGAAATGAGGGACGAAGATTACACTCGCATATGAAAAAGACAAGAGTCATTAAAATCATGAAAAAATAACGCCGGAGGAAAATAGATGGAAAATAAGAGAAATTAAATGAAAAAGAGGGAAACGGAA